>NW_004444033.1:1654612-1722481 GCF_000243295.1 Trichechus manatus latirostris | reverse complement strand
GAGAGTTTTGCAGAATATATTATTCTCGGCTGGCAATTTTTTCTTTCAAGGTTTTATATATGTCATCATCCCATTGCCTTTTTGCCTGCATGGTTTCTGCCAGATAATCCGAGCTTAGTCTTATTGTTTTTCCTCTGTATGTGACTGTTTGTTTTTCTCAATCTGCTTTCAGGATTCTTTGTCTTTGGTTTTAGTGAGTGTGATTATGATATGACTTGGTGATTTTCTTTTGGGGTCTATCCTATATGGGGTTCTTTGAGCTTCTTGGATGGTCAGCTTTTCATCTTTCATAAGATTGGGGAAGTTTTCTGTCAGCAATTATTCAATGATCCTCTCTGTGTTTTCTCCCCCGTTCTGGAACTCTGATCACTTGCAGATTTTTGCTTTTGATTGTATCTCACATAATTCTCAGGGTTTCTTCGTTTTTCCTCATTCTTTTTTCTGATTTTTCTTCATATAGAATTGTATCCAAGTGTTTGTCTTCAATTTCACTGAGCCTATCTTCCATAGTTTCAAACCTGCTCCTCAGCCCTTCTATGACACTGTCCATTTCTGAAATCTTGTTGTTTATCTTTTTGATTTCTAATTGTTGTTTTTGTATGATTTCTAGTTGTGAATTTATTTTAGCATTTTGTTCCTGTATTATTTTCTTGAATTCTTCCATTTTTTGGTCTGTATTTTCCATGAATTTGTCTGCCTTTTCCATGAATTTGTCTATTTTTTTCTCATTTTTGTCTGTTTTTTGCTTCAACTCTTAGATAATTCTTAATATGAGAGATTCGAATTCCCTATCAGTTAGGTCTAGTGCCTTTTCTTCTACTGGAAGGTCATCTGGTGTTTTATTTTTGACTTCTACTGGAACCATCCTGTCTTGTTTTTGTAAATGTTTTGATATTATCTGCTGTCTTCAGGGCATTCAGTGGTTATTTTCCTCATTTATTGATTGTATATTTGTTTGTCTCATCCTGCTTTTTTGTTTTATTTGGTTATGCCTGAACAGGCGGGCTGTGCATTCTTTGTTGTTAGCTCATCTGTGGGCATGATACTTTTCACCACCTTCTCCAATTGGCAGGGTCAGTCACTCAGGTATCGTACAGCAGGGCAGGTCGAGCTGAAGGGGAGTTGCTGGGATAGGTTTTTTTGTGGCATGTACCTGGTCTGACCGTGCGGACCAGGAATCAGTGCAGGGCAGGTTCCAGTAGGCCCTGCCTGTGTTGCTTGGAAATGTGATGCTCAGCACACGGTGCAGGTAGGCAGGAAGGAGGGGTAGATCGTGATGTATGGAGCTAAGATGGATATGGGAAAGAAGAGAGAGAGGAGAGAGGAACAGGAGCCAAAGACATACACAAAAACAAAAAAGGGTGCTAAGGGAGCTTGCTATTGGAGTGGAGAGATAAAAAAAAAGAAAAAGGGTAAAAGAAAAAAATGAATAAATCGAGAAACTGGAAATGAAGAAAGACAAAAAGAGAATAAGAGAGAGAAGAAAACTAAACAAAGAAATGAAAAAAAAGAACAAAGAAAAAAGAAATGCCCCCAGGGATGTCCCTGTGTATCTGCGCAGAGTAAGGGACTAGCTTCCAAGCCAAGTGGTACTGCCCAGCTAGAAGGGGCTCCTAAGTCGAGAAAAGAAAAAGAAAACAAACAAACAAATCAAAATAGAACAAATCAGAGCAAACAAACAAACAAAAAAGCTCCAGGGGTCCCACCAGCGTGGCAGCACGGGCCAGGAAGCAGTTTCACAGTTGAGTGGTGTTTTTCAGCCTTTCAGGAGGAAGCAAAGATGGCACATGGAGCCAGGTATTGGAGAGAAAGGAGGGGGAGGTGGTGAGAGTTAAGGAAGAAATCTAAAGAAGCAGAAAAAAGCAACACCAGTAGCCAACAAATGGTACTCAGGGAGCTGGCCAGTGTGGGCGGGTAGAATCCAAGCAGCAATGGGGGGAAGCTTGTGCTTCCCGGCCAATAGACTGTGGCTGCAGGAAGCAGAGGAGGCTAAATGGGGGTGAAGAAGGGTAGGGGGTGGGAAAGCCTATATCGTGGGTTACTGGTTGTTCTGTGTCCTGCTGGAAGCTCCATGAAGCAGCTTTCTCGTACTTCCTGTTCACTGATATCTGACAGGCGTCCAAGATGGCAGATTCATGCTTTGGTAGCTGATGGGGGACCTCTGCATGTATCTCTCCTCGTTCTCTGTTCTTGGTCAGTTTCTTATTCCATTCGGTGCTTGGCTGGGTTCTTTATCTCTTCATTTTATGGTTAGGATTTCAGGATAGACACGTGACTCTGTTTGACTTAGTTTTTCTGATCGTTGCTGCAGAGGGACGGCGTGGTGCTTCTGACTATAGCGCCACATTGCCCAGAAGTCCTATTTCAGAATTTTTAACCACATAGTTGGAAAGTATTTTTTGCTCTTGATAATACGTTATGGATAGCAGCATTGCATTATGGAGTTTTTAAAATCACCAGCTATAAAGTGAAAACAAGGTTAACACACCGGTTGTTGTTTAATCCTATCTATCATAGTAAATATTTTAAAATTCTTCATATTGATTTTCAACGATATGTAGTATTTGTTAGTGGATCTTGAGAGAGTCTAAAACTTTTCACGCAATTCCCTGGCCTCCCTGCCATTTGTAAGAGTAAACTTACGACTTAATTAAGAAAAAAAATAGGAGAAACTATTAGCTTCTATAACTCTAAGTCCAGTAGCACTGATTTATAGCAATTCACTTTGCTAAATTACAGTGAGTTTGCACATTTACTCATTCCCTTGGGGGAAAAAAAACCTATTTTAAAGCAGTGTGAGAAGCACTGTGGTGTATAACAGCATTTCTGGACCATTAGTGTACACACAAATTACAGCACCTTGTTAAAATGTAGGTTTTGATTTATTAGGTCTAGACTGGGACATTCTGTGTTTCTGACCAGTTCCCAGGTGGTGCAGTGGATGCTGATGGTCCCTGGTCCACTTTTTGAGTAACAGGGGTATGAGACTTAGTTGATAGAGATAGCAATAGCACCTTAAGCTTCATTGTCCAAATAAATGTTCAACTGTGCTAAAGACTGCTGATATACTAAAGACATCTTACAGAAGTTCAACTACATAAGATTTTAAAGTGTCAAATGGAATACTGTGTGGCCACTAGCTTGTGTTGTACATGCTATCTTCAGTATGCACTTAGATCAGTAAAGTGTAAAGATATAGTAATATGTGTATGTATATGTCATAGCCACTCATAGAGAATCAACTTGATGGCAAAGTGTTTGGTTTTTCTTTTTCTTTTTTACTATGTGTATGTATGTGTGTGTCAGGGCTTTGAATCGGTTCATTTCAGTTTGAACCCCTGCTGAGAATTTGCATTTGCCCCCAGATATACTGAATCAGAATCCACATTTCAACAAGATCCCCAGGTGATTCTTGTGTACAATAAATTTTGAGAACCACTGCTCTACTAGTAGTTCTCAAAATTGGTCCTTAACCAGCAGCATTAGCATTGCCTGGGAACTTGTTAGAAATCCAGATTCTCAGCAGAGGTTTGAACCAAAATGAACTAATTCAAAGCCCTGGTGTGTGTGTCGCTTCATCAAGAAAATACAAAAATGGGAAGCTTAATTACTAGATTTAAAGAAATATACCTGTGTCTCCAAAATATACAAAGTAGATTGTAAAGTTTGCCATGTCAGGAACCAAAAATATTCTGAAAATGTAAAAAACTGCACCATCAGTCATAAATGCACATAGTGTAAAGGAGTTAGAAAGGTCCATGGGGACCATTTAGCCGAATTATTTCATTTTGCAGAAAAGGAAACAAAGGTCCTTCTGACCTAGGTTAAGTTGTCTTAAGCCCTAAAGCTACCTGATGGTGATGGTAGCACTTATACTTAAGGTGATACATAACTAAGTGTTCTTTCCTTAAACCTTTCCTGTTCTCAAGGCCTTTCTCAATGGAGGGTGAGTTGCACTGACACAATCCACTATTTTTCCTGATATCATGGCTTGATATTTTTCCAGTGGCCATCTATGGTTAAGTATTCCCTTTTTGTGAAGCATTCTGATTACTAGGGGGTTAGAGTGATACTCTTGGTCCCAGAAGCACCAACACGGCATGAGGAAGTCCCCCTAAGAGTAGAGTGGACTTTAAGGCTACATGAACTCTCCCATATCCCAGATAAATGCCCATTTCTACAGAGCCAGAGTGAATTTAGGAGTCTAGGAATCCCTTCTGCAAAGGACACATTGGACTCTGGCATTGGATTGATTAATTGGGATTCAACATATATCTGGATAAACATGATCCCTGGACTATTACACTGATGGACTGAGAAATGGGAAAGAGAATAGAGGCAACCAAGAGACAGTTAAGCATTTTTGAGAACCAATTATTTGAAAAACCATACCAAGGCTTGGGCCAGTGAAGCTAGGGGAGTAGGTTAGAAAAGTATAGAAACTTTAGAAAAAAATAATCTTTCCCCAATGGTTATTAAACTTCAATTGAGAGAACCCATTCATTAAAACAAAAGAAAACAAACAATAAAATAATATACAAATGGCCCATTAGAAAACTCTGACGTTGAACACACACACACACATGCACACAAATCAGATAAATACAAGAGGCTAATTATTTGCCTTTCAAAAGGAGTATTTATTTTCTAAGAAATTTCACCTTTGGGTTCCCGGTTGAGAAAATCCCATGGTTATTGCATTTGATTAAATAAAAAAGATTTACCTCAAACTCTTAGGAGCACATCTATACACAAAGAACTATCTAGCTGATTGAAGAATTGGATACATTAGGGGAAAGGAACAAAATAAAAAGTGATCTGAGTTTACTAAGGCTATTTGAGAAAACTTCCTGGAGAATCTTGATCATTTTTTGGTAACTTAAGATATTTGTTAAAATTCTGTATCATGCTAAACCTCTCCAGGCTTTCTCTTAAGAAACTTTATTTTATGGAGAAGATAATAGTCAGGAAAAAGAAGCAATTAGTCTGTAAGTTGCTACCAGGTAGATTCTGTATTTTTGGAGCTTACCAAACGCTTTGCATAATATGTCTGTTAAATTAATTCATCAGTTAATAATGAGGGCCACATAGGATCCCTGCTCTCTATTATGCTATTTGGATATGCTCCATGGTGCCTAGTCTGGCATGCATTTGATAAATGTTTTAATTGTTGGAATGGTATAAACGTATTTTTAATTTAAAAAAAAAAGAAAGAAAACAACTAAACACAAGCAATTATATTCAAGGGGCCTTTACTAAACACAAGCAATTATATTCAAGGGGCCTTTACTCCCTATTTCAAAACACATTACAAAGCTGCAGTAATCAAAACAGTCTGGCACTGGTAGAAAGATAGACATATAGACAAGTGGAATAGAATTGAGAAACCAGAGATAAACCCATTTATCTATGGCCAATTGATTTTCAATAAGGATGCAAAATCCATTCAATGAGGGAAAGAATAGTCTTTTCAACAACTGGTGATGGGACAACTGAATTTTCACATGCAAATGAATGAGCTTGGAACCACACCTCACATCACATACAAAAATAATTAAAAATGCATCAAAGAACTAAAAATAAGATCTAAAATCATAAAAGTCTTAGAAGAAAATATAAGGGTAAAGCTTTAGGACCTTCTTTTAGGCAATATATTCTTTTTTATTTATTTATTTTTTATTATACTTTAGATGAAGGTTTACAAAACACACTAGCTTCTCATTAAACAGTTAGAGCATATATTGTTTTATGACACTGGTTAACAACCCCATGACATGTCAGTACTCTCCCTTCTTGACCTTGGGTTCCCGATTACCAGCTTTCCTGTTCCCTGCTGCCTTCTAGTCCTTGCCCCTGGGCTGGTGTGCCCCTTTAGTCTCATTTTGTCCTATGGTCCTGTCTAATCTTTGGCTAAAAGGTGAAGTGACTTCATTACCGAGCTAAAAGGGTGTCTGGGGGCCATACTCTCAGAGTTTCTCCAGTCTCTGTCAAACCAGTAAGTCTGATCTTTTTATGAGTTAGAATTTTGTTCTGCGTTTTTCTCCAGCTCTGTCCAGGACCCTCTATTGTGATACCTGTCAGAGCAGTCAGTGGTGGTAGCCAGGCACCATCTAGTTGTACTGGACTCAGTCTGGTGGAGGCTGTGGTAGTTGTGGTCCATTAGTCCTTTGGCCTAATCTTCCCCTTGTGTCTTTAGTTTTCTTCATTTTCCCTTGCTCTTGAAGGGGTGAAACCAGTGGAGTATCTTAGATGGCCACTCACAGGCTTTTAAGACCCCAGATGCTACTCACCAAAGTAGACTGTAGAACATTTTCTTTATAAACTATGATATGATGATTGAGCTAGATGTTCCCTGAGGTCATGGTCCCCATAGCCCTCAGCCCAGTAGTTGGGTCCCTCAGGGAGTTTGGAACTTCCATGACCTTACCCTGAACAAGTTGTGCTGGCTTCCCCAGTATTGTGTACTGTCTTACCCTTCACCAAAGTTACCGCTTATCTATTGTCTATTTAGAGTTTTTCCACCCCCACTCCTCCCCTCCCTCATAACCATCAAAGATTATTTCTTTTTGTGTGTAAACCTTTTCATGGGTTTTTATAGTAGTGGTCTCATACTTTATTTGACCTTTTGTGATTGACTTATTTCATTCAGCATAATGCCCTCCAGATTCATCCATGTTGTGAGATGTTTCACAGATTCATCATTGTTCTTTATCGTTGCATAGTACTCCATTGTATGTATGTACCATAGTTTGTTTATCCGTTCATCTGTTGATGGGCATCTAGTTTGTTTCCATCTTTTTGCTATTGTGAACAATTCTGCAATGAACATGGGTGTGCATACGTCTATTTGTGTGATGGCTCATATTTCTCTAGGATATATTCCTAGGAGTGGGATTGCTGGATCATATGGTATTTCTATTTCTAGCTTTCTAAGGAAGTGCCATATCATTTTCCAAAATGGCTGTACCATTTTGCATTCCCACCAGCAGTGCATTAAGAGTTCCAATCTTCCCCCAGCCTCTCCAACATTTGTTATCTTCTGTTTTTTTTTATTTCTGCCAGTAAAGCCGGGGTGAGATGGCTATCTCATTGTGGTTTTTATTTGCATTTCTCTAATGGCTAGTGATCTCCAGCATTTCCTCATGTGTGTGTTAGATGCTTGAATGTCTTCTTTGGTGAAGTTTCTATTCATTTCCTTTGCCAATTTTTTAATTGGGTTATTTGTCTTTTTGTTGTAGAGGTGTTGGATTTTCCTGTAGATTTTAGAGATTAGACCTTTGTCAGATTTGTAATAGCCAAAATATTTTTCCTAGTCCATAGGTTCTCTTTTTACTCTTTTGGTGAAGTCTTTTGATGAGCATAAGTGTTTAATTTTTAGAAGATCCCAGTTATCTAGCTTATCTTCTGGAGTTTGTATGCTATGGTTAGTTATGTTTTGTATCCTGTTAATGCCGTGTATTAGGGTCTGTAGTGTTGATCCTATTTTTTCTTCTATGATCTTTATAGTTTTTGGTTTTTTATTTAGGTCTTTGATCCATTTTGAATTAGTCTTTGTGTATGGTGTGAGGTATGGGTCCTGTTTCATTTTTCTGCAGATGGACATCCAGTTTTGCCAGCCCCATTTGTCAGAAAAGACTGTCTTTTCCCCATTTGATGGATTTTGGGCCCTTGTCCAAGATCAGATGACCGTAGGTGGATGGATGTACATCTGGGTTCTCGATTCTGTTCCATAGGTCAATGTATTGATCGTTGTACTAGTATCAGACTGTTTTGACTACCGTAACTGTATAGTATGTTCTGGGGTCAGGTAATGCAAGTCCTCCTACTTGATTCTTCTACTTCAATAATGCTTTACTTATCTGGGGTCTCTTCCTTTTCCATATAAAGTTAATGATTGTTTTTTTTCCCCATCTTTTTAAAGAATGTTATTGGTATTTGGATTGGGATTGCATGATATTTGTAGATTGCTTTGAGTAGAATTGTCATTTTCACAATGTTTAGTCTACCTATCCGTGAGCATGGTATGTTTTTCCATTTATGTAGATCTCTTTTAGTTTCTTACAGTAGTGTTTTGTAGTTTTCTTTGTGTAAGTCTTTTACATCCTTGGTTAGATTTATTCTTAAGTATTTAATTTTTTTAGGGGCTATTATAAATGGTATTTTTTTCCTGATTTCTTTGTCATCATTCTCTTTATTGGTATATACAAATCCAGCGAATTTCTGTATGTTTATCTTGTGCCCTGCTACTCTGCTGAATCATTCTATTAGTTCCAGTAGTTTTCTCATGAAGTCTTTTGGGTTTTCTATATATAGTAGCATATCATCTGCAACTAGTAACAGTTTAACTTCTTCATTACCAATTTGAATGCCCTTTATTTCTTTTTCTTGCTTTATTGCTCTAGCTAGGACTTCCAGCACAATGTTAAATAGGAATAGTGATAAAGGACATCCTTGTCTTATTCCTGTTCTCAAGGGGAAAGTTTTCAGCCTCTCTCCATTAAGAATGATGCTGGCTGTTGGTTTTGTATAGATGCCCTTTATTGTGTTGAGGAATTTTTCTTCTATACCTATTTAATTGAGAGTTTTTATCAGGCATGGGTGTTAGACTTTGTCAAATGCCTTTTTCATCATCGATTGAGATGATCGTGTGATTCTTTTCTTTCATTTTATTTATGTGATGGATTACGTTGATTGATTTTCTAACCACTGCACAACCAGAGCTCCAGTTGATTGATTTTCTAATGTTGCACCATCCTTGCATACCTGATATGAATCCCACTCGGTCGTGGTGTATTATTTTTTTGATATGATGCTGAATTCTATTGGCTAGAATTTTATTGAGAATTTTTGCATCTATATTCGTGAGAGATATTGATCTGTAATTTTCTTTTTTTGTGGTGTCTTTGCCTGGTTTTGGAATGAGGGTTATGCTGGCTTCATAGAATGAATTTGGAAGTATCCCTTCCTTTTCTATATTCTGTAATAGTTTGAGTAGTACTAGTGTAAGCTCTCCTCTGAATGTTTGGTAGAATTCTCCAGTGAAGCCATTTGGGCCAGGGCTTTATTTTGTTGGGAGTTTTTTTTTTTTTTTTTTTTTAATTACCATTTCAGTCTCTTCTCTTGCTATGGGTCTGTTTAGATATCAACATCAATTTGTGATAGTATAGGTAGGTAGTGTGTTTCTAGAAATTTGTCCATTTCCTCTAGGTTTTCAAATATGTTGGAGTACAGTTTTTCATAATACTCTGTTATGATCCTTTTTATTTCAGTTGGATCTATTGTAAGATCTCCCATTTCATTTCTTATTTTGGTTATTTGCATCCTCTCCTGTTTTTCTTTAGTTAATTTGTCTAGTGGTTTGTCGATTTTGTTGATCCTTTCAAAGAACCAACTTTTGGTTTTGTTTATTCTTTGTATTTTATTTTTCTATTCTATTTATTTCTGCTCTGATCTTTATTATTTCCTTTCTTCTGGTGGCTGTAGGCTTCTTTTTCTGTTTTCTTTTTGTTTGAGTTGTGTAGCTAATGTTTTGATTTTGTCCCTTTCTTCTTTTTTGATGTGTGCATCTGTTGCTATAAATTGACCTCTGAGCACTGCCTTTGCTGTGTCCCAAAGGTTTTGGTATGATGTGTTTTCATTCTTATTTGATCCTAGGAATTGTTTGATTCTATCTTTGATTTCTTCTATTACCCAGTGGTTTTTAATCAGGGTGTTATTTAGTTTCCATGTAATTGATTTCTTTTTCCTTGCTCTTCCTGTTGTTAATTTGTACTTTGATGGTGTTGTGATCAGAGAAGACACTTTGTATTAGCTCAGTGTTTCGGATTTTTTTGAGGGTTGCTTTGTGGCCTAAGATGTGGTCTATTCTTTAGAGCATTCCATGTGTGTTGGAAAAGAATGTGTACTTTGTGACTGTTGGGTGGGGTGTTCTGTATATGTCTATGAGCTCAAGTTGGCTGATTGTGGCCTTTAGATCTTCTGTGTCTTTGTTGAGTTTCTTTCTAGATGTTCCATCCTTTACCAAGAGTGGTGGGTTGAAGTCCCCCACTATTATAGTGTAGAACTATACATTTCTCTTTTCAGTGATGTTAAAGTTTGTTCTATGTATTTTGGAGCTGTCATTGGGTGCGTATATATTTATTATGGTTAGATCTTCATGCTGGATTGTCCCTTTAAACATGATATACTGCCCTTCTTTGTCTTTTATGGTGGATTTTGTTTTAAAGTCTACTTGAACTGAGATTAGTATTGCCACTCCTGCTCTTTTTTGGTGGCTAGTTGCTTGATATATTTTTTCCATCCTTTGATTTTTAATAAATTTATGTCTTTGTTTCTAAAGTGTGTCTCTTGTAGACAGTGTATTAATGGATCCTGTTTTTATATCCATTCTGTCACTCTCTGTCTCTTTATGGGTGCATTTAGGCCATTTACGTTCAGTGCAAGTATTGAGAGATGTGAGTTTATTGCTGTCATTTTTGTAGTGCTTTTTTTTTTTTTTGTGGTGCTGACAATTTCTTTGTTCCTCTTACTCTCCTGTGCTGAATTTGTTTTGTTTGTGGATTTTTTTTCCCGTTTCTTTTGTTTTTGTAGATTTTGTTTTTACTGAGACTTTATGTTTTTTGTCTTTATTTTCATGTGTAAGTTTGTTAACTTTCTTTGTGGCTACCTTGAAATTTACCCTTATCTTCCTAGATTTGAACCAGTCTATTATTACTTGGTATCATCTTGGCTTCCTCTCCATTAGAAAGTTCTGTACTTACACCATTTATTCCGTCTTTTTTTGTTCTGACGTTGTTGTCATTTACAGATTAACCTGTAGGTTCTCTGTTGTAAATCTTTTGGTTCTGAATAGTCCTTGAGAGTTCATTTCCTAGGGTGGTTTCAGGCTGGTGCGATCTTGTGTCCTAGATTCAGGCTGTCATCTGATGTTGTTTGTTCTAAACCAAAGGACTCCCTTTAATAATTCTTGTAAGTTTGGTTTGGTTTTTACATATTCCCTTAATTTCTGTTTATCTGGAAATATCCTAATTTCACCATCATATTTGAATGAGAGTTTTGCAGGATATATTATTCTTGGTTGGCAGTTTTTTTCTTTCAAGGTTTTATGTATATCATCCCATTGCCTTCTTGCCTGCATGGTTTCTGCCAAGTAATCAGAGCTTAGTCTTATTGTTTTCCCTCTGTGACTTTCCTTTTTTCTCAAGCCACTCTCAGGATTCTTTGTTTGTCTTTGGTTTAGCTAGTATGATTACGATATGCCTTTGTGATTTTCTTTTGGGGTCTATCCTATATGGGGTTCGTTGAGCTTCTTGGATGGTCAACTTTTCATCATGTTAGAGATGTTTTCTGTCAGTAATTCTTCAGTGATCCTCTCTGTGTTTTCTGTTTTCTCCCCCTGTTCTGCAACTCCAATCACTCGAAAATTTTTGCTTTTGAGTGTATCCCACATAATTCTCAAGGTTTCTTCATTTTCCTTCATTCTTTTTTCTGATTTTTCCCCAAAGTTGTATCCAAGTGTTTGTCTTCAGTTTCACTGATCCTGTCTTCCATTGTTTCAAACCTGTTCCTCAGATCTTCTATGTTCCTTTTTATTTTTCTTCATTTCTTGGTTTCTCGTCTCTTTCTACTTACCTTCTTTCTCTGTTTCCTGAATATCTGGCACTGTGTATCATCTCCACCCCTTCTAGCCTGGCTGTACTGCGTGGCTTGGGGGCTGCATGTATTTAATGAGTCTGCCTCTAATCTTGATGCTAAGGTCTTCTTCATATAGTCCAGTTTCTCGGATTATTTGCTGAGCATACAGATTCGATAAGTATGATGAAAGGATACAACCCTGATGTAGAGCTTTCCTGATTTTCAACTATGCAGTATCCCCTTGTTCTGTTTGAACAACTACCTCTCAGTCTATATACAAGTTTTTCATGAGTACAATTAAGTGTTCTGGAATTCTCATTCTTGTTAATGTTATCTATAATTTGTTATGATCCACAGAGTTGAATAAGTCAATAAATCACAGGTAAACATCTTTGTGGTATTCTCTGCTTTCAGCCAAGACCCATCTGACATCAGCAACGCCATCACTTGTTCCATGTCCTCTTCTGAATCTGGCTTGAATTTCTGGCAGTTCTCTGTTGATGTACTGCCGCAACCATTTTTGAATTATCTTCAGCAAAGTTACACTTGTGTGTGATATTAATGATACTGTTTGATAATTTCCACATACTGTTGGATCACCTTTCTTTGGAATGGGCACAAGTATGGATCTCTTCCCATCAGTTGGTCAGTTAACTATCTTCCAAATTTCTCCCTAGATGAGTGGGCACTTGCAGTGTTGCGTCCATTTGTTGAAACATCTCAATTGGTATTCCAATTGATATAGAAGTGAAAAAAAGATAATTCAATATTTGAATATGATTCTATTTTATTCACTAGATTGCTAATTAAAAGTGTATTTCTGAGTACTTTAAAAAGGACCTTTACTGTAATTTAAGAATAAAATTAACTCTTATGGTAGTTTATTTGTCTTTAAATTCTGGATCGTGCTGCTAAAATAGAAATGAGGATATTATTCTAGAAACACAGATAGACCTGTGTGCATCAGTCACCATTTTATTGGCATATTAGATTTCTGGTTATAAATGGCATGACTCTGTAGTGTTGTGTTTTAAGAAATTATATACATATTATTTCAAGGAAATCACTATATTTCCATGTTACCTGTAATAAGGTGTCAGAAACTGAAAAGACAACTTAGAAAATATCAAATAATAATTTGTTCATTCAATTTAAAAATGTTTACTGTTTGTTTATTATTTATCCCCACAAACATAAGCTTCATAAGGGCAAGGACATTGTTTTGTTTACTGTGTCCCAGTGCCTAGAATGGCACCTCACTCAGATAGGCTTCATTGAAATATTTGTTGAATGAATCAATTAATTTAATTTAGCGTGTTGATTATCTACTTTTTGTTAGTCACTATTAGATGTCAGGGACGTGGTGGAGAATAAAACAGAAATGCTTCTTGCCCTCATGGGGCGTACAGTCTGATTGGGAAGAAAAATAATTTAAATAAGTCCTTGTAATGAAATGTGTTCTATGTAATGAATAGGTGAATAGGAGCACAAATCACGGAGACCTAATGTAGTCTAGGTGAGAAGAGCAGTGTCATTTAAGGTGACACCTAGAACATGAGCAGAATTTCAACAAAATGGAGCAGTGATGAGTGCGATTATTATTTCAAGCAGAGAGATCAGCAATAAAAGATAGCACTTTGAGAAACAGAACAAGTTCAATATGTCTGTGGTATAGACTAGGATGGGGAGAGTAGTGAGAGGGGTGGAGACCTCAGCAAAGGACAGATCATATATAATTTTATATGCTTCATGATGGAGTTGAAATTTGTTTTGAAAGGCAATGAACAGGCACTAAAGGGTTTTAAGCAGATCAGTGACATAATCGAATTTCCATTTTAGAAAGATTTTTCTGGCTGTAGTGTGGAAAATAAATTGATGAGGCATGACACTGGAGGAAGAGAGACAAGTTAGATGTTACAGTAGTCTTTCCTCTCCCCTCCCCACCAGAGATAATAGTGGCCTAGGTTATGATGACTGCAGTGCTTGGGGATGGAGAGAAGTGCGTGGATATAAGAGATATTTTAAGGGATATGTGAGAGGACTTGGGGCAGTGGTGATTCAGTGGTAGAATTCTCTCCTTCCATGGCAGAGACCCAGGTTTGATTCCCCGCCAGTACACCTCAAGTGCAGCCACCACCTGTCTGTCAGCGGAGGCTTGTGTGTTGTTATGATGCTGAACACATTTCAGCAGAGCTTCCAGACGTCTAAGACAGATGAGGAAGAAAGGCCTAGCCACCTACTTCTGAAAATCAGCCAATTGAAAACGCTATGGATCACAATGGTCACATGTGTAGCCGATTATGAGAAAGACGCATGACCGGGCAGCGTTTCATTTTGTTTTGCATGGGGTTGCCATGAGTCAGAGGCTGACTTGATGGCAGCTAGCAACAACAACAACATAATAGGAATAGGCAGTTAATTGAATGGGGAGGGAGAGAATGAGTTTTGGATGACACCTTGATTCTTGGTTGGGAAATTAAATCATTAGTTGAGAAAACATTTCTGACCTAAGAAACCATTGCGGAAGGGGGAGGGGATGATGATGAATTCTCTGTGGGATACAGTGAGTTGAAGGAGCCTGTGAGACCTATAGCTGCAGATATCTGGGAAGCAGTTAGTTGGCTATATGAGTCAGAAGCTGAGAAAAAAGGTCTTGCTGTAGAGAGAAGTGGGGAGCTGCTAGTTTATAATGGGGACTGGGTGAGATAGACTCAGAAAGTGTGTAGAGAATGAATTTCTGTGGGTCTGAAACAGTGCCTTTGGAGGACTCAGCTTTTAGGGAATGTATTGGAGAAGAAAAAAAACCCGCTGCTGTCGACACAACTCTAACTCATAGCGACCCCACAGGACAGAGTAAAACTGCCCCATAGGGTTTTCCAAGGAATAGCTGGTGGATTTGAACTGCCAACCTTTGGGTTAACAGCTGAGCTCTTAACCACTGTGCCACCAGGGCTCTGTATTGGAGAAGAGGACCCTGGAATTCCATTTTCTCTAAGAATTATCCTCAGTATCCATGGCAGACCCAGTGGCCATGGCTATCACCTGTAACCCTGATCTCCTCTTCAACATCTCCTCAGTTACAACTAGTTGGTTTAAGGTGAGTGCTTGACCCAAGCTGGGCCATCAGGGGCTTTCCAAGGAGTATTTAAAACTGGAACCGAAGGAGGAAGATCAGTCTCTGTTGGTGGTGAGGCTGTGGGTGGTGAGGCTGTGGGTTGTGAGGCTGAGGAGCTTCTCATATTCCTCAGTGTGAGGAAAAAACTGGCTGAGAGAATGGTATTGATATGGAGCCCTGGTGGTGCAACGGTTAAGTACTCGGTTGCAAACTGAGAGGTTGCTGGTTCCAACCCACCCAGCGGCTCTGTGGGGGAAAGACCTGTCAATCTGCTCTCGTAAAGATTACAGTCTAGGAAAATCTATGGGGCAGTTCTGCTCTGTCACATGGGGTCATTATGAGTTGGAATCCACTCGACAGCACCCAACAATAATAACATGCAGACAGAGGCAAAGAGGACAGATGGAGAGTCCTGACTTATAATGGTTAAGATCAAGACCTTAACCATGCTCTTTCTGCAGGTATGTGAGATTGCTCATGATCCTTCTCATCAAGTTTCCCTATTTCTGAAAGGTCGCAGCCTTGAAAACCCTATGGAGCAGTTCTGCTCCGCACACATGTGGTTGCCATGATTTAGAATCGACTCAACAACAACTAACAACAACAACAACAACAAAGCTAGCAACCTAGAGTCCAGTAATAGTAATACCTGCTTCACAAAGTTGATTAAAAGGAGATAATATGCATAAATTTTCTTGCCTTTCTTCTAGGCCAGCACTATCTAATAGAACTTTCTGTGATGAGGAAAATTTTCTATATCTGTGCTGTACAACAGTGACTATTAAGTACTTGGAACATGGATGAATTTTAAATTTTATTTAATTTTAATTACTTTACACTTAAATTTAAATAGTCATAGAGCTCTAGGCTGACAGACCTACAGAACAACAATTTTGTTCTAGTGTACACTCTCCCCTGTGCAGTTGAGTTAATCCTGATTGGTCTGGTCCAATTATGGTATTCCCATCTTGCTTGCCAGTGTTTGGTTTAGAGGTTGGCTTGTAGTATAGCTCTGGTCAATGAGAGAATCAAGAGAGTCTTCCAGAGCCCATCTTCGGGGGAAAGGTCTTTTTGTTCACCTAGTTATTGTTATGCCTGTAATTGATGGCTAGACCTGCAGCAGGTAAATCACAACAGAAAGACCCTTGATCACTGCTGACATCTTTGAACCTCTGAATTAAACAGCCCTGGAATGCCCTTCCATCCTTGTTATATGAGATAATAATAAATTCTCTCAATGATTAAGCCATTTTACACTGAGTTTTCTATAATTTGTATCTGAAATCATCCTAAATAATATGATATATTATCAGCAAGTAGAAGCAATTTATTTAACATGGCATGGACATGTCTCATTTTAAGAAGATATGAAAAAAAATTAAAATTCTCAAATAAATTAAGAGGTAAATATATGTAGTACAGACAAATTGTTTATGTTAAATGGATTCACCACAGGTTTCTAAATACTGACCTCTTAGTGAGTTTAAAATGTGATTTGATTTACTAAAATTAAAATGATATACAGCTTTTCAGCAATATTTCACTGAGTTCTATACAAGTTGCAGAATTAAAAAATATACATATTAGAGGATGTTCCTTAATTTATAACGAGTTCCTTTAAACAACATGACCTCAAGCCTAACAAATTACTGTTTTACAGATGGTGGTGGTGTGCTACTTACCACCCAGCCAGATGTTAATTTAGCTAAGCATTTTTCTTGGCAGTGTAAGTGAAAACTTGTTCAAAGTGCTTGCATGTTTATCAACTAGATCATAATACCTAAGGAGCTAGGTGTTTCTATTGTGTTTTCCGCGTCTATTGAAGTTCTCAGGCCCTTGGTAGACATTCAAACACATGTCCTAGTGGTGTGATCTTGGGCAAGTAACTTAATCTTAAGAAATCTATCTAAGTGCTAATTTTTACAGATTTTAGATTCTGGTGGTGATGGTGGTGGTGGTTATCAGTATGCCTATTTTTCATAAAGGTCATTCAGATTCCTCTGGTTCCCCCTTATGTTACCAAAATGCTCTCTGGCTAAAATGGTGAGCTTAAATGTAGAACCTGGGTTGCGTTTAGAAATCGTAGTTATCTATTCATGCACCTCTCCAGGACACCCTGATATAGGAGGTGGCTCTTTGCTTGGAGAGGAATTAGTATTCTGGTCAATAGGTAATGTCATCCGACACACATGTTACTTTTCATTAAACCATCTAC
Organism: Trichechus manatus latirostris; assembly: GCF_000243295.1. Taxonomy (NCBI): domain Eukaryota; kingdom Metazoa; phylum Chordata; class Mammalia; order Sirenia; family Trichechidae; genus Trichechus; species Trichechus manatus. The sequence continues at coordinate 1,705,517 of NW_004444033.1, read as the reverse complement.
CCTTACACAACTGTTTATATACCTGTTGCAGGTATATGTACTTACATCGCTATGGTCAAATGGCTGGAATTGTAGATTTTCATTTGGGAAAACGATTAATAGCTTTCATTAAAGTCATTAATACTGGTTTGAATTTCCCTTTTGTTCACTGTTCATAAACACCAAAGCTTTCTATAGCCCTGCTCAACAGAGGTAGGACTGTGCTCTACATCTCTCTCCTACCCAGATTTCTTTCAGAAAGAAAATAGGCAATGTTAAGCCCATCTGTTGGAAGAGAGCAATACTCAGTTCTTTGCCAAGAGAGATCCAAGACTCCAACTATGCCGATTCAGCAGACCACTATAAGATTATCTAAAGCCGAGGAAGGGCTCAGGGATCCATCAGAACATGAGATAACAGGTTAAATAAAATTCAAATCCCACTGGCTAACAGAGAATCAGAGGACATTAGAAAGGGCAGGAAACTTAGAGGTCATCGCCAAGCTTTTGCTGAGCTTCCCTCTCGGACTGATGTAGAATGAGGACTAGAAGTGCACAGAAACATTTTGGTTTTACTGATTCAGTAGAACTCTTGCAGGCTTTTATTGTTGCAAAATGAGGCTTTCTCATTGCCTCTAAACAGGCTTATTAGCAGCACACAGAAGGCTTTCCACCGTGATCTTCTCTTTGTCCCTCGTTGAACGAAGGGATAGGTCTGAAGCTGGCTGATAGCTGTGGAAGTGAAAAGTCCCAGCAGACTGAGAGCAGAGAGTGGGCTGGTTGCCAGCCTGGGATCAGCACCCTGAGGAATGTCATTTGTCTGAACCACTTTTATGAAACAGAAGCCCTCTGTTGTGTATTTGTACCTGTGAAAGCGAGTGGTGATGTTGTTGATTCAGAGTAGCAGAAAACAGATAATTCATATTGGCTTATGGATGATGACCACCTTCCCGTCCCACCTGCCCCCTGCCTTTTCTTTTTTTTTTTTGGAGCCTTCATTTACATTTCAATGCATGGCCAACATTCTGGGAATTCAGGCTGGAGGCTTCCCAGAGGGGTTTCATTAATTGGTGTGAGGGTTGAAGTCAGTGGAGTTCAGAGAACTGTTCAGTTTTTCTTCTCTGCCTAAGGATAAAACCATGTCCCTGTAACTGATTTCTTTCTGGGATCAGTCTGTGTCATCCCCAAGAGTGACACAAAGCCCGGCTTCAGTGGGCTGGCCGCAGGACTTACACGGTGCCCCAGAGGGCTGCAGGTTTGATTAAATGTTTAAATGACCTTTCAGGACATATGATTTTTGAGTATAGGCAAACAATTTGTTCTTCCAATTCTTAATAACTTCGGATTGTGTATTTGAGGTAAGCGTAGACAGAAGTAGGAAGAATGTGAACAAGAGACTTGAGTAATCTCATAAAGATGAGGATGATGATGAAGACGATGATGCTTTTGATACAAATAAGCAGACAGTAAGATTTGCCGTGGTGGCACAATGGTTAAGTGCTTGATTGCCAACCTAAAGATTGGCAGTTCAAACCTACCCAGCTGCTCTGTGGGAGAAAGACCTGGTGATCTGCTTCCATAGATTACAGCCAAGAAAACCCTATTGGACAGTTCTAATCTGTCGTTTGGGGTCGCTGTGAGTTGAAATTGACTTGACAGTACCTGACAACAACACGATTTGCCAAAAGAGAAGCAAACTCAATACAGCCCCTCACTGTCAGCTTCCTCATCTCGCCTCCTCTCCCTCTCATACACAGATGCACTGTGTCCTGTCACTGGTGACTCTCACCCCTCAAGAGCTCCAGTGCTCCTCAAGAAGCCTGAGTGCTGCTCCCCTTGACTGCCCTCGGGGGCAGCTCAGTAGTGTGTTCAACATGGCAGGTATATTTCAAGAGAGAGGACGGTGGTGGTTCAGTGGTAGAATTCTTGCCTTCCATGTAGGAAACCTGAGTTCAATTCCTGGCCAATGTGCCTCATGTGCAGCTATCACCCTTCTGTCAGTGGAGGCTTGCATGTTGCTATGACGCGAAATAAGTTCCAGCAGAGCTTCCAGACTGAGATGGACTAGGAAGAAAGACCTGGTTGTCTACTTCCAAAAATCAGCCAGTGAAAATCCTATGAATCACAACAATCCAATCTGCAATAGGACTGGGGAGTGTTTAGTTCTGTTGTGTATGGGATTGCATGAGTTGGGGCCGACTTGATGGCGGCTGACAACAACAACATAGTTCAAGGGTAGATTTGCTACAGTGACATCTCCAGGAACATTGCTGTATACATGTATGAACCGCACACAGTCTCCTTAACAATATGTCCTTACGGAATTTTATAAGTTGGCTACTAGTTTCAGCTCCTAGTCTTAAGTACCTATATCCAGTTGATGCTATCTTACTCTGATCTTATAAAAGCAGTCCCTCTGGTTTTGAATTTCAGGTGCTTCCCACCTTTATCAAAGGTGCTAGTTAAACACTCCCTCTTTGAAACACACCACAGCCAGGTGGAACACATCTTAGTCCATCATCTGGCTCTTGTCATCCACATCCTTTGAATGAGTCCACTTTTTCTGGATGCATTTCCAGAACAATGTTTCTCTGCCCTTTTTTGGCACTTTGCTCTAATACATTAGTTCGTTGCCTCTCAGAATAAACACTAGATAAATATCTACAGTTTAACTTCACATTTTATATATTTTTGTCATCTGAGAAATTAGTCACACACAAACTGTAGTAACTTAAGGATATGGGGGTATTACTCAAGAAAGTTTCAATATATACATACTTTGGATAACCAGAATTTGACTCTGTAAGATGAAATAGCTATGAATTTTTTTTGGAAACACATTTGTTCAGTGACTTTTCATTTATATGATCATGTTATTAATCTGTAGGCATTAATGAGTTTATCCAGCCTGCTCAGAAATTAATGAAGCCTAGTTACCCTATGGATTTTCCCATTAGCTCTTTTCTTCTCTCTTCCTTGTCTTCTTGACATCACTGTTGACATCATAAAAGATGCACATTCCACTGCTGGAGGCATCTCGAGTTTTGTGGTGACTGTTAAACATTTAGGGATCTGTATAGTACTTGATCTCTGGTTAAATTATTTTGAAATTGTCATGCAAAATACACAAGAGGAAATTAACAATGTGAAGAAGTAGGTAAGCTTTTCTTTGGAAAAAAAAAAAAGCAATCTGAATTAAAACTTAGATGTATAAAATGTGCCTGGAGTCTTGCTGCCTGTTATCTTCATTTGTGGGTTTAGGTACTTCATTGGTTGATTTTAGGGAGTGTTAATGGGTACGACACTAATCATATATGTAATACCTGGGAATAATGTGGGGAAGATCAGATTTAATTTTGCAGTTTATATTAGTGCAGGATCACCCTATCATCAGTGTCTTTCTGTTAAAACACCTTCTTTGGCCTTCTGATAAAGTTTTGATATAAGCCAACATTGGTAAACCAAAATATCATTGTACCTGCAGCATTATCTGGGCTACCTGTAGTTATGAGGCATGAGATGAAAATTACATCACCATAATCACTCTCCCATTAACCTGTTGCCGTCGAGTTGATTCCGACCCATAGCCGCCCTATAGGATAGAGTAGAACTGCCCCATAGTGTTTGCAAGGAGCAGTTGGTGGATTCGAACGGCCGACCTTTTGGTTAGGAGCTGAAAGCTTATCCACTACTTATATGGCACCTTCACAAAAATGACCCCATGCCATGATCCACAAAGAATGAGAAAATTCAGCAGCCCTGCCCCCTGCCCTTCAGGAGCTTACATTTCCAAGAAGAGAGCATGCTGCCTTTGGATTCCTATAAGAACCTTTATTTGTTGTTACAAAATAAGTTTCCTCATTTTATTTCAGGAAAGTTATATTTGAAGGTAGAGGATAGCTAGAAATGCCCTCCCCGTGGTTTGAAATCATTCCTTTAATTAATGAATGTATTCAAAAATTAAAAATTAAATGAGATTTGTTGTATGAACTCATCCAAACCTGACTTTTTGATTAAGGCTATATTTTAAGTTCACACTTTGTTTCTTATACTTAAGCAGCCCATGCTTTCCTGCTACAGAAAACAATAGATTCTCCTGCTGGTGTGAAAGACCCAGACTCCTTTTCCAACTCTATCCCTCAGGCATATCAAAGACACTCATGTGCTGAGTAAGACAGGTGTGGCTAGGGTACTCCTCTGATTACTCTAAGGGATACAAGGGATGAGGAGGAGGAGATAGGGGCTGTGGGGTAATCTTGGGTTGGTTTGGTGCTCATTTTCCTTTTGGTAGCTACCCCTTGTTAGGAACTTCTATTTTTATACTATGAGGATTTGATTGTGGTTGGATGTGTAGTCCTCAGCTCTAGAAAGTTCTGAGTTTATCCGTTTATCCAGTTCTCCCCTTGATTTATTTACTTAGACTCTTAAACTACATAGTATGCAGGAATATGCTAGAGGTGGGGGAAATGAGTCCCACCAGGGGCCCCGCAAAGCCAAGCTTGGTATTGCAACCATCAGTTGAGGACAAGGACCATGGCTAAGCTTCTGTAGTTCGAAGAAGGTATTGGAGGATGTGGTGTTTGTGCGGAATCATTGGTTCAGCTTCCATGATATGCTGGGCTCACTCTCAGTGGAAGTAAAAGTAGAAAGTAGAGTCTGCTTTGGACGTAGAGGTATTTAGTAAGTGGCTGCCCATAGGACAGGATTTTAGAGTGTCTAAAAAGACATACTACTCTCCCAAATACCTCCCTCACCTATGTGCTGATGAGTGAGATTCCAGGAATAGGATACAAAGCCCTCAACTTGACTTACCTCTACGACTAGGTCATATCTCTCTGCTATATGGCCATAGAGCACCATACTCACGTGTTAGCACTTATTACAGCTGCAGTTGTACATTTATTTGTGGGATTATTTGATTGATGTCAATCCGTTATTAAATTGTAAGCTCCATGAAGACAAGGAGTGTCTTCTTTGCTCACTCTTGTGTCCACAGTGCATGCCACATAGAAGGCACTGGATAAATATTTGTTGAGTAAATAACTTGACCTAAAAATAGTTCTGAGGTAGGTGATACATTCATTAAGTTCACAGTACAGTGGAAGACAATTCTCCCCAATGGACCATATCTCCTTTTTTTCTCCCAAGTTGTTTCTAGTTGCTAAATTGATTTTGAGGTTGAGAGATTGAACTGTGACTCAGTATGTGTACAAACTCTTTGTTGAATCATTATTTGTTAAATAATATGCTCTGTTTTCTTTGTTTGAGTCAGAGGATAAGGACCAAAAAAAAAAAAAAAAAACAAGATAAAGAAAAGGTGAAAGATTTATTTAAGCTACTAATATCAACTGTTGAGTTGTTTGCATTTTGTTTAGTCATGAAACTCCTATATACACATTTCCGTCTTTGGCAAAGGTCTATATAATCTACCTGGCTGCTCGATATTTTTCCTTTCACTTTCTTTATCTAATCCATTGGTGAGTTATGTCCAGTTCTTGGTTGTGGAAAATATTCCCATGTCTCAGTCACTTGTGAAGAAATGTTCCTATGGCTCAGTCATTTTGAATACAGCATCAGTAAATGATTTACACCATGCTGTTAACCAGTGCACATGAGGATGCTGATTTTAATTAAATCCTAGGGAACACAAAAGAAAAATCACAACTCATTTTAGTACTGTGTAGAACCTTAGGAGAGATAAATCTGTATACTACTGTTGACCCGTGATCTTGCTAAACTACCTGTATTATTCTAGTCTCGTTTTTATTCTTTTCATTGGATTATAAATAGGTCTGATTTTTTAGAAAATGTTGTTAAGAATGTCATCTTTCCATCTCTGTATTGATTATCTATGTATCTGTCATGGTTTGAATTATGTCCCCCAAAAAATATGTGTATCAATTTGGCTGGGCCATGATTCCCAGAATTGTGTGGTTGGCCTCCATTTTGTGATTGTAATTTTACGTTCAAGAGGATTAGGGTGGGATTGTAACACCACCTTTACCCAAGTCACATCCCGGATCCAATGTAAAGGGAGTTTCCCTGGGGTGTGGCCTGCACCATCTTTTATCTCTCAAGAGATAAAAGGAAAGGGAAGCAAGCAGAGAGTGGGGGACCTCATACCATCAAGAAAGCAGTGCCGGGAGCAGAGCGCGTGCTTTGGACCGGGGTCCCTGCACCGAGAAGCTCCTAGTCCAGGGGAACACTGATGAGAAGGCCGACAGAGAGAGAAAGCCTTCCCCTGGAGCTGATGCCCTGAATTTGGACTTTTAGCCTACTTTGACTGTGAGGAAATAAACTTCTCATCGTTAAAACCATCTACTTGTGGTATTTCTGTTATAGCAGCGCTAGATGACTAAGACAGTACCTATGTATCTATTTATGAAGCCTAATTTTTTGATACACATCCAACAAATAGATGTGGAATACACCAACAATATAATTGCACATATGAGCTATTCTTGGTTAAAGGGCTTGGTCTGTGTCTGTGACTTGGATTCTTCAACTTTGCATGATTCTGGCTGAGTCCTTTTTTTTTATCTAGTACTACAGAGTTTTTAAATACACATTTGGCTGCTTCATATCCACTTTAAATGCAGCCTCATCTGATCATTTGTCTGCATTTCATAAACTTATATTTTTATCCTTCTTGGTACATAATAGTTTTTTTTTTTTTTTTTTTAGAATTTGATTATTTAACCTGTATCCTTTTAATAGATGGGAAAACTGAGATCAGTAGGGGCAGGTAACTTACTTAACAGCCAAAGAAAGAAATCAGGACCAGAAACCAGTTCTTTGACTTTCCTGCATCTAATCCTCTTTATCTTAGAATGAATTGCTGTTAGCATGATCTACTAGTCTGAACCATTTATGCATGCTGCTCTTTTGTCTTTCCGGCATGAAAATTTTAAAAGGCCCAGTTTGTGTTACTTTCTTCTTCTACCAGTTGCACAGTCAGTGTGAGCCTCAATATTCTCTTAATATTTTAAGAATGCTTTATCCAGTCTAGAAAAACCAGGCCTAAGCACATGAAGGAGATTTTGCATGATCTATCTAATCGAAACCCCTAACTTAGCTGTGTAATTATTTGTATTGAAGCTTCTTCAGTTGTTACTCTGGATGGAGGCCAATCAGAAGTGACCCTTGGATTCTGATTCTATCAGTCTCCCCTTGGTCAAGGAGAACATTTGGCTTGAACTATAGCTTTTATTGTCCTGTGACTGATTCACATAAGAAATAGCTACCTGAGGCCAGCCTGTCGTTCTGTTTTGATCTAATTATCTTATAGGCACAGCCTTCAGTGTTCTCTTTGACCTTTGAAGACTGCCCTGGGGCACAGGGAAATTACAAATCACCACTGATGTTGGATAGCTTCTCAGTAATGAGGATTTCATTTTATATGCTTAGGGAGAGTTGCATTTGTCTGCAGGATGCCTGAGTAGAAAATTTTGATGACCCCAAATGTGGTCACTCAAACATCAGGAGAGGAGAAATTCCCCTGAAATTGAACTCAGGGGGACGAAACTGTTCCCAGTACAGATATGTGACCTTCTAAGAATAAGGCTACAAAGTTGTGGGTTTTGTGTGTGTGTGTGATTTATTTGTTGGTTGGTTGGTTGATTTATTTATTTTGCTCTAACAGCAGATATCACTGTAGAATCTCATTCCTTGTCAGTGAACACTATGTAACAATTCTTATAAGTAAGCGTTCTCCTAGCTTTTAGGCTCCTCTTTCTGAGTCACATTAACCTCAGCTTTTTATAGGCTATCCGGAGTATGCTTGTTTCCTGTTATTTCAAATATTCAAACGTTAACAACTTGTAGTGAGATGAAGCTCAAAAGAGTAGAATGCCCTCTTCCTAACCCCTCGTGATACTCAAATGACAGCTAGAATATTTCTTCATTTTATTTTGCCTTTTTCTTTTTTAAATCAAGGAGGTTGAATTAGCGACATAAAGCAAAATAAGCAAAAACCCGGAGCTATAAATTTCTGGGTCAATCCAACTCCATAAAGCATTAAAAAATGTCAGATACAAAGCTAGATGCAAACTGACAGGGAGAAAAAAAAATCTGTTTTCGTTCTTAAAGTCCCCAACCAAAAGCAAAATTAAAATTTGTGCTGACCCTTCTCCCTTGGGGCTATAGATGTCACTGCTGTCCAGGGCACCGTCTGTTGCTGAATGGAAGGAAGAGAAATGGCATCCAAGTCACTAGTGTAAAATAAAATCAATCGTCTGCCTGCCAAGTCTGGAAGATGTATTACCATATCTTTTAAGGCAAGGGGATTGGAAGGTGGGAGCAAGAGTGAGCAAAAAAGGTGACCACTGAGTACTCATCCATTCTTATCTTTGATGGCTCATTCTTTTGTTGTAAGATGTTTTATAAGGGGCCATATATAGGTTATAATTTTCATTTACTCAGTAACAACTATTGTCACCATTTGTTTAATGCCTATAGTACTAGCCATTTTATACACAATTTTCTATTTAATGTGGAGAACAACTCTACAAATTTTGCATTATTTTGATGTTGCAGATAAGGAAGTGGAGTCTGAACTAAGTTACTCAAAGTGACGCACAGAGTGAGCGTCCAAGCATGGATTCCAGTGAGGTCTGTAGCTTGTTGTTTCACGAGGTAGGGGGGAACAGCTAGAAAGCTTTTAAATAAGCTAGTGGTGAAATGGTTGGCCACAGGTTTGCATCGTGGCTGTGGGCGTGGAAATAAAGAATGGAACTAAGAAGTATCACTATTACTTGAGTTTGTGTTCTTGGCCATGTGATGCATTTGCTTTAAATTGGTGTAAGCTCTTCACATGTGGAGGATCCATATGCCTCGATGTGACATTAGATCAAATGGCAGAAGTTAAATTTGGAATTAAGGCAATCTTTGGTTGTAGGGAACATCATTTCTGTTTCTAGCTCTTGGACTTTATATACAAGCAACCTAAAGTTCTAAGAGGCCTAATTTGTGTTCAATCTATTTATTTAATAATATTTCAGATCCTTAATTTTCTGTTTCCAGATGATCAGACTCCTCAGCTTGAAATCCAAGGGCATTATAGACTTCAAGCAAATTGCTTGTGCATTAAGACTGTTGAACTTGGAGAGTGTAATTCTGTAAAAACCCCGTCATTGCTGAAACATTTTCCTAATCGTGTATTCCTCCTAAATGTTTATTTGAAAGTGTTCTCTTTTGGTGGGAGGTAAATGAACTGATATGTATTGAGCTCCATCCACTCATTCGTTTATTTATTTAGTCATTTAATAAACATTTTAGTGAATAGATATCAGGCACACTTACGTTTTGCCCAAGAGGCTTTTCATTTAATATTCAACCATTTAACTGTTGGGTCATTCACTGTGGAAAGATCCTAGGCTTTGGAATGAGAATGGCCTGGGTTTGAAACTGGCCTTTGGTGCCTACTGGCAGGGCTCTGTTGAGTAATTATTTTTTAGATTGTTTTCAGATTAGATGAAATAAATTTTGTAAAGAATCTGTACCATAACTGAGAAAAGGCACTCAAAATAAGTGAGTCTAATCCCCTTATATCTCACCCCCAACACACCAACCCTATATACACAAAAATAAATACATGAGGTTCCAAGATAAAAAAAAAAAAGTATATTATTCACCTCTTAAGTGTAATTGCAGATCCAAAACAAAAATGAAATGGTTTAAATATGAGAAAATTAATATAATAAAGAAAATACAGTATAACTTTTTCTTCTGTTATTTAACCAATATAAAATTAATTCCTTAGATCTCACATTTTGTCAACAAATATGATAATTTATATGGTAATGTATTACTTTGCCTTGAGAAGGAAAAGAATAATCATAGCCATAAAATATTTAAGGGAATTCTGGAAAATAAGAATAATAGAATTAATTTTTTCAAGCATTTCCCAAATGTGTTTTAAATGGCTTTCCTGAAAGGGGTGGGGGGAGTACACGCAGATATAATTACAGTTAAACCCCATGCATATTATTAGTGGGCTTAAAAATAATCATGCATATTCATAGCTAAATTTCTAATTAACATTCCCAGAATTTTGTTTAATATAAGCAAGTTATGCTAATGAGGTTAAGGCAAAGACAATATGATAAAAACCTAAATAAGTGGCTATTTAACCAACACTGAAAACTTGACTAAACTCCCTCCCCTCCCCAACTCCCATACACATAAACAGTTAAGCCTCATTATCATGTTTTTTAAAGAATAAAAAAGAGACGTGGAAAGTATACAGAGATACAACACTTTGAGCCTTTGGTGATGAGTTTAGAACTCTTGACGGGGTTGAAAGAAAGGCTGATGGAGGAAGACAGCACTGAAGTCCTATCCCTGTGGCTAAATAGCAATGTGAAGTTCGGGAGACCTCTGAACTCTCTCAGCCTCTGTGAAATAGAGAGAACATTTCCTGTGGAGCTGCCTCAGAGCTGTTGGGGAAATTATATGGAAATAAATTATGGCTGTAAACCAGTTTATGGACTGCTAATCTTATACATATAAGGCACTATTTATCCATTCACTCACTAACCAGTAGAGCTGGTATCTAAGATCTGGGGGATGGGATATATGGTGAATAGGATATAAGAAGCAGTATGTCCCTGTGGTTAAGGTCGTGGGCTTTCAAGTTGGACCAGCCTGGGGTGACTCAGGGCTCACCACTCTGTGGCTCTGGGCAATCACCTCCTGTCCTGGAACCTTCATTTGGCCAATCACTTCGTCATCTTAAATCTCACTTTCCCTAACTTTAATATGATAACATGCCATATTAAATGGGCATTTCACCGGGGAGTTATGAGTATGACAGAAATATCAAGCCCTTAGATTAGCAAATTGAAAGCACTCAGTGAGAGTTGGCAAATATCCATTCTTCAGACGTTTTAACCTCCAAACCAGAGAGAGCAGACATATATACCAATAACAATGGAACAAGGCAACATGGGTAAAAGTGATACAAAGAACTTTGGGAGTTCATAGTAGGGCTGCAACATTTACAGCTAGAGTGATCTTTAAAGACTTTGGAGGAGGTGAATGTTTAGATTTAATCTTGAAGAAAGGGTCATATGACTACAGGAAGAGATAAGATTGGTGGAAAATATTCCAGGTAGAGGGAATGGAATGAGCTTAAGTTTAGAGGTAAGAAAGTTGAATCATCTAGGTTAGCACTGCCCAATAGAACTTTCTATGATGATGGAAATGTCCTATAAATGTGCTGTCCAATATGGTAGCCACTAGTCACATGTGGCTATCGAGCACTTGACAAATGGCTAGTGTGAGTGAATATCTCAATTATTAATTCCATTTAATTTTAATTACTTTAAACTCAAAAGCTACATGTGACTAGTGCAGGTCTAAACAATAGAGTACATGGAGAGACCCAAACAGCTTGCCAAATACGGGAGAGTTTAACTGCTAGAGAAACAAGTTTAGATCCCCAAACAGAATCCTACATATTTAGAAACAGGAGAAGCTAAAAAACAAATGAACAAAGGAGACCAAAAAGTAGCAGAGAGAGAAGTGGGAAAACTGGGAAGCCAACCAGGAACCAGCATTGAGGAAGACTTACCCAGCAATGTCAGTTAGTTCAGAGGAAACTGGAAAAAGTTTCTTCTACTTGGCAATTCAGAAACTATTAACCTATTGCTGTCAAGTGGATTTCGACTCATAGCGAACTGCCCCGTAGGGTTTCTAAGGCTGTAAATCTTTATAGAAGCAGACTGCCACATCTTTCTTCCTTCTTCCGTGGAGCGGCTGTTGGGTTCGAACTGCCGACCTTTCAGTTAGCAGCCGAGCACTTAACCACTGCACCACCAGGGCTCCTTCAGAGACTGTTAACCCAAACCAAACCTGTTGCCGTCGAGTTGACCCTATAAGACAGATTAGAACTGTCCCCACAGGGTTTCCAAGGAGCAGCTGGTGGATTCGAACTGCTGACCTTTTGGTTAGCAGTCAAGCTCTTAACCACGGTGCCACCAGTGACCTTCAAAAGAGAAATTTCCCTTGGAAGGTGGAGGTGAAAAGATTATTGCAAGGATTAAGGAGTGAGGGATGTTGAGTAGCCGTCAACATGGGACACAGTCTTCTCTTTGTACAAGTTTGTGTTCCTTGAGGTATAGACTAAAACATCACACACTAACTTAGGTACAGCAAATACTGTATAATCACCTGGTAAATGGCATTCTTGCAGGCAACCTTGGTAGTTTCAATGCCAGGTGTAAAATTATAGTGGTTTAGATAAAAATTTGAAGCAATTCTACAAATAACTACTCTGAGTCATGACATTTTTAGGCCATGTTGAAAACACTAGCTGGAAGAATACAAACAATGTTGAAATTATAACTAAGTCCCTTACTGAGTTTATATTTTGAACTAAGGGTAGATTATCCTCATGCCTTTATTTTTATATGATGAAAAACTGTTTTGTTTTGTTTTGTTTTTCCCATGCATAGCACAGATAAGTACCAGATAATGGGTAAGAGTGCCCCCAGGAATATTTCAAGGAGATGTAACCTAAGGAGAGAGAGATTTTGTATAAAAACATATTTTTCTGTCTATCTCTTATGATTAAATGACTACTGTAATTCTCCCAATTTCCTCATTATGAAATCTCTTGGGGTACTTGATAAACATAAAATCTTTTGCCCCAATCCAAACTAGTCAATATGAATCTCCAGAGGGTTGGCTTGGGAATCTGCATTTTTAATTTTGCCCAAATGGTTCTTAAGATCATGTAACTTTTGGAAAATCCCGATCTATTTCATTAGTTCATCTTTTCAACAAACATTAATTGAGCTCTTTTTTTTTTTTTTTTGGTCCAAGGCACTCATGTAGATACTGGGAAACAAAGACGAATGAGACATAGTCTCTGGCCTCAGGAAACTGGTCTGGCTGAGGAGATAGTAAATGCAGTTGTGGGTTAAATGTTTTGGTAGGTATTGCAAAGGCTGTGTAGATAGAGGAGAAATGATTCCGACTGAAGAGGTCATGGAAAACTTTACTTGGGGAAGATAAAGCTTGAGTAGGTGTTAAAGGATAAGTCAACCAGATGATAGAGGGAAAGAGGGACATTCTGTTCAGGGGAAACTTCACTTTAAAAACAGGGAAGAGAGCATGTTGTGTCTGGAAATAAGCACCGAATTTAACATGGCTGGAAAACAGGCTTCCTGGAGAGAGTGGCCAGTGTGGCTAGAGATGAAAGCATTAGCCAGAGCACGACAAGGGATTTCTAGTTATTTTCAAGGTGATGGAAAGTCATTAAAGGGTAATGTGGGGTTTGTGAGAGTGGAAACAGGGAGACCCATTAAGAGCTTAATATGATAATTCAGGTGAGAGGTGAAGCTGAGATGATAGCTATAGAGATAAAGTGGAAAGGACATTTTTGAGAAATTGTTGGTGATTTATTATATATGACATAACCAGATGATAGTTTGCTTGATTCTTTTATTACAGTTGTCTTCATGAGATGAATTGGATTGCTGAACAATTGATTGCGTAGATGGCCCACATAGTGCATTTTGGTCATAATGGGGAATATATTAATGTTGGCTTATTCATAGCTGTAGTCCCTGCTTAAATTGGACTGGTGTTGGATATGGCTTCCAGTATTATCCCTGGAATACTTTGATGAGAGCTAGACAAACCCAGAGGATGCTGTAGAGTTTCCACAGTTCCCTGTATGGGTATCCTAAACTCTGATTTTATGTAGGTTAGGAGGTACATATTGTTTGTGACCTATTTAATTTCTCTAGTATTCTGACCCTTTAATCATTTGTCCTGTTTGTTTTTTCCCTCCATGATTGCTTATAATTATAATACTACTTTAAAAATTGTTTTATATCTCTTCCTTAACCCATTCAAATTTCAAATGAACATATAGCACACGAAGGCTTCACCAAATTTCAAGTGAACTGAATGAAGTATACTTGAGATTTTCTGATACCCAATAGAATATTTTAAGATACCTTGAGTTGTCATAAAACTAAGTTTGAAAGTCACTGAGTTACAGTGATCATGTCTGTGGTGATGCAGGAAAAGGGGCACTGGACATTTTAATGAACAGTTTCATAGGACCCAAATTCATGCCACTACCAACAAGTAGAGAACAAAACAGCATCAAATGCTTGGCTACCTTATGGTTTGCCCACTTACTTTACAGGTTGAAACCATTTGAGGATTCTTAGCATTTGAGTGAATTTTCCCATTGTTAACAGATTTGAATAAATTAATTTTTTGTGAAAAGCCCTATAATACCACACTGTTATGGATTGAATTGTATCCCCCAGAAATATGTGTCAACTTGGTTAGGCCATGATTCCCAGTATTGTGTGGTTGTCCTCCATTTTGTGACTGATACAATTTTACTGTGGGTCTTAAATCATAATCTCTGCCTGTGGTTAATGAGGCAAGATTAGATTATGTAAAGAGGATTAAGGTCACATCCCTGATCTAATGTAAAGGGAGTTTCCTGGGGTGTGGCCTGCACCACCTTTTATCTTACAAGAGGTAAAAGGAAACGGAAGGGAGCAGAGAGTGGGGGGACCTCATACCACCGAGAAAGCAGTGCCAGGAGCAGAGCGTGTTCTTTGGACCTGAGGTTCCTGTGTGGAAAAGCTCCTAGACCAAGGGAAGATTGATGACAAGGACCTTCCTCCAGAACTGACAGAGAAAGTCTTTCCCTGGAGTTGGAATTTGGACTTCTAGCCTCCCAGACTGTGAGAGAATAAATTTCTCTTTGTTAAAACCATCCACTTGTGGTATTTCTGTTATAGCAGTACTAGATAACCAAGACAGAATTGTTTACTTGGATGATTATAACGGTCAATTGTATTTCTACCTTTATACAGTTTGCATTCACAGGAAGGCAGTGGGTGACATGGAAGGAACAATGGACCTCGAGAGGCTAAGTAAAGCCAGGGGATTTGGAGCAAGACAGACATGGTTTGGGATTCTGACTCTCCCAGTGCATGGACCTGGATAAAGGCGCTTACTTTCCTGAGCGTCACTTTCCTCATTTGTAAACAACAACAAAATAAACCCATTGCCTTTGTGTCGATTCAGACTCATGGTGACTCCATGTATTACATAGCAGAATGCTCTCTAAGGTTTTCTTGACTGTAATCTTTACAGAAGCAGATTGCCAGGCCTTTCTTCTGCGGCATTGCTGAATGGATTCAAACCGCCAACCTTCAGGTTAGTAGTTGAGCACAAACTGATTGAGCCACCTAGGAACCCTATAAAATGGGATATTAATGCCTACTGTGCAGGGTTATTCTGAGGATTAAATGAGATAATGTGCAAATATAGCACTCACTATGGTGGCTGGCTCATAGCGAACACAGTATAAAAATAACAGCAATTAAAATAAAACAAACAGGATTCAAAATTCCAGTCTCGGCTCAGCCAAAAACTCATGATGATCTTGGATAAGTTACGTTTTGTCTCAGAGTCTGCGCCTTCTTATCAGTAAAATGAAGCAGGTGGATCGAATGATTTCTAAATTTGATGATTGGAGAAGTTGGTGACTTATGAATCACATCCGAATTTTCGTCAGAAAATGTATCATTTAAAAAGTTCTATTTTGCCCATGAGTCATACCCTCCTGTATGAGCACTGTGAATACATTTAGTCTAAACAGATTTAGAAGCTTCTACAATGGTGGCATGTTGATTTTGAAAGCATGATGGGTATCCAGGTGAAGAATTCCATTAGGCAGTTAGCGATGAAATTCTGGAAGTGGTCAGAGCTTTAAAAAATGTGGAAACTGAACAATACAAAAAATATTTAAGGAATAAAAGTGGTTGATACTTCTTTAGGAACAAACACAAAACTTATGTAGGCAAATTTCAGATTTTCCCTTATTCATTTATTTCACCATAATCAAAGCAGGAATAACCCATTAAAAAGAAAATCAATGCTCAAGTAGACTGTTTACTATTAAGTGCAAAATTCTTACAAAACATTGACTAAGAAGGGATATACAATTTTGAAAACAATTTGAATTTCCACATGTTTCGGCAATGATAATAAGCAAATGTTTGACTTGTCTGGAGTAGGTGAGGCCAACTTTTTTGAGATCACAGATGAATTTTGTGTGTGTCTTAGGTAGGTTGCTGTCTTGGTCTCCTAGTGCCCCCATAAGAAAATACTACAGAGTGGGTGGCTTTAAAGAAAGACATTTATTGTTTCATGGTTCTGGAGGCTGGAAGTCCAAATTCAGAGCACAGCAGGGTCTTGCTCTTTCTCTGTTAGCTCTAGGGGAAGATCCTTCCTTGTCTCTTCCCACTTCAGGTAACCCCAGACATTTCTCAGTGTTTCTTGGCTTTTAGATGTATCTTTACATGGCTTCTATCTGCCTACTGTGTGTCACTGTCTCCATGTCTGTCTGCTCTTCCTTTTTATAAGACATCACTGAGAAGGTATTAGGACCCACCCTACTCCAATATATCCTTGTTAATTTAACTGATAACATCTTCAAAGAAAGAAAGTCTATCCACACAAGGTCACATTCACTAGTACAGGGGTTAGGACTTCAATGTATCTTTTTGGAGGACACAATTCAATCTATAAGCATTGCCATGTGGAGAGTCCAGGCATAGAGTACTGCTCAAGACAAAAGACAACTCTGGAAAGGTCAGGAACTGAGAGATTCAGAATTTGGCTTATATACCTTCAGTTACATCCAGCTCAAGGAGCCCTGGTGGCACAGTGGTTAAGGGCTTGGCTGGTAACCCAAAGGTCAGCAGTTGAAACCCGCCAGCCATGCAGCAGGAGAAAGAGGTCTGCTTCAGCAAAGATTACAGCCTTGGAAACCCTATGGGGCAGTTCCATTGTGTCCAATAGGGTTGCTATGAGTCGGAATTGACTCAACGGCAATGGGTTTGGTTTTGTTGGTTTTACATCCAGTCAGTTTGAATTAATGATACTTCTCTGCTTATACTCCTGTATGTGTGCTCAGGCTTAGAGAGGTTATATAATACAGTAGTTGGGCATGTTACTCTGGATCTAGACTTCCTAGGTTCAAATCTTAGCTCTGTTACTTCAGGGAAGTTATTTCACTCTCTGAACCTTAGTTTCCCTTGATGGGAAATAGAGATAACAATAGTACTTACCTCTTGGGGGTTAGTGAGAATTAAATTAAATAATACATATAAGGTACTTAGGCCAATACCTGATGTACAGTTTATAAGCATCAGCTGTTTGTTTTTTCCCCCTGTTGTTAAAAATAAGCGTAGCTTTTATCAAGCGCCTCCACCCAAAAAAAAAAAAAAAAAAGTTCTCTATTTTAAAGGAAACTAATATACTCAGTAGATTTGGTCAAGTATAGAATAATAATAAAAAATACAGTGAATGTGTTTTTGAATTGGCTGCCGATTTCATCAGAAAGCCAAATTGAGTGCACTGTACCGACACATTTTTTCGGTTGAACAGTGCTCCTTAGTGAATGTATCAAAGGTGAAGCAACAGTGATATACGACAAAAGAGGAAAAATACATCTGTATCTGTAAAACTTTGTGCGTGTTTGGTGTTTTAAGCTGTAGTAGAGACTCTGAATAGGAGCCCTGGTGGTGCACTGGTTTATGCTTTCGACTGTTAGCCAAAAGGTCGGCGGTTTGAACCCACCACCCACTTCTTGGGAGAAAGATGTGACAGTCTGCTTCTGTAAAGATTACAGCCTTGGAAACCCTGTGGGGCAGTTCTACTCTGTTCTATAGGATTGCTATGAGTCAGAATCGACTTGATGGCAATGGGTTAGAGACTTTAAATCTAGCATAATTTTGAGCACTTGGTAAATTCTTTTTGTTAACATAAAAAGACTTTATTTATGATCTGAGTGCTTTGTGATTGTGTTTATAGGAGAAAAGAATGTCACAAAAATTGTCTTCGTTTTCTCCCTCTGAAAACTATGACATCTGCCTGATATAGATTTCCATTTTAAAAATTAAAGAGGGGCTCAAATGAGTTTAGTTATTTTCTTCGATGATGAAATGCTCCCTGGAGGTGGACCAAGAGGAGGGATAAATCTTTGATGCACCTATGTAATATATGCAGTGACTTGCTGAGAATATCTGGTTTTGAGGTTTCAGCGGCAGAAAACCAACTGCAGGAAATCTGGACATTCTAGAACAGTTCTGCCCTTACATGCTTATCCAATCAAAAGAATAATGCACAGTTTTAAAAATGTTGACGTGGTCAAAAAGAAGGTGAGTTTTTTTTTTTTTTTCCCTTTCCATACATCTTTAATAGCACTGTACTAAACAGGTAGAGTCACCTTCATTTTAAAACAGAGGGTTCCTAAGTTAGATTACTGCTGCTCGTTATGACCTAAACAGCATCTGAGCAGTTGAAAGAATTCATGCTTCTAACATTCCTTTTGGAGCCCTGGTGGTGTAGCGGTTAAGAACTCAGCTGCTAACTAAAAGGTCAGCAGTTCAAATCCATCAGTTGCTCCTTGGAAACCCTACAGGGCAGTTCTACTCTGTCCTCTAGGGTCGCTATGAGTCGGAATCGACTAGATGGCAATGGGTTAATATTCCTTTTAAGGAGCCCTGGTGGTGCAGTGGTTAAGTGCTTGACTGCTAACCCAGAGGTCAGCGGTTCAAACCCACCAGCTGATCCTTGGGAGAAAGATGTGGCAGTCTTCTTCCATAAAGATTGCCCATTGCCATCGAGTCAATTCCGATTCATAGCAACCCTATAGATTACATAACATTAGATTAGGTAATCTCTGTGTGTAATTATGTAATGTAATATAGGTTACATTACATTACAACCCTATAGATCCATAAAGATTACAGCCTTGGAAACCCTGTAATTTTCCATAAAGATTACAGCCTTGGAAACCCTATGGACAGCTTTGTAGCTTGAGTCCACACTGACCTGCCCTCTTGGGCCCTAGAGCCTCTCACGGCCCTGCCAGCGTTCCTGCAGCTGCCATTCTTCTTGGCCCCACCAAGCCTGCCACCAGCATTGTCGTGTTGTGTGAGGCCTGGTGGAGCACCGTGTCCTTGGGAGTTTGGCAGGGATTCCATGAAGTAGCCATGAGGTCATGGGCAGGAACAGAGGTCGCTGCTGCCTCAGGGCCTGGGCCTGGCCTGTGGGCAGCCGAGCACGGGGTCCAGGTCTCTGCTGGATGTGGCTGTGGCAGCCCTGGGGGTCCCTGGTCACCTGCAGGCCAGGGGCCAAGAGAGCGAGAGTGCAGGGGTTGTGCTCTGCTTCTCACCACACGCTCTTTTCAGGATCTCTTTTCTTTATTTTCATATTTCATTGTTTCCCCTCATTTAACATTTTAATATGGATAAGTGTCCTAAAGTGGGGATTATTTTTGATATTTCTGCTGAAAATTATCTTTTACTAGGAGCCCTGGTTGTGCAATGGTTAAGTGAGTGCTCCACTGATAACCGAAAGATTGGTGGTTTGAACCCACCCAGCCATTTCACGGAGAAAGACCTGGAAATCAGCTCCTATAAAGATTACAGTCTGGAAAACTCTGTGGAGCAGTTCTACTCTGTCACATGGGAGTGGTTATAAGTCAAAAATTGACTTGACGGCACCAAACAGCAACAACAGTACAGAGACACTTTATAAATACTTGTAGATTTATTACTGATGGATTACTTCACTTGAATTCTATTTAAAACCGTAGCCATCATTCACAAGCTGCGTCATCTCTTTAACACAGGTGGATGATAATATCTTGACTCTCCATTTCTTGCCTTTGTCTGTCCTTTCACCTTGGGTCCATATTCTCCTAGCTCTGTTATTCGCTGGCTTTCTTCTCTCCGTTTCCCTCCCGTCATTTCTCTGTATCAGTCTTACCCTTCTTTGTTCCCACTGACCCTTGTGATAAGGTCTCTTTCTCCCTTCTCCTTTTAATCTCTCATTTTTCTGATATTGCAATATAGGGAGAAATGGAGAGAGGAATTACATTCTGAGATTTACCATATTATAAAGAATTTTTGTTCTTTCTTCGCCACAGACTCATTACTTGAAAATATTGACATCAGTTTCTAGAAATTCATAAAAGTCTCCAGTCAAGACATCTACATTTCAAATAAACCTCTAGTGGTTTTGGTAAGAAAGTGCCCAATTTATTACTTTCCTTCATTTCTTGTAAATCACAGCAGTGAAAGCTTGGAACAAGGCTGCATCAGGATACTGTGAGAATTCAGCCCATGTAAGGGAGTTTTTATTTCCTTCGAGCCCATCATATTAGTGATTCAGGTTAGTTAGAGCTCACTGAACTGTTGAGTTCCTGGTGCTTCAGTGTTGCCGCCTTGTCTTCTATCACAGTTACAACACTTGTGGCTCCTTTTAGTTCTGGTAGCCACAGGAAAACACACCAACCTGGATATATGTAAAAGAATCAATGTGTCCGAATCAAGATTTTATAATCCCATGCTTTTTAGCGAGATCAAAATATCAAGAAGTCTGGTATCCATATCCTGTAATATTGCTGTGATAGCAATTATGTATATTGTACCAAAAATCATGTCATTTCCTTGTCACATCTTTAATGCCCAGAGAATACCTTTCCAGATGGTAGCTACTTTAAAAGATACCACTGTGCTCATACCATATGCAAAAATTAACTCAAAATGGATCAAAGACCTGCATGCAAAAGCTAAAACTGTAAATGTTTTAGAAGAAAACATAGACATAAGTCCTTATGACCTTGGATTAGGCAATGGTTTCTTAGATATGACACCAGAAACACAAGAAACAAATATAATAAAGTGGACATTATTAAATTTACAAAGTTTTTGTTCTCTAAAGACACCATCAAGAAATTGAAAAGACAATCCACAGAATGGGAGGAAATATCTGCCAATCATATATCTGATAAGGGACTTACAACTAATATATATACATATATACCTATATATGTGTATATATATATAGTTATATAAATGTAGTTTTATATATATATAAACTATTGCTACTCAATAGTAAAAAAAATAAACAATGAGGGACCCTCGTACATTGCTGGCAGGAATGTAAAATGGTGCATCTTCTATGGAAAACAATTTGGTGGTTTCTAGAAAAGTTAAACATAGAAATACTATGTTGTTGTTAGTGTTGTTACTTGCCATTGAGTCGATTCCGACTCATGACCACCCTATGGGTAACAAAGTAGAACTTTTCCATACGGTTTTCTTGGCTGTAATCTTAATGGAAACAGATCACCAGGCCTATCTTCCTTGGTCCCACTGGGTGGGTTCAAACCGCCAACCTTTAAGTTAGCAGTCCAGCACAAACTGTTTGCATCATCTACCAAAAAAAAAACCCATTGCCTTTGAGTTGATTTCAGCTCATAGCGACCCAACAGGACAGAGTAGAACTGCCCCATAGGGTTTCCAAGGAGCCGCTGGTGGATTCGAACTGCAGACGTTTTGGTTAGCAGCCATAGCTCTTAACTACTGCGCCACCAGGGTTAGGGACTCATAAATACCATTGTATGCATACCACATTTGTTTATCCATTCATCTGTTGATGGGCATTTGGGTTGTTTCTGCCTTTTGGCTTTTGAGAAAAATGCTGCAGTGTTTGAGTTGCTGCTTTCAATTCTTTTAGGTATATTCCTAACAATTCCACTCCTAGGAGTATACCCAAAATAAATGAGTTGCTCAGCAATTCTACTTCTAGACCCTGGAGTTTGACTGACTGAGTCTGAGTCTCAGTACCACTACTTACTAACTGAGTTAACTGGTTAATCTTGCTATGGCTCAGATTTATCAGATGTAAATTAAAAAAAATAATAGCAGCTAGGACTGTTGTGAATTTTAACAAGTTAAGCCATGTAAACTGTTTAGAATAGTGCCTAGCCCATGGTAAGTACTTGACAAATGTGGGTTGCTATTATCATTATACAAGGCTGTGAAAGAAGTAGCAATAAATTTCATGAATTAAATTCAATAAAATTAGGCACTATAAAAAAAGGCACAAACTCTCCCACAAAAATGGAAATTGAAAAATAGACGTCTAAATAATTCATGAGTTAATGAAGACACTGAAATAGATATCATAAAATATTTATAATTGAATGACAGTGAACATAGTACATATACAATTGGTGGGATGCACTAATCACTTAGAGAGACATTTCTAATTTTAAATGCATATATTAGAAAGTAAGACATTGGAAAATTAACGAATGAGGACTCAACACAAGCTGTTAGGAAAGGAACATCAGAGAACTTCTAAAGAAAATGGGAGGAGTGAAATAATACAAAAAGGAGCAGAAACTAATAAAACTGCAAACAAAAACAGTGTTGAAATTACTAACCAAACTGCAAAGATACTTTTTTTTTTTTAATTGTACTTCAGGTGAAGGCTTACAGAACAAATAGTTTCTCATGAAACAGTAGTACACATATTCTTTTATGACATTGGTTAACAACCCCACAACATGTCAATCCTCTCCCTTCTCAACCTTTTTTTTGGTGAAAATACACATAGCCAAACATACACCACTTCAAAAATTTCTACATGCACAGCTCAGTGACATTGACTACGC
This sequence comes from Trichechus manatus latirostris, assembly GCF_000243295.1. Lineage (NCBI taxonomy): Eukaryota > Metazoa > Chordata > Mammalia > Sirenia > Trichechidae > Trichechus > Trichechus manatus. The sequence continues at coordinate 1,683,020 of NW_004444033.1, read as the reverse complement.
TCTTCCAATTGTGCTGCTATTCTCACTTAAGATGAAGGCTTACAGAACCAAATAGTTTCTCATTTAACAGTTACTACACATGTTACCCTATGACAATAGTTAACAATCTCACAACACATCAACAATATCCTTACTCATCCTTGGGTTCCCTATCACTAGCTTCCTTGTCCCCTTCTGCCTTCTGGCCCTTGTCACTGGCCTCCTGTACCTCATTAGTCCCATTTGGTTTCACGGGGCTGTCCACCCCCAGGCTGAACAGTGAACCTCGGACATAACTTCACCACTGAGCTAAAAGGGTGTCTCGGGGTCGTACTCTTGGGGTTTCTCCAGTCTCCTTGAGGCCAGTAAATCTGGTCTTTTTTTGTGAGTTAGAATTATGTTCTGCATCCTTCTCCAGCTCTGTCCAGAACTCTCTGTTATGATCACGGTCAGAGCAGTCAGTGGTGGTAGCCGGGCACCATCTAGCTGTACTGGACTCAGTCTGGTGGAAGCCTTGGTAGCTGTGGACCATTAGTCCTTCGGACTAATCTTTTCCTTGTATCCTGTTCTCTTCATTCTCTCTTGCTCCTGAAAGGATGAGACCAGTGGAGTATCTTAGATGGCCGCTCACAGGCTTTTAAGACCCCAGATGCTACTCACCAAGGTAGAATGTAGAACATTGTCTTTATTAACTGTGTTATGCCAATTGAGCCAGACGTTCCCCGAGACCATGGTCCCCACAGTCCTCCGCCCAGCAATTCAGTCCCTCAGGGAGTTTGGATGTGTCTATGGGGCTTCCACGACCTTGAAAAGATATTTTTTTAAAGGATGTGAAAATAGATGAGCCCATGGCAAAATTGATTAATATAAAATAAATACCACACGAACATAAACACATAAGAAGTATGAGGAATAAAAAAGAAAATCATTTCACATCTAGTAAAGATTTTAAAATCATGAGAGAATACTCTGAGTGTATTATGCCAAATTAACTTGAAATCATAGACTAATTGAACAATTTTCTAAGAAAATATAAATTTGCAATATCAACTCAGGAATAAAGAGAAAATATGAATAAATTAATAGCAACTTAAAAAAATTAAATGATAGTAAGAACACTCTCCTCTTCCCAAAGGCTGCATGCTATCAGTTATTATCTATTGTAAGTAGGTACTAGCCTATGAAATAAGACCAAAAAAAAAAAAAGAATAATATTAGAAAAGAAGTAATAAAATTATTGTTTATAGAAGATAAGTGTGTAGCTAGAAAGTTTAAGAGCCTCTGTAGACAAATTTTAGAACTAACAATTTTTTGGACATAAGAATCATTTTAAAAAAATTGTACACCACAGAAACAAACATAAATGTCATTACATTTTTAAAAAAAATTCACAATAGCAATGACAGCTATACATGAGAATACATCTAAAAAATGTGAAAGGACTTCATGAAAAAAATAAAAAACTTTATAAAAGAAGACATAGGAAAGTGTGAATACATGAAGAAATATACCATGCTTTAAACAACAAGAGTCTGTATCATAAATATGTGAATTTTCCAAAGTTAATCTAAAAATGTAATAAAAACATTAAACTCTTTATACCTATAAAGAACAAGAGAAGGGGAACTTTTCTTCTGTTTTTCTGACTTATTATAAAGCTAGAACAGAGGTGTTAATTGAAGTTATTTTTGTACCTTTACTGTAAAACGGAATAGAGATCTCAGAAATTGACCATATGGGAAGTCAAATGAATGAGTAGTATTAAAAATCGATGAGGGAGAAGATGTATTATTAATGATATTTGAGTAATTTGCTCTCCAAATAGAAAAACAAAATAAAATAGGTTCATACCTCACATTTTAAAGCAAAATAAAATTTAGACAGATTTAAATATGTAAATGTGAAGAATAAGATTTTTAAAATATTTTCAGGAGATACAGGAAAATAGTATGTTGTGTCTTGAGATAGTGTTTTCTTTAAAAACACATTAAACAAATAAAAAGCACAAGCTAAAAGGGAGAAGATTAACTAATTTGACTACACCAAAACTACTTACAAAGAAAAGGCTAAAAGGTCAGCTACACGGCAAGAAAGTATAGTTGCATTATACATATTTGGTGGTGTGGTGGTGCGGTGATGAAGCATTTGGCCTAACCAAAAGGTCAGCAGTTCAAATCCACCAGCTGCTCCTTGGAAACCCTATGTGGCCGTTCTACTCTGTCCTGTAGGGTCACTATGAGTCAGAATTGACTCGATAGCAACGAGTTTGGTTTTTTTTTGTATATATATTTGAGACTTTTTATATAGCAAATAAAACAAAAACCAAAAGATTACAGTCCAGATTATATAAATAATTTCAACAAATCAGTGAGAAATGAAAAACAGCTCACTGAGTAGAATTAAAACAAATAAACAAGAACAGAAACAGTTTATGTAAGCAGAAAGCAAATGAGCGATAAACATGAAAATGCTCTAGTTCACCAGTAATCCAGATTAATGGAAATTTTATAAATTCAGGGGCATAATAACTTTATCCCCATCAAATATGGAAAACAAATTAAAATCAGGCAATATGAAATTCAGGCAAGGTTGTCAGGAAATATAAACTCTCACATAATGTTGGGAGAATAGATCGGTAAAACCACATTAGAGGAAAATTTAACAACATCTAGTAATGTTGAAATACTGTATTCTATATTAATAATTCCACTTCTAGGCATACAGTATGGGGCGTTCTCATCTTTGCGCTCATTGGAACATTCATATTGGAAACAATATAAATGACCATTTATAGGGGAAAGGCTAAATTGTGGTATACTATTACAAGAGTTTAAGGAGTCCCTGGGTGGCACAAATGGTTAAGTGCTGGCCTACGAATCAAAAGGTTGACAGTTCAGATCCACCCAAGGTGCCTCAGAAGAAAGACCTGGCAATCTACTTCCAAAAGATCACAGCCATTGAAAGTCCCATGGAGTGCAGTTCTACCCTGAAACACTTGGGGATGCCGTTAGACGTAATTGACTTGGTGGCATCTGGTTTGGTTTTGGTTTATATTAGTTAAAAATAAATGAACTACTTCCTCATGCATTGACATTTGTGTCATTGGCTAAATCTTGAAAGTATAATGGTAGTAGAAAAATAAAAGTGTGTGTGATACTTATATTCTTTATGAATAGATACCATATGGGAGAAAATAATAAAAAATATGGATGGGGAAGGACACACAGCAATTTCTTTATCGTGGTTATGTCTGGGGATGGAGAAAGAGGAATGGAATTATTAATTCTTGGTGGCAGATATATGAGTATTTCATATATTCTTCTCTATATATTTTTGCATGTTAGAAGTATTTCATAGTAACCAAGTCCCAGACAGCATGTCATTGTTAGGAACTGCCGTGATTGAACAGGAGAATAGCTGGTTGGTGTGGAATGAGGTACACGTGTCTAAGCACTGCTGAAGGCCACAGAGGAAAAGTCACCAATAAAGGATTTATAATAATTGCATGCAGTCACAAACCATAGAAGAATCCTAACACGTTCACCATATTTAATGGATTCTTCATTATTTATAAGTCTTCTCAGGTACAGACCAATATTCACAGGTCACAAGGACTAAAAGTGATTTCATTTCCAGAAAAGCAAAGGACGTCAGTACATAAAAAATATAGTTAAAAAAGTAAAAGGATATAAATATATAAATAAACGTACAGGACTTTCCCAGTATTTCCAAATTATGCGTTTTGGCCAGTACCATGTTTTTACACAAATAATTCGAACGCTATACGTTTTTTTGCAAACCGGGCAACCCCCCTCATTATTTTCATGAGCGCTATACCAATAGTTTTTTTACATATTGCCAACTTCAATTTCAATGTTTTTTTTTTTTTTTTTTTCTTACAATGGATTTAACTTAAGCCCTCATGTTGGTGCCTGTTGACACGGAAGTTTAGTTTCCAGCAGTAGACCCTCACCAGCTTACCCTCGAATTTCTAAAGCAGCCCCTCTCCAGGCAGTATTCTTTCCCTGCTCTGCGAACAGCTTTATCCAATGCAGGAAGAAATCACTTTTTCCGCCCTGGAAACAGCCTTCGCCAGGGCAGCGGTCCCCAGCCCAGCGAGTGCGCAGGTCTGCTCACCAGAGCTGAAAAGAACACTCAGGCGAGCTAGGGCGGCGGGCCGCAGCGATGGGCGTTCTGCCCTGCCATCCAGCTGGCCGGCCACATTGCTAGGGCCATTTGCTGACGGGTCACGTGTCCCTTGCTTGGGTCTGACTTGCTCCCCACCACCCGTCTGCGGGTCCGGGGCAGCAAGCGCCCGCATCCGCACTGTCTTGCTGCCCGGCTTCATGTGGGGCAAGCATTTCACAGGCAATGGCCCGCTGCCCGTTGAGAACACCGTGATTGGGTTGTGACAGCGCCACATCCCTCCGCTGGACCCTCGGCCTGTCTTGGCATCACCTACCTGGGGGCAGATTAGCTATAAGGAACTCCATTGCCCTCAGGCCCAAGTCAAAATGCCCCGGAGCAAACACACAGTGTCAATTATTTATTTTCCAATCACCAGGGTACTATCAAACTCAATCCATGACTTATTGACCGTGGCTTATACTTTTCTCACAGAAATATGATCAAAAGTAACATTTTGGGACTACTGAATGAGGGTGAATGAGGCCGAAATTCATTTCTGGAAAGTCACGAGATGTGCGCGGTATATTCATGGGCAAACTATACCGGAACTTTTAAACAATTTTGTCATTTCTGCGCATTTATATGTGTGTGTGCATTATTTATGTGGGCACACTATTTGCGAAAAATACAGTAAATGTGTAATGTATAATGGAGTAGAATATTTGAAATCAGTATGCTTGTGATTTCCATAAATAAATCTGCTACAATTTAAAAGATTTGGAGTTAATATCTACAAACTGGGTAAAATATTAGCACATTGTTAACGAAGTTATGTTTATACTTTTATTATGAAACTATTTGTTCTGGAGTCATTTTAATTTGTCATCATTCCTCAGTAATTGATAGCATACTTAAAATTTCACAAATATTTCTGTACTGCAGTTACTTTAGTAGAGGTAATCATCTTCCAAATTATATTTTTACCAAAATACAGTTCTTAAGAAGGCATAGATTCTTATACATGTAAATAACTGTACTTCATAGTAGTACTACCAAATGCTTATTAATTGCTTTCATAGCCAGTATTTGTGTAAGAATCTTAGTTTGAAGAATAGCAAGGAAGCCAGGGAGATTTAAATTAAGTGAGCAAAGGTAAGAGTACCTTAAGATAGAGTCAGATAGGTAAGGTCAGATCATTAGTTAAATGAAAGAATGAGAGCCATTTTTTAACATAAGTATAATGTGTAACCTAAAGAACATGGATTTAGAATCTGGATATGAATCTAGTCTCCACATTGGACTTCCTTTATATAAGTTACTTGGCCTCATTTTGCCTCAGTTTTCCTATCTGTGTAATGGACTCATAGACCTCACAGGATTGTTTTGAGAATTAAATGCAGTAACACATGGATGGCAGGTCCCTGTGGGGGGACATAAAAGGTTAATCGCTCAACTACCAGCCAAAATGTTGGTGGTTTGAACCCACCCAGAGGCACCTTGGGAGATAGGCCTGGCGATCTGCTTCCAAAGGGCCACAGCTTTGACAATCCTATGGAGCAGTTCTATTCTGCACACATGGGATTGCCATGAGTTGGAATCAGCTTGACAGCAACTAACAACAGCAAAAACATGGATGGCATATTGCAGCATGCTGGACACCACATTAAGCAAACAAACTCATTGCCATTGGATTGATTCCGACTCATAGTGACCATATGTGCAACAGAATGAAACACTGCCTGGTCCTGTGCCATGCTCACAATCCTTGTTACTGTTGAGCCCATTGTTGAAGCCACTGTGTCAGTCCATCTCATTGAGGGTCTTCCTCTTTTTCGCTGAACCTCCACTTTACCAAGCATGATGTCCTTCTCCAGGGACTGATAACATGTCCAAAGTATGTGAGAAAAAGTCTCGCCATCCTTGCTTCTAAGGAGCGTTCTGGTTGGACTTCTTCCAAGACAGATTTGTTCATTCTTTTGGCAGTCCATGGTATGTTCAATATTCTTCACCACAATTCTTCTTCAGTCTTCCTTATTCATTGTCCAGCTTTCACATGTATATGAGGCTATTGAAAACACCATGGCTTGGGTCAGGTGCACCTTAGTCTTCAAGGTGATATCTTTGCTTTTCAACGCTTTAAAGAAGTCTTTCACAGCACATTTGCCCCCAATTTTCATATTCTTTGGCTTACATACATCAATGGGAAGATCGTATCACTTAAGGGAGAATTATAAGCAAAACAATAAATAACCTAAGATTTAAGGTGAAATAAATAGAATCTTATTAAATGTTCCCCTCTGCTTGTAGTAAAATACAAGGATTATTTGTTTAGGATCTGAGATCTTCAGAGTGCGTGATGGATAGACTTCAGGGGGCCCACATACCACTCACATTTTATGTAAATTTTTTTGTGTATGTGCATTTTTTCAGATAGTTGGGTCTAAATTTGCATCAGATTCTTAAAGTTCCCCAAACCTGCCAAAATATTAATATCTACTGGCTCTTACCTTTGAAGCACAATTGTACTCTCACACACATAGGGTCTCCACGAATCGAGGCTTACTCAGTGGCAGCTAACAACAACAGCAACGATGGTTCTTACGCAAACATAGAATATCCTTTATAAAATAAAGTGTGTTATTGAGGATCATCTGCAATGCTTTTCACACTTGAATAAGCTGATACACTACTTCCACTCTGAAATGTTAATTGCACATATATAAAAAAGGTGGTTTCTCTCTCCCTCCCCCATCATTAAGGTGAAAATAGCCTGGAGAAAGTATGAGTTAAGTTGTCCATCATGCTTAAGTATGAGGTAACTGGCAGAGTCTGAGATGGAGTGATAAAGGGCTTACAACATGGAGTTGGCATTCATTCACTTCTTTGTCAAATCGCACCTGGAAAAGCTCAGCTTCTACCCATTCAGTTAATAAATTTTAATTGAAAACCCACTATGTGCCATGACCTGTGCTTGGCATGGGGGCTGCCAGGGCGTGAAGCAAGCAAACCAACCAACAATAAAAATTTAAACCATGTGTGGGGTGTGGTGGGGTGGGGGATAGAGAGGTGGGAATGTGGTGGGGGAGGAGTGTGTGAGAATGAATTAAAGAGTTTGAGTAGAGGAGTGACCTGATTTATGTGTTTAAACTATGACTTTGAGTCCTCTGTGAAAATGGACTATAGGAGCCAATAGTAGATGCGGGGAGACCCTCATATCCAAACCATCAAGGCATCATATGAGTTCTGTCACTGAATACACACACACGCGCACACACACACACATCAGATCTAGCTACTTGGTTGGCAGTGGGGATTGAGGGAAAGGGCTGGATACCAAGGTTTTACCTTGAATAGCTGGGTGAGTGGGGTATCATTTTCTTCGATGGAAAAGACTAGGGAGTTCAGATTTGAATGTGTGGAGGGTGGGAAATTCTGGTTTGAAATATTAAGTTTTTAAGTACCTATTGATCATCCAGCCAGTAATTAGAGTTGCATATAGGAGTCTGATAAGAGTTCAGCTGCTAACGAAAAGGTCGGCAGTTGGAATCCACCAGGCACTCCTTGGAAACCCTGTGGGGCAGTTCTACTCTATCGTATCGGGTCACTATGAGTCGGAATTGACTTGACGGCAGTGGGTTTGGTTTTACTATAGGAATCTGAAGTTCAGAAGAAATGTGTGGCCTGGAGATGAAAATTTAGAATCAACAGCATCCAAACGATACTTAAACCATGGGACCAATCAGCTCTTCTGAGGGGATGATGTAACTGAGAAGCAAAGAGGACCGGGGTAGTACATCTCACTGAGAAGATTTGCTCTGAAGGAAAGAAGCATAGGAAATGTTGTAGCTAGAGGTGGTTGTAGCTAGAGGGTCAAGCTTGGGAGTATTTTTTAAGATGAACTTTATTAGAACATATTTGTATGTGGACGGAAATGATCTAGTGTTTAGGGAGTAAATGATGATGCCAAGAAAAGATAGCTCACTGCTACTGTGAGAGTTGAGGCGTCTCCTATATCAACATGTTACACAGGGCACTTATTTTATTTTATACGTTTATTTTTTTGCTCCACATTTTACAAACCCAGCACCTTGACTCCTTTTACCAGGGTAACTAAGTGGAAAATGATTGCTTACAAATGCAGAGTCGCAGGCAGGATCAACATTTGGTTCAGAGGCTTCATAACGCTGAGATCGACTTCTCGGGGCACGATATAAGCAAAGATGCTATCCCACATGGTGGTTGTGGTGGAAGTGCACAGGATTCTCCCCATTATCTGTATGTCTCCCTTGTCCTCTTCTAGAAAAGGCATAGTTTCTCACTGATGAGTAATTAGGACGATTTTCAAGGTCCTTCAGGTAAAGATCTCCCTACTCATAGGAAGGAGCCCTGGTGGTGCAGTGGTTAAGAACAACACTGCTAACCAAAAGGTCAGCAGTTCAAATCCACCAGTTGTTCCTTGGAAACCCTACGGGGACAGTTCTACTCTGTACTACAGGGTCAGTATGAGTTGTTGAACCTAATTGACAGGAATGGGTTTGGTTGTTTTTTTTTTTTTTTTTTTTTTGGTACTCATAGGAAGAAAGTTTACTTTGCTTTTGCCACAGAGTAAATGTACCGTGCAATTACAAAGAAGCTGTTTCTCATTAAATCTGTTGCTGTAGAGTCGATGCCCTGGTGGCACAGTGGTTAAGAGCTCAGCTGCTAACTAAAATGTCATCATTTGGAATCCACCAGCTGTTCCTTGGAAACTCTATGAGGCAATTCTACTCTGTGCTATATGGGTACTATGAGTCAGAAGCTACTTAAGGGCAGTGGGTTTGGGGATTTTTTTGGCCATAGGGGAGGCGCTTCTCATTAAGTCCTGTGCAACAGGAATGTAGTCACAGACAACTTTCTCAAAGGAGGGAAAGTAAGGCATGCACATTCCCCGAATAGCACAAGACAAGAGCTGATTGACCCAACCTAGAAGACTGCCTCCTACAGGACAGAATGGAAGAATGCGTGGATCTTTCAGTTGATAGTGTGTATGTTTGCTGGATGTTCCCCGTAACAGGACTTGACCAGCGGTGTGGAACTTGGCAACTTCTCTCTGATCTAAGGGTTTCTTTCATCATTGCTTGATTTAGTTGGAAACTTAGCATTGCTGTACATTAGCTCCATTTCTAAATCCTTGAAGTGTCCCCAACTGTGCTAGCTAAAATGTTTCCAAGTTCATCTACGTCATGGGACTGTTGCTATTGTTGGTTGTGTCAAGTCAACGCTGACTCATCGTGTTGACCTTATGTATAATAGAATGAAACGTTGCCCAGTTCTTGGCCATCTTTATGATCTTTGATATGTTTGAGCCAATTGTTGTGGCTATTGGGACAATATGGGACAATGTTATGGGACTAGACATTCTGAATTTATTCACGGGTCTGATTAACCTCTAAACTTAGTTGCATAAAGGAAAAGATCGCCGTATAAGAGAGCTCATCCCTGAAGCCACCCCAGACAAGATTAGGAGATTAACAAATAAATGTAAATGAAAGGCACATAGAAATAGCACTAGTTTCCCTATAAATTCTAATCACTTGAGTTCCAAGTCCATATTTCAACTGCATCTACTCAGATCCTTCAGAACAGATTGTTAAAAAAAATGTGGCAATGTTATTTGATTTTTTAATTTACAGGCATTCCCTCCAGATATCACAGTGACATCAAATTTATCGAGTGCTAATAAAAAGGATGCACAAGCTGGAAATATTTTAAGATATGTTATTTCTGAAAGTAATTACTCAAACCAGAATAGGTCCATAGCTGTAACATTCTGTATATTAGCATGAGCTTTCATTAATTATATGAGTTCAGAAAAAACTGAGGGGGAATTTTCTTTTGAAAAAGAAATAGTAGATTTTAGCAATCCCTGGGAGTAAATCAAAAAAGTGGAGAAAGCCCATGCTTCTTAATCATTAAGCCCACTTTTTTTCTTTAAAGGAAAACTCTCCATCATCTGCTGAAAGGTTTTACTTAAGGTCAGGGTCTGCATCTTTCATTTAATTAATTTTTTAAAATATCTTTGACATACACTATCAGAGATGCAAAGATAAGTGAATCAACATCATTACTGTTAAGGAATATTCACTTATAAATTAACTACAGGGCAAGGTAGGTAATGACCCCAAATAAGACCCACCAGTTACAGAAACACAGAGGAGAGAGAAATTGTTTTTGGTTTAACAACTAGGCAAGTCTTCATGTAGGGAGTGGAATTTAAGAATGAAGTCAGGCTAGCTTTTGCCTAAGTGTGGATGGATGGAAGAACATTCCTGAGAGATTAAACCAATGGCTCTCAAAGTGTGATTCCAGTACCAGCAACCCCAGCAGTGTCTGGGAATTTCTTAGAAATGCAAAATCTTGGACTTCACCCCAGACCTACTGAATCAGAAACTGGGGGTGCTGGTGCTGGTTGGTTCCAGTAATGTGTGTTTTAACAAGCCCTGTAGGTGATTCTCATGCATGCTGACCTTTGAAGACTACTGGATTAAACCATTCAAGTGAAAGTAAAAAGATGGCAGAGCTAAAGTCGTTTCAGAGGGTAGAAGATAGTTTGATTTTTCTGGACTTTATGGAATAAGAGAGGCATCAGTGAAAGAGAAAATGTAGGTTGTTATAATTTTGACTAAGGGTTTGCATATTATACTTTGGAGTTTTGGCCTTATTCCACAGGCAGAAGGGAGCCATTGAAGACTGTTGAGCAGGAAAGAGACTCCAGTGGACCTGAGTTCAAGAATTCTTCTGACAGTGGAATATAGGACAGAGAGGAGATTACAAGAGAAGAGATCATTTAGGAGGTCATTGCAATTATCCAGGTACAGATAGATTATGGTGAGAACTAGTGTGATGGCAGGAATGGAAAGAAAGAGACTTGAAAGGGAACCTTTTCTGATCCTTTTTCCAATGACAAATCCTCTTAGTTGCTCTTACAAAATAAACCCAGAATCTATTTATCACTTCTCCAGAACTATCACTATGGTCCAAGACACCACTGTTCCCCTCCTGGATTATTGTAATAGCTCCTAACTATTCTTCTTGCATATGCCCTTGCTACACTTTAGTCCATCTCAACTCGGCAGCCATACTGGTCCTGTTAGAAAATAAGTCAAATCATGTCACTCATCTATGAAAAACCCTCCAATGGTTTCCTTTCTCACTCAGAGTAAAAGTCAAAGTCCTTTCTGTGACCTGTGTGATTTGGACCTCCTGTTGGAGTCCTTGTAGTCCCTAGGTGGTGAAAATGGTTAACATGCTTGGCTGCTAACCAAAAGGTTAGAGGTTTGAGTCTACCCACAGACACCTTGGAAGAAAGGCCTTGCCATATATTTCTGAAAAACCAGCCATTGAAAACCCTGTGGATCACTGTTGTACTCTGAAACACATGGGGTCGCCATTAGTTGGAGTTGACTTCACAGCAACTGGTTTGGGATTTGGTATTGAAGTCCCTGGAGTCTCTAGGTGGTGCAAATGGTTAACACACTTGGCTGATAACCAGAAGATTGGAGGTTCGAGTCTACCCAGTGGTGCCTCAGAAAAAAAGACTTGGAGATCTACTTCAGAAAATTCAGCAATTGAAAACCTTATGGAGCGCAGTTCTACTCTGACACACATGAGGTTGCCATGAGTTGGAGTTGGCTTTACAGGAACTTGTTTATCTGACCTCATGCTCTGCTTCAGCTATGCAGGCCCTTTGCTGGCTCTTGAATACACTAGAAAACCACTCAAGGCCTTTGCAATTGTCTCCTCTGTCCGAATGCTCCTCTCCCAGCTATCTGAATGTGTTACTCACACACTTCCTGCAAGATTTTCCTCCAGTAACATCTTAGTGTGTTCCTCCCTGACTTTCTTATCTAAAATGTTAATCTCTCACACCTGACATTTCCTCTCCATGTGGCTGACTTTATTTTTTCTCCTTAGCACTTATCAGTCTCTAATCTACTACATACTTTACGCATCATTTTTTTATTCATTGTTTCTCAGCTCACTGGGATATAAGCTCCACGGGGACAAGGTTTTTGTTTGTTTTGTTTACTGCTGTATAAAAAGCATTCTGTTGGCATTTGTTCAATGAATTGTGTATTGACATGCCAGAGATGGGCTACACTGGGGCAACTGAGGGGAGTCAGAGGTGGACTTTGACCTGGAAGAGCAGCTGGTCTACCTCTCCATAAGCTGAGGGTGTTGATGTTCAGTACTCACAGATTGTAGTGCTGCTGGGACAAAGAACCCTGTCATAGATTCAATTGTGTCCCCCCAAAATGTGTCAGCTTGTTTAGGCCATGATTCCCACTATTGTGTGGTTGTCTTCCATTTTGTGATTGTAATTTTATGTTAAAGAGGATTAGGGTGGAATTGTAACACCCTTACTAAGGTCACATCCTTGATCCAAGGTAAAGGCAGTTTCCCTGGAGTGTGGCCTGCACCACCTTTTGTCTTACAAGAGATAAAAGGAAAGGGAAGCGAGCAGAGATGGGGGGACCACATACCACCAAGAAGAAGCACCAAGAGCCAAGCATGTCCTTTGGACCTGGGAGTCCTGCGGGGAGAAGCTACTAGTCCAGGGAAAAATTGATGAGAAGTACCCTCCTCCAGAGCCGATAGAGAAAGCCTTCCCCTGGAGCTGGCGCCCTGAATTTGGACTTGTAGCCTACTAGACTGTGAAATAATAAATTTCTCTTTGTTAAAGCTATCCACTTGTGGTATTTTCTGTTATATCAACACTAGATAACTAAGATTAACCCCCTTTCTGATTTTATCCCCATTTGTGGATGGAGATTGCTACCTTTGCTATATGCCAAGGGGAGTCATATCCTTCTGAGACGCCCTTCTTGCCTGGAGTGTGGCCTGCTCTGACCATTCCATAAGCTTGTTTCTGAGCACCTTGTGATTCTAGGCTGCATGGCCCAGTGCCAACAGAGTACTTCAATGACCCATAGTACCTTTCTTTGAGCTGGACGTCAGTGCATGGAATTTTGTTTTTCCTTTCTCGAATACCACTAGACTTAAGTTTAGCTGGGGAAATGGCGGGAGGGTATCACTACAAAAAAATCTAAGTGGGCAGCCATTCATTCAACAGTAGCTTGAAGGACCACTGTTGCCAGGGGCAGAGTGGTGTTCAGTAAGTAATACTGATATCTTTTATCCCACATTAAATCATCCTCATCCTCACTAAGAAAAGGAAAAAATGAAGAGAAAGCCATGGCATTAAATGGATTTCATAGAATGGGACTAGAAACATCAGAACTTGAATTTGAACTGCATTGCGACATTTAATAAACCTTTTTAGAGCTATGAAAGTCTGTTAAGAGTATTTTCTTTAAAAATTTTTTTTTTCTTTTTATTGTGACTTAGGTGAAAGTTTACAGAGCAGATTAGTTTCTCATTAAGCAGTTAATACACAAATTGTTTTGTGATGTTGGTTTCCAGCCCCATGACGTGTCAACACTCTCCCCTTCTCCACCCCAGGTTCCTTCTTTCCATTTGTCCAGTTTTCCTGTCTCTTCCTGCCTTCTTGTCTCTGCTTTGGGGCCGATGTGCCCATTAGTCTTATATACGTGATTGAACCATGAAGCATGACCCTCACGTGTATTACTGTTGGCCCTATAGACCTGTTTAATCTTTGGCTGTAGGATGAACCTCAGGAGAGACTTCAGTAGTGAGTTAAAAGGGTGTCCAGGGGCCATACTCTTAGGGTTTCTCCAGTCTTTGTCAGACCAGCAAGCCTGGTCTTTTTCTTTAAAAAATGTTTAAGTGTTGTATTTGTAAAGTCTAGTGACATGTGACTTACCCCTGACATGTGCTAGTCCAGCCTGCATAACTAACCTTTGACTAAGGATATGTGTGTGTCTTATATGATTATATTTCTATACTTATGTTTATTTTTATATGTTTATATTTGTAGTTATCAATCAATCCATAAATCAATCAATCAGATACCATTCTACCTTGTTGGGTATTGTAAACTTTTGGGTTACTCTTAATAAAGTTTGAGCCACATTTTACATGTAGGTTTGTCCAAATGGGCTAATGTTGCTCCAAATAGTTAAGAAGTAAACTGATTGACTTTGGTAGCATCTGCATTTTTTCAAAGTCAAGATATCAGAGAAAACAGATTTTTGATGGATGGAATGTTTTATAACTCTGGGCCTCAAGCCTGGGTTTTGAAAAAGCATGAATTGGGTGGCACAATACCAATACTACGTGTCTCCTCTGTTTCTCATAGCCGTTTTATGTTAACAGTGATGTGACTTGACTGGCCTTAGAGGATGAAAGACTCAGATAACTGGCAATGGTGCATGCTGGATTTGGCACCAGCTTCTCTCTTCATCATCAGTTACCCATGTTTTGTTTGATCTGTAATAACAGATGATGGGGATTTTTTTCCTCTCTCTTTGTTCCCTTTATTTTACTGCCTTAATCTTCTGCCTGCCTGATTTATGCTGATTTTAAGAGGCTGTAGGTCAGAGGAAGAAGTGAGCCTCTGGTGGGCCAGGCTTGCACAGGCCTCCTTTCAGGGGCAGGAAGCCTGGTTCTGATTTGACCTGTGCATCCGCCAGGGCTCTTTTTGGACCCAGCAAAACTTACAAGGTGATCAGTTCTTTCATACATAGTCCATCTTACATAACTAAGTTGTGTGTCAAAGATTACTTATGTATGTTTAAATATGATATCACTCTACCTTGCTGAGTTGCAAGTAGCTTGAGCAAAAGAGGGACTTTAGTGGAAGGATGCAGTGGCCTTACATTTGAACCTAAGGATGGAGCATGGCCTTAGGAATGGGCCAGAACCAGAGACAGTATGCCTCCAGGTGGCACCTCTGCTGTCTCCCATTCCTCTCCCCTCACCTGCTCTCAACCTTCTCTGGTATCTGCCTTTCCCTATTTCCCCTCTCTCCTTCCCTTTCCCCCAGTTATAAAATCCCTTTTTACCTATTTCAATAAAAAGGAAGGGGTTCTTGTTGGCTCTGCTTAAGTCAGGTACCAATGTTCAACCATCAGCTGGGGTTGGGGCTAATTGAGCAAACAAACGGAGCTGCCATATTTACATACTGACTGTAAATATGTAGATGATGTGTGGTTATTGATTGGGGTGAGAGAATTGGGGGCATGAGTGGTTCCCAGAGAAGGGACTTGGGAAGCCAATCTAATGTGCTCACTCTAATTCCTTTCTGGTTCAGTGAGCATTTCGGTGGGCAGGGAATGAGATGTTTCCAAGTTTGAACACCTCTGGTGCTTCTGTCTCTGCTCCCTAAGAATTGCTGAAAGAATTATCTGTGCAGATTGGATTTTCCAAAGCTGCTTGCATGAGTACCTTCTCTCCCATATGTGGCAATGATACTTCCCCATGTAGCAGTGAAGTCTGTCTTCTCTCGCCTTGATTCTGAAAGGGATTGTCACCACAACAGCAGCAATGCTGCATGTTTTCTGAGCTAGGCCATAAAGGGGATGTGGCTTCTACCTGGCTCTCTCTCTTGGATACATGCCTTGGGAGCCCTGTGCCAACATGTGAAAAGTCCAGCTACCCTGAAGCTCCATGCAGGAGAGATCGTATGGAAATATTACATAGAGACAGAGGTGCCCAAGGACCCCCAGCTATTCCAGCCCTAGCTGTTTAAGTCTTCCGATGATTCCAGTCCCCATACTTTACGGTACCTTGCCTATGCCAAGTAGAGCAGGGATGAGCTGTCCCCATCAAGCTCTGTCCAGATTACAGACTTATAAGCAGAAGAAATTATGCTGGTGGCTTTTAACCACTAAGTGGTGTGCTTTATTACACAGCATTAGATAACTGGAGCATATTTCCTATCATCTCTGCTTTCTAACATTTGTATCTGGTCAACCTGCCTAACCCTAAGAGGTTCATTGTGGATCTTCAGGTGATAAGGATAACGCTTTAGAATACACACAAAAAATACTTGGAGAAAACGAGTAGTGAGTAAAGACTTAATAGATTAACAGTTGCCTATCTCCCATTTCTAGCCTCTTATTTATGTTACATTAGCCCTGGTGGTACAGTGGTTAAGCACTTGGCTGCTAACGCAAAGGTCGGTAGTTCAAACCCACCAGCTGCTCCATGGGAGAAAGATGTGGCAGTCTGCTTCTGTAAAGATTTACAGCTTTGGAAGCCCTATGGTGCAGTTCTACTCTGTCCTACAGGGTCTTTATGAGTTGGGATTGACTGATGGGGTGGGATTTATGTTGCATAGGAAATGAAAGTAGGATATATTTGTCATAGAAAAAGATAGATTCTGTGAATGATAAGTGTAAAAGGTACTATCAATTTCATACACTTTACTTTAACCAACCTCACATCCTAAAGAAAATCATTTTTAGACAAAAAGCTTGCGGTATGCTAATTGTGTAAAGATAATTGTGGGAATAAGCATAAATCATACCTTTATTTGTTTGTTTATACTTACCAAATAGAGAATACTGTTTTCTTGGATTTTACACTGTGGTACAGTAGGAAGAACAGCAGAATAGGAATGGTGTTCCTGCTGTGGGTTTTGGCCCTGGTCCTGCCATGTTGGACTAAATGAAAGGCTGGACTCAGAAATCTACACAGCCCTCTATTCCAGACCTAAAATTCTATGGCCCTTGCTGTTTCTGCTCTTTTTAAAATCTTCTCCTACCTCTTTCCTTCATTCTCTCATTATACGACACATTGATGCTTTTGATGTTTTTACTCTTAAATAATTGGGAAGCCAGGTGTCATAGTGTTAAAGTCTATAAAGTAGAATCTCCTACTGAAATTTTGAAAGTCAAATATGTAATAAAAACAGGGGGGGCATACTATACTACTCCACAATTATAAAGGTGAAAGGCCTGGTGATTTATTTCTGAAAAATCAAGCACTGAATACCCTGTGGAACTCAGTTCTATTCTGACACACATGGGGTCACCATGAGTTGGAGTTGACTCGATGGCAACTGGCTTTTATATGCTGACCAGATAACTCACTGCAGAAAATCTTGGTTTTTTTTCCTTTCAAGATCACGCTTTTCCCCCATTGGACTGCATCCCTCAGTGACCAAAGCTTCCCATAGCTTCCATAATGCTGCTTAGATACAACTTTTAAAAAATAACATGCCATTACAGATATGCTGAGTGGTCTTCTTAAGTTCATGCGATGTGATTGTTTTGGGGAGGAAATGATTTTGTCACCTCAAGTGAGAATTTGCAATGAAATATAATGGGATCATCTTTCCCTACATTCAATTTTATTGGTAAAGTCTCTTGCCTCTGAGTTACTGTTTACATAGCAAAGTTTTTGTGTGTAGGAACCTCATTTTGAGTTTGAGATTATGAAATAAAACTTTCATAAGTTTTGCTTTATGAAAACAGAGTTCTCTTGCCCATGACACTAAAGGTCATCTTATTAACTGTGAGAAAACTATGTGCTGTATGATTTTATATTACATATATATATATATATGCATACATATAGAGTATATATATGTATATAGAGAGAGTATATATGTATATAGCTGTATCTGTGTCTGTGTCTATATCTGTATCTGTTTGTATGTCTATATCCATGTCTATATCTATATCTATTCTATATCTATACCTATATTTCTCTCTATATATATATATATAATTTTTAGAGCTTACAGTTATGCCTTAAACTGTAGCTAACCTTTCAAAGCAGATTGTTTTGTTTCACACAGTTGTATTTAGGTGAGCACGCTCACTGAAACACTTGAAACTTGTTCTTTCAGAAAACAATTGAAGATTAATAAACATGTCCTGGTTCTAAGACTGCAGAGGTCTTACCATCATGGCTCACTAATCTTGCGATTGTCTTAGCATGATTTCTACCTTTCTATGCTTTATAGTGTTTGAGCACATACTGTTGTCTTATAAGATGTATGTATTCTGACATAATCATCAACCAATCAAAATTTTTTATTCCAAGTTTCTGATTAAATTGTAAGTATCCTGAAAATCTTAATTCATCGGAGCACTGATTTATTTGGTAACGACATGCTATCCAACTGTAAAGTTATCTATTAAACCTGCATAGCAATCTGTAATGGTGTTCTGAGTTGTTTATTTTTGACAAGATTTAATAGTAGATTTCTAAAGTTTCCTTGAAAAATTCCTAAACCTAAAATATCATGCTCCACTCCTCCATAGATTCCTGGTTATACATTTATTATCCATATGACTTGAGCAACTTAACAGATTTTCCTGAGCCCCAATTATCTGTACAATAGTCAAAGCTTTTATGAAAGCTTGATATATATCTTGCGGAGTGTTAGACATACAATAGGAGATAAAATTAATAAATATTACTTTCATTATTCCCATAGGAAGGGTAATAAAGCCGACAATAATGATCTACCGCTCTACCCCTTACACATATAAATATTTTATTGCCATCTCCCTCCCTGTACTACTCCAAGGGCCTCATCCTCATCGTAATACTCACTCCAATCCATGTATATGTTTATGTAACTTCTAGACTTCAGACACATGGACAGGAACTCTTCCTTACAAAGAGATTATGATTCCTTCTTTTAATGAAATTCTCTTCTATCATGTTATGCAAATAACATAATTTCCATAATGTATGTTTGTTATCTTTGAGCATATAGCTTCCCAGCAACAACAACAACAAAAATAGTTTTCTGAATTCACAAGAAATGATTCTTAAGTGCAGGTTTTTCTACTAGGTCGTCCCTGGATGTTGGTGTAAAATTATGTGGGTATGTTTTTATATTTTTTCTTTAAGCCTTATCTGTTGCTTGGATGCTGGTATGAGATTACATGAATGTGTTTTTCTATTTTCTCTTTAAACCTTTTCAGTTGTCATCATCAGATTCTGGTGTATAAACAAAGTTTAGCACTGAATGAATCACTTATATGCAGATTGTGAATTAGAAAAAAAGCTGATAAATGTACTTTGTTTTCAGTACTTTGGGATAAGAAAACGGATAAGATGAAGTCTGCCCAGGTCAAGCTCTTGGCATTGGAGGAAATGATGGATAAGAGCTACTTGCAGATGGATAAGAGCTACTTGCTGAAAATCCTTGTCTTGAAAGGATTTCTTGAACCATCATCTTCTATGAGAACAAATACTTCACTAGTAATAAATCATAGGAATAAAGTAGTCATAGCCAACATATAAAATACAGCCCTCAAAGCTTAATTGAGTAATCTGGGTGATATTGAAGTCCTTTCTTAGTTAATTGAGAGCTGATTATTCATGCTAGCCACATTAACCAGCTAAGCTCCCTGCTCTTGCCACTGACTGGCCGATCAAGCTTCCTTGCCAATCGCCTAGGATGGAGGAAAAGAATGGCAGTGTAGGTGGAAATGGTGAGGGCTCTGGAGTCAGGCCAATCTGGGTGCACACCCTGGATCCCACTTACTAGTTGTAATAGGCAAGTGACTTAACCATTTGCCTATTCATCAGAAGGGAGATGATAAAAATATCCATCTCACAAGACTATCGTGAGGACTAAAAAGAGATCATGTACATTGAGAGACTGGCAAGTTAAAGAGAGGGAAAACAATTTTAGTACAACTCTCATTTGTGCAGATTTCAAAATACCTGTCCCTATGGATCAGAGTTTCCCATAATGCTTGTTAAGAATAGAGATTCCTGGACCCCAGATTATTGTTAGCTGCTGTCAAATTGGCCTCTGGCTCACGGTGACTTCATGCACAACAGAACAAAATGTTGCCTGGTCCTGCACCATCCCCATTATCAGTTGCGAATTGTACCCTTGTGATCTATTGCGTTTTCACTGACTGTTTTCAGATGTAGACACCAGGCCTTTCTTCCTAGTTCAGCTTAGTCCAGAAGCTCTGATGACACCTGTTCCACATCATAGCAACACACAAGCCTCCACTCACAGACGGGTAGTGGCTGGGTGTGAGGTGCGTTGGCCATAATGGAACCTGGGGTGTTTCGCATGGAAGGCGAGATGTCTACCCCCGAAACACTAATGTTCCCTGTGAATTAGAATCTCTCTGGTGGGACCCAAGACTCTGGATTTTAGTGAGATCCCTTGTGACCTGTACACTAAAACTTGAGATCACTGCATGAAAGGAATGGGAATCTAATCAGTGTCTGAAAATGTTGTTCTACAAAAGCATAATGCCAGGGACTCAGGAATTTATGTAAGTAGCTGCAAATCGACAAGGAGAAGATTAACAGAAGTTTTTATCTGAAAGCTGCTATCAGAGTCTGTGTTGGCTATTGTTAATCTCCCGGTGAACAGATGTAGTACCGAGGACAGTGGGTGGATGCTGGTTGTAAAATTAATTAAGATAATACAACAAGATTACTGTGCAATTTTACAAATTGCTACCCTATTTAAATACACTTTCTGATCAATAATATATGAAAACAGTGTGTGTTCAGAGAAAATGAACCGGAGGAAGTTATCGCTCATAATTCTTTATCAGAGGTGGCTGGAATAAATAACTAGCAGGTGAAGCTGTCTTTCAGCAGGCACCATGTAACAGCTGCGCAGAAGGAGAACATCAGTACTGCTTCCTTCCCGGTTCACAGAAATATGGACTTCTTTTTTAGTGATACTAAGTCTCATCTAAATGATTAAATCTTTAAAAAGAATGCCAAATACCAGCAAATGGTAATTACAATGCCTAATCCACCTCCTCACATCTTCCTGCAAGACAATATTTACTCTGGGTTATATGTTTGCCAGAACAATCCTAGCCCAGCTTTAGCTGGTGGGTGTTCAGCTGTATCTCTGCCATGCATCTTTGCAAGATGTTATGCGGGCCCAACTGAAACTCAGAAGCTTCGTCAATGGTTAAAAATGTCTCACTAGAAATCTATTCGCATTTTCACTCAGCTCTCAGTCTGATTTCTTTTTTTATTCCAATTAATTTTAGCTCCTTTTTTTCTTCCTTCCTTTGCAAATGTACCTAATCTTACAAGCCATATGTGATAGTGAGATTCATTATTTTATAGCTCCGTTTAGTTTATATAATGAATTTATTCCTTACTGAGCTTCTACTGCATTCCAGATCTGCCAAAATTCTTATCAACCAAGACTGGAGGCTTATGCACTGGGTTAAAATCAAGGTCTCCACAGGGCTGTGTTCCTTTCTGGAAGTTCTGCCAGAGAATCTGCTTTCTTTCCTTTTCTAACTTCTAGAGGCTGTCTGCATTCCTTGGCCTAGGGCCCCCTTCCATTTTGAAAGCCAGCAAAGACCCGTCATGTCTTTCCCATGATGTCATCTTTCTGGTTCTGACTCTTCTGCCTCTCTCTTCCTCATTTAAGAACCCTTGTGATTACACTGGGCCCATCCTGATAACCAAGATAATCTATTTTAAGGTCAGCTGATTAGCGACCTTAATTCCTACATGCTATGTAGAAAAGGACATCATGTTTGGTAAAGTAGGGGGTCAGTGAAAATGAAGGAAACCTTCAGTGAGATAGATTAATACAACAGTTGTAACAATGGACTCAAACAAATCAATAATTATGAAGAAGTGTAGGACTGGGCAACATTTCATTCTGTTATAAATAAAGTTGCCATGAGCTGGAGCTGACCCCACAGCAACTAACAGCAATAACAAACGTGACGTAACATAGTCATAGGTTCCGGGGAATAGGATGTGGAGATCTTTGGGAGGGGGAGACATTATTCTGCTTACTACAAAAATGTAGTTTACTTTCTCCCCACCGCCCCCTCTATCTCTCTCCTGCTTTCAAAGATTAAAAGTTATTTACTAAGTCTTTTTCCTCTTACTACATTCTTTTGGGTGAGAGTGTCTCTTCAGCATTTGTGATTCAGGAATCACATGTTTCCCGTGTCAAACAAGCAGATTATAAAGGCCCATCCCGTCTTTCAGTATCCTACAGCCTCTTAAGCATCTTTTTGATGACCCTCATCCTTGTTTCTCCTTCTGGTATTTTTCTGCATAAGACAGCTCTGGTTTTCCTTCTAGATTTGCTGTTGTGCCTTTATAGTTTCCCTTTGCCATTCAGAACCTTTTGTTCTCTTCAGAGAGCGTTCTCTTCTCTGTTCTATGTCAATATAGGCAGATAAACTGTATTTAAGTTTTTTCCCAATGATTGTGTTCTTGCTTTTTAACGGTGATTTACAAAAAATGTTAAATGGTTAAATGATTTATTGACCACATCTAACTTTTTCTGCTAATGTGGATGTGTGATCTTCCTTCTGAATTTGTTTCCTTTTTATTTCACATTAATTATCTCCTTTATTCATTTAGTGGTAACTAAAGTCCACACTTCATTCATATTTCTTTAGTTTTTACCTAATGCCCTTTTTATTCTGTCCCAGGATCGCATTAGGATGCCACATTACATTTCATTGTCGTTTTCCCTTAGACTCCTCTAGACTGATAGTTTCTCAGACTTTTCTAGTTTTTCATGTCCTCGACAGTATAAGGAGTACTGGTAAGTATTTTGTAGAGCGTCCCTTATTTTGGGGTTGTCTGACATTTTTCTTATCATTCAACTGGGGTGATAGGTTTTTGAGAGGAGACCACAGAGTTTGAGTGCCATTCTTATCACACTGTATCAAGGGTGCATACTACCAACATGACTTATCACTGTTGATGTTAACCTTGATCACCTCACTGGTCCACTGTGAAGTTACTCTTCTTTTCCTTCTTTGCATTTTGTACTCTTTGAAAGGAATCACTGTGGACAGCATACACAGAAGGGGAGAAAGCTAAGCTTCACCGCTTTGAGGGCAGTATCTAGGTAAATTATTTGAAATTCTTCTAGATTTGTCTATTCTCCATTTATTTATTTATTCAATCATATTTGTATCAGTATTGACACTAAGATAGGTCTTTTTGCCCACGTCTCTTAGAACATTATCTCTGGGAACCCCAAGCTTACAGGTAAGGTAGCCGACTACCCTGGAGCCACCATCTTGGAAAGGCCACATGTAGGTGCTGTGATTGACTGTCCAACAGAGCCCAGCCCGCCTTGTGCAGCCCAGCCACCAGCTGAATACCAACAAGTAACTTCACCAGTGCCACATGGCACAGAAGAATTGTCCAGCTAGGCCCTTCATGAATTTTTTTTTAAATTTAATATAATTTAATTTTTTATTGTATTTTAGATGAAGATTTACAGAGCAAATTAGTTTCTCATTAAACAATTAATACACATATTGTTTTGTGACATTGGTTGTCACCCCCAGGACATGTCAACACTCTATCCTTCTTGACCTTGAGTTCCCCATTACCATCTTTCCTGTCCTGTCCTGTCTTCTCATCTTTGTCCTGGGCTGGTGTGCCCATTTAGTCTCATTTTGTTTTATAGACCTGTCTAATCTTTGGCTGAAGTGTGAACCTCGGGAGTGACTTTAGTACTGAGTTAAAAGGGAGTCTGGGGCCCATACTCTTGGGGTGTCTTCAGTCTCTGTCAGACCAGTAAGTCTGGTCTCTCTCTCTCTCTTTTTTTTTTTTTTGGTGAGGTAGAATTTTGTTCTACATTTTTCTCTAGCTCTGTCTGGGACCCTCTATTGTGATCCCTGTACTTCATGAATTCTTGACCCACAAAATTGTAAGAGATGATAAAATGATTGTTGTTAAAAGCTGCAAAATTTGGGGGTAGTTTGTCATGTATCTAGAGATGACCAGGATATTACCCAATGGTATTGTGGGCCTGAGAGCATGTCACAGAGCACGTTAGGGCTCATTCTACGAGATGTTAAAGCAGTCACAATGCCAGCGTGCAAATTACTCCAGTACAAAAAATAAAGGATTCATTTTCAGGCACTGCCAGTGTCTATAATATTCAAATACACAGCTACTTAAACAAAATGAAATATATCTTCTTTATTAAATTTTCAGATCGTCCTCTGATAGAGCTACAGTAATCTAACAAATATTGATTACAAACACAGAAGCTCTAATCTCATCTGTGACATAAAATTAGTGTATATTTTCCACTATCAAAGGGAAGGTTTGGTGAAAAATTATAGTCTTCCTTTCAAGTATGAGTTGCCCTGTGTTTTCCTTTTATTTATATTAAAAAGATTAACAAAGCTCATTTATTCTCCCTGGACAATGTATTCATTAGCAAGTCATGCTATGATGTGGAATTTGAAAAAGTCTTTACAATGAAAAACCAAGTGGGCAAAAGTCATTTTAAATAGAAAGCAACTCAAAGACGTAGGTATTGATACAACATGAATGTCTATTTGAGCCCTGTGGATCAAGAACCTATCTGGAATCTTCTGGTATTTCAGACTGATAAATAATTAAAATATATTGTTTTTATGGAAATTAGCACCTGATCTTGAAAACAGCCCTCCTTTAAAACAGCCTTCCTTAACTTTAAATGGAGCCCTGGTGGCGCAATGGTTAAGAGCCCGGCTGCTAACCAAAGAGCTGTATGGTTACAGTAACACAATATAGTAAACAAGAAAAAATACATGTTAAGATGCACTCAGTTCTCCAAGAAAAGGTGAAAATATATATCTTATTAAAGTGTTAACAAATTTTTAAAGTAGATACTATGAAAGTCACTAAAATATGCTAGTATAAGAGAAAAAAATTGTATTCGGTTATTTCATTATGAAAAAGCAATAGAGCCAAACCTAATTAACTATGATAACTTGAATTGTGAATGACCCGCAGTTTATCTTTTATGCTGGGGAAACAAAAAGATTTACTTGAAAAATTCGATTGTGTAAATAAGACTGTAGCAAAAATGTTTAACCAATTTAAAGTTAAGAAACCAAAACTCATTGCTGTCGAGTTGATTCTGGCTCATAAAGACCCTATAGGACAGGGTGGAACCACCCCATAGAATTTCCAAGGAGCAGCTGGTGGATTCGAACTGCTGACTTTTGGTTAGCAGCCGTGCTCTTAACAATTGCACCACCAGGACTCCATTTAAAGTTAAGGAGGGCTGTTTTAAAGCAGGGCTGTTTTCAAGATCAGGGTTAATTTCCATTAAAACAATATATTTTAATTACTTATCAGTCTTAAATACTAACAAATTCCAGATAAGTTCTTGATTGGTTAATATACTTTGGCTTATTATATATGGTAGAAAACTAAGATTACATTTCTTTTAACCTCTCAGCTATACAGACATTTCCATATGTCACACTTAATGAAGTTGTTGGTATCCCTAGAAAGCTCTGTATTGGGTGACTGTCTGACATAAGAACTGAAGAAAAGGCATGCATATTCATCAAAGGGATACTTCTGGGCTCTTATCCACAGGATGTACAGTGTCTTGGTTCATGACAAGGTGGTCCTGTGTGTAATTCAGTTGACCTAGGGCAGTCCTTGGTTAAGAATCATGCAATAGATGGTAGTACTAGTGGTGGTGGTAAGAAGCCCTAGCAGCATAGTAGTTAAGTGTTTGGCTGCTAACCGAAAGATCACTGGTTCAAAACCACTACCTGCTCTGCAGGAGAAAGATGTGGCAATCTGTTTTCGTAAAGATTACAGCCTTGGAAACCCTACGGGGCAATTCTACTCTGTTCTACAGGGCGGCTAGGAGTTGGAATTGACTGAACAGCAATGGGTTTTTCCAGAAGCGGGGTGGTGGTGGTAATAAGAACTAAGATAAGAATGATAATGAGAACAGTAATAATGTATTGGAGAATATCAGGCAGAAGGGCTGGGAAATAATTTTTAGGCATAGGACCTTACATGGATACTAAACCAGTGACATCACCATGAGGGTGCAGGAGGTGTGGACCACACCGGGTGACACTGTTAGAGAGGGTGACACCAAAATTACTGTTTATAAAAGTATCCCTGTAGTAGGTATAACAACAAAAACATTTTTTCGTAAGCCCAGCTTACATGTATCAATATACGTACCAGGCCAGAACTCTATGCTAATTTACTCTTTGAACCTTCTAATGCGTTGTAGTCAGAGCTGTCATTATTACTCAATTATAACGAGACACTTTGAATAACATAGTTTTCCTTTGCAAGCTCAACCAGCACGGGCTGTTGTTTTTGTTGCTGCCAGCATTTTTACAGTCACTGACTTTGTCAAATTTTCTGGTGTTTAATAGATAAGTGTAACTTTGGTGACAGGTAAGACAGTACACTATACTGGCGAAGCCAGCACAAGTTGTACAAGGAAAGGTCCTGGAAGCTCCATAGATACATCCAGACTTCCTGAGGGACTGAATTGCTGGGCGGAGGGCTGCGGGGACCATGGTTTCAGGGAACATCTAGCTCAATTGCCATAACATAGTTTATA
Source organism: Trichechus manatus latirostris (assembly GCF_000243295.1). Taxonomy (NCBI): domain Eukaryota; kingdom Metazoa; phylum Chordata; class Mammalia; order Sirenia; family Trichechidae; genus Trichechus; species Trichechus manatus. The sequence continues at coordinate 1,656,676 of NW_004444033.1, read as the reverse complement.
AAGAAAATATTCTACATTCTACTTTGGTGAGTAGCGTCTGGGGGTCTTAAAAGCCCATGAGCAGCCATCTAAGATACTCTACTGGTCTTACCCCTTCAGGAGCAAGGGAGAATGAAGAAAACAAGATACAAGGAAAAGATTAGTCCAAAGGACTAATGACCCACAACTACCACAGCCTCCATCAGACTAAGTCCAGCACGACTAGATGGTGCCTGGCTACCACCACTGACTGCTCTGAAGGGATCACAACAGAGGGTCCCAGACAGAGCTGGAGAAAAATGTAGAACAACATTCTAACTCACAAAAAAAGACCAGACTTACTGCCTGACAGAGACTGGAGAAACCCCGAGAGTATGGCCCTTGGGCACTCTTCTGGCTCAGTAATGAAGTCACTCCTGAGGTTCACCCTTCAGCCAAAGATTAGACATGCCCATAAAAAAAATGAGACTAATGGGGCACAACAGCCCAGGGACTGTTTTCTAGTCCTTACTGGAAGGCAGGAGGGGACAGGAAAGCTGGTAATAAGGAACCCAAGGTCGAGAAGGGAGAGTGTTGACATGTTGTGGGGTTGTTAACCAATGTCATAAAACAATATGTGTACTAACTGTTCAATGAGAAACTAGTTTGTCCTGTAAACCTTCATGTAAAGTACAATTAAATTTTTTTTTCTGGTGTTTTAGCTACAATATTGTGGTAATTAGTATTTGTGAACTTATATCAATAATTTTTTTGAGAATGAAGTAGTAATTAAAGGAAAAGAAGGAGGGATATGTGGGAATTACAATTTACAAGTGACAGTACAAAAAGCATTACCAAGGATTCTGTATGGTGTGGTATGGGAGGAGGTCCATGGGGGGTGACACCATGAGTTACTGCACTGGGTGACACTCACCCTAGTGATGCCACTGTACCAAACACTGTCCATCAGAGGCAGCCCACTGAGTTGCCTGCACCTAGGCCTATCTCTGATGGACAGCATACACCTCAGTTGTCCTCCAGTAATTCTTAAGGCCATATAGGCTTTGGAGCATTCACGGTAATGAGCTAGGTCCTGTGGTCCCATGGCTACAAGAGATTAGCTGTGAGTTAACACTTTTATTCACAGACTGACTTGGATATTTTGACTGGAGAATTCAGGATGCAGGAGACAAGGAAGAGGGTTTGTATTCTGTTTTATTCTGTTTATTAGTATCTACATGTCTGGAGGGAGTCCCTGGGTGGTACAAATGGTTAATGTACTCAACTGCTAACTGAAAGATTGGCAGTTTAAATTCAACCAGTAGCATCTTGGAAGAAAGGCCTGGCAACCTACTTCTGAAAAATCAGTATTGAAAATCCTATGGAGCACAGTTAGTTCTACTCTGACACACACGGGGTCACCATGAGTTGGAAACAGCTTGATGGCAATTGGTTACTGGCCCAGAGGAGGCTTCACTGAGTATTCCAGGAAGGGGAGAATTCAAGGACAACATTACGGTCCCTCTCAGCATCAATAAGATAGTATGTGGAAGATAGAAGTAGCTCATGATGTTTATCTCACCTTGATCTCTGGGGGTCTCCAAGAACTCGAAAGGGAACACTTCTTTCCTCTTGGCAAGGGGTCATGAGTGGAGAAGGATATGGACCTCTTCATTAATGTCTTTGGTTGTTTACATTACTCTGTAATTCCAGGAAACTCTGCATGTAAGGGCAGAAAAACTGGAGTTTCAGGGCCTCAATGCTGAACAAGCAGAACAGAAACAAAAGAAGAAAGAAACAAAGATGATATTGCCAACACTTGACTGTCACTGGAGTCTTACTGTCCATGGTTTGCTGGCTGATTTTTACAGGAAAACACTTTATCTGTCGAGTCTTCTTTTTTTCCAAGATGCTGTTTCTAAAAGATCAGTCATTTGTCATACATATCCCTGTTACTGCATATTAAAGTGCAGAATGCATCTAATTAGAATAAGCTAAAAATACTCAAGCAGTTCACTCCTAATATATTTCTAATGCTATTATTATTATTTTTAATATTTTATTGTACTTCAGGTGAAGGCTTACAAAACAAATAGTTTCTCATGA
>NW_004444033.1:1632484-1646761 GCF_000243295.1 Trichechus manatus latirostris | reverse complement strand
CTCCGTTCTCTTTCAGTATTCTCACTCCATTTGGTGCTCGGCTGAGTTCTTTATCTCTTCATTTGATGTTCTAGGGTTTCAGGATTGTTGCATTCTCTGTTTGGCTTAGTTTTTTGGATCTTTGCTGTGGAGGGACGGCGTGGTGCTTCTGCCTAGAGCTCCTTCTTGCCGGAACCTAATGCTATTGTTTTTAAGATGAGGATGTTTAAGAGCACAGGTAGAATTTACAAGTGAGCATCTATCAAGCTTTTTCGTCTCCAAGGAAATGGTTATCTTTTATAATCCATTGAAAACAGCCTTCACGACCTTTTTAACTTTAAGAGAATATGGCTCCCTTCTCAGGTTTTTTTAAGGGAAGCGGTAGAAATCTTTGATTTTCTGCAGTACTGCTTGAAAGATGAAGATGTCAAGATGGATGACAGCTAATGAACTGAGTGCTCAATAGTTTATCACCTTGGTTTTTCCTGAAACCATTTCATGTCCTTGCCTGGTAAATTGAAATCACTTGACTTTGTTGCAACATCTGATGGGAGTCAAATCCCCAAAATATCCAGACAGGAGTAAATTCTTTTAGCATCACAAATATTCTGCTGTCTAGGCCAGTTAGGCCAGTGGATTAAGGTATAGAAAAGATGAGATTGTGTTCATGTTCCGTCCAGCACTTGTGGGCTCCCGCCACTCTAAGGAGAAGTGCTCAAGGACCATGGATCCCCTTGTCTCATGGTTGCAAGAAGGACCAAAGTGAGAATTGTACATATTGTTGTTATTTTGTTGCCGTGAAGTTGGTTCCAACTCATGGCGATCTTATGTACAACAGAGCAAACATTGCCTGGTCCTGTACCATCTTCATGATTGTTGCTATGCTTAAGTCCACTGTTGTGGCCACTGTGTGCAATGACATCACTAGGGTTGGTGTTACCCAGTGCAGTAACTTATGATGTCATCCCCCCCATGGACCTCCTCCCGTACCAGTCCATACAGAATCCTTAACGTTTTTTGTACTAATATTACTCGTAAATCATAATTCCTGTATATTACTCCTTCTTTTCCTTTAATTACTACTTCATTCTCAAAAAAGTTATTGATATAAGTTTAAAAATACTAATTACCACAATATTGTACCTAAAACACTAGAAAATTTGACAAAATCAGTGACTATAAAAACATCGGCAGCTTGTAGCGCATGCAGATGAAACCACATGATTCAAAGCTTCATTGTAATTGGGTAATAATGACAACTCTGACTGGAATGTATTAGAAGATTCAAAAAGTAAATAAGCATAGAGTTTTAGTCTTGTAGTGGTATTGACACATGTAAGCTGGGCTTATGAAAAATATTTTTGTTGTTACAACTAACTACAGGGATACTTTTATAAAAAACTAATAAATTTTTGCTAAAACACTGCACGAAAATTTTCTAGACAGTAATTTTGGTGTCACCCCCTCTGATAGTGTCACCTGCTGCAGTCTGCATCCCCCTGTAATCCCCTAGGGAATCCACTGGATGTATATTTTTAGTGCCTTCCAACCTAGGGTGCTCATCTTCTAGCACTATATCAGACAATATTCTGTTGTGATCCATAGGGTTTTCACTGGCAAGTTTTCAGAAAGAGAACGAACCCCAGGTCTTTCTTCAGAGTCCATCTTAGTCTGGAAGCTCTGCTCAACCTGTCCATCAAGGGTAACCCTGCTGGTATTTGATACACCATTGGCATAGCCTCCAGCATCATAGCAAAATGCAAGCCACCACAGGATGACAAACTAACGGATGGATGGTGGGAGAATTATGCACAGGTCAGCATAAATGGGTCGCCATTCTTGGAAAAAAGAGCTCAGACGATAAGCCCATTCATAATTGGACAGCCATATCATCTTCATGTACAAAGTTTATTTACAGTTTTCAGGTTCATTCAAATAGTTGCTCATATCAAGGCATATTTAAATTACAAAGTGACAGGTACCTTATATTGCTTTTGAAATTGTTGAAATAGTTCCCATAAATAGAATAATTAAGTACTACTAATTGGTTATTTTTTATGTGATGTTTTAGCATAAACTGTATTAAATAGTCTTAATAAAGATTTTAAAATACCTGATTTGGCATCAACTTTAACTCCAAATTGCAAACAATCATTGTTTATTATTCACTAACTTTAATATTTTTTGAAAACAAGCTTTATTAATAGTGTGAGGCCTTTCTGGATATTTCTATACAGTGCTAAAGCAACTGAAGGAAGACTGTATATAAAGGTCAGTAGAACAGTGTTTTGGTTAATAATCTTGGTATAAAGATAATAATAATACCTTACATTTGAATGGCATGTTCCAGTTGTAAAATGCCTTTGTAAATGTAATTCTATTATGCTAAAATGTATAAGAGAGATTTGGGGGCCGTTGTCCCGTATTTATAGATAAGAAAAAGGAAGCTGAGAGAAGTTAGGTGACTTTCTTACAATAACACGATTATTAAGTGTCAGAGGTTGGATGTCACTCATTTAACATCATTTATTGGGAGCCCTGGTAGCCTTGTGATTCAGAGCTCAGGCTGCTAACCAAAAGGTCAGCAGTTCAAATCCACCAGCCACTCTTTGGAAACCCTAGGAGGCAGTTCTGCTCTGTCCTATAGGGTTACTATGAGTCAGAATTGACTTTATGGCGATGGGTTTGGGTTTTTTATTGAGAGTTCACTATATGCAGGTACCATATATAAGCCCTCAGACATCTTATGAGCTAAGCAGGGAGGGGAAAAAAAATAAAAATAATTACACAAATATGTCATCATACCTGCTGAAAAATATTTCAAAGAAAAATTCTCTCTGAAAGAGTAGGGGGTGCCTGATTAAGAACATGGGTTAGGCACGGACTAAATGTTATGGATACTTAGTTTGGGACCTAAAGGATGAGTAGGAGACAGGCAGGTGAATACAGAGCAGGGGAGGGGGCAGAGAGAATGTGATAATACGATGATGCTTAGTGTACTGGAGGAGTTGAAATGAGGCCAGTGTGGATGGGATCAAGTGGCCTTGGAGGAATGATGGATGGGGAGGGGACCTTGCATATTAGAGATTGGAGACGGAGGCAAGGAGAACTCATGGGCACTGTGGACCATGTGAGGGAATTAGGGTTTCATTTTAAATGACACAGGAAGTAGGGAAATAACATGCCCAAACTTGGATCAGGTATTCTGCTTCCAGGTTTAGTGACTGTTTCCACTATATGCCATCAGTTCTTTTGGGGGTATAGAATACTTTTTTGCTTGTCTTCCTTCCTTCCCATTCCTTCCCTCTTTCCTTCCTTCCTGCCTGCCTGGCTGCTTGCTTAAGTATGCTATTTTTCTTCTAAACAACGAGTATATGGAACTTTGATCTGTTGGTTGCTGTAATTGGTGGCCCTGGCAGTATTTTTTTTTTTTTTTTAACTTTTGAGAGGAACAATTCTGGCCAGGAAGTTGATCGATAGTTCTAGGAAGGCTGTATTTCATGCTCTGTGAACTTTAGTAATGTGGAAATGAGTTTAGATTTTGGCATGTTGTTGTCAAGTGCTGTGGAGTTGGTTCCAACTCATGGCGACCCTTTGCACAACAGAATGAAATACTGCCCAGTCCTGCACCACCCTCACAATCATTGTCATGCTTGAGCCCACTGTTGCAGCCACTGTGTCAGTCCATCTTGTTGAGAGTCTTCCTCTTTTTTGCCCACCCTCTACTTTACCAAGCATGATGTTCTTTGCCAGGGACTGGTCCCTCCTGATATCATGTCCATATCATGAGAAGTCTCACCACCCTCACCTCTAATGATCATTCTGGCTGTACTTCATCCAAGACAGATTTGTTCATTCTTTTGGCAGTCCATGGTATATTCAACATTCTTCGCCAGCACTGTAATTCAAATGCATCAATTCTTCTTTACTCTTCCTTCTTCATTGTCCAGCTTTTGCAAGCATATGAGGCATTTGAAAACACCATGGCTTGAGTCAGGCACATCTCAATCCTCAGAGTGGTATCTTTGCTTTTGAACACTTTAAAGAGGTATTTTGCAGCAGATTTGCCCAGTGCAATGCATCGTTTGATTTCTTGACTGCTGCTTCCATGGCCGTTGATTGTGGATCAAAGTAAATATCCTTGGCAACTTTAACATTGTTGAGTAGTATGGCTGTGTTTCATTCTCTGAACTTCAATAATGTGGAAATGAGCTTAGATTTTGATGTAGTTTTTCCATATTAATAAACAAGTGGTTGCATAATGCCTTTCATCAAAATGGAATGAGCTGACTGAAGAAGGAATTTTTTAAGATATGGGATGATGCTCTTGATTGATTGTCAACTTGTTCTCTTTCTTCCACTCTCATTCATCAATCTCAGCTGCCTACATCTTGATGCTGAACAAGTAATCTGCCATTGATGATGGCCTATCCCTTTCAGAGGTGTGTTTGTGTGTATGTTTTAAAGCAGAGAAATGTTCACTTTGAAGTTGTTTTCTTTCTAACAACCTACACTCCTATGCTTTGAATTAATTTTCTGGGGTTTTGAGCAACATTTATGCCACATAGATGGGATCAGCCACATCATTTTTGTTTTCTGAGGGAATCTCTTTCTGTAACAAACAGCATTTTGAGACCAGCATTTTCACATTGCCTGAGACCAAAAACTGTGATTGTGAGTATTTGGCAAATTTCACTTTTTCAAAGCAATTGAATATATTTTTTTAAGATATAAATGCTGCTGGTGTTGTTAGTGGCTGTTGAGTCAGGCCCCGACTGATGGTTGCCCTGTGCACATAGGAAGAACAAAACTCTTCCCAGTCCTCTGCCATCCCCATCATCAGTTACAGATTAGACTGTTGTGATCCTTAGGGTTTTCACTGGCTGATTTTTGGAAATAGATTGCCAGCCCTTTCCTTCTAGTTCATCTTAGTCTGGAAACTTCCCTGAAATCTATTCAACATCATAGCAACACATAAGCCTCCAGTGACAGAGAGGTGGTGGCTGCGCATGAGGTGCATTGGCTGGGAATCGAACTTAGGTCTCCTGCATGGAAAGTGAGAATTCTACCACTGAACCACCATTGCCTCCCCCCTCCCCTGCCATAGTATAAGTATTCAATTTAATTTCAGTAATGGTAAAGCATTTATCTCTACAAACATTTGTTATGCTAATCAAACTGCTCCACCCTGTGTCAGTGATAAGTTCCTAGGCACTTGAAACCTGACTCATAGATTTTTACTATATTTCCTGAGCTCCACCTTTGCCCAGGAACATGTCACCAGAATCATCACTAGGGATAATTTCAGTTGATCTCAAGGTGGTCCTTACTTTTAAAGAGGAATGCTCCATAGGAAGATATTTTGTTTTTAACTTGTGTGATCTTTTACTAAAGCATGGTTTGGGTAAATTCAGTATATACATAATTTAATAATAAGCAGCACTGTTGATGAAAGCATTCAATTTTCATTTGCTTGAAACAGCAGTAGTTTTGTATATTCATATTTGAAGGGCAACTTGAAGTTTCACAGCAGCACTTTGATCAAAATAAAGTGAGCTGACCAAACAGAAAACACACTAAAAGTCATTTTAATTTTCTCAGCATTATAATTCTGTTTCTTTTGGTCCTTCCCTCTGACACTTATGAACCATCATGGTTTTAAAAATCATCATTAAATGTGTTGCAAAATACTTTGAAGCTATGAAGCTTATGACTACAGTATCTTAAACTTAAAGCTCCAGCGGTTAATTCTATTAAAGCCTAGTCCATTCAGGAGGTGCTATCTCACCAAACTATGTTATCTTTGGGACAATTTAATTATCCGTTCTCCTCGTGACTTTTTTCTGAATGTTATTATTATTTTTTTGTTTGTTTGTTTGAACTCTTTACAACCATAGATTTCCCCTCATGTTTAGCAGAGAAGATAAAATGAATCAATAAATTTAAAAATATTGTACATGCTTGAACATAAGCCTCAATGGTTTTTGTTGTTGTTTCCTTTCCAGGAGTCTTTCTGGGTGTCACGTTGTGTGGGAGATGTCTTCTTGCTCAGGGCGAGCTCTCAGTGGCCAGGTTGACCCCAGGAGGCTACTCACAGCTGTATTTCCCCAGTTGGCAGGCCGTTCCCATCTGTTGTTGCTGTTAGCTGCCATCAAGTCGGCCCCTGACTGCTGATGATCCCTTGCACAACGGGATCGGAACATTGTGATCTATAGGGTTTTCATTGGCTTATTTTTGGAAGTAAATCACCAGGCCTTTGTTACTAGTCTGTCTTAGTCTGGAAGCTCTGCTGAAATCTGTTCGGCATCATATCAACACACAGGCCTCCACTGACAGGTGGGTGTTGGCTACCGTTGAGGTCCATTGGCCGAGAATCAGACCTGAGGTCCATTGGCCGAGAATCAGACCTGGGTCTCATACACGGAAGGCAAGATTCTGCCACGGAACCACCACTGTCCCCTTCCCATCTATTGCTCCTCCCAAACTCCACCTGAAAGAACTCATCCTTAGATTAGATATGAGGACACTGGCCAAGCTTTTTCCTCATGTCCCCACTGCTCAAAAATAGTTTTCCGAAGGCCGTGGAAACGAGGAGGAATCATGTAGAGTATGAATACATAACTCAAAACAAGCACCGGTTTTGTGACACCCACGTAGCCGTGCCTCTGTTGGCACTTCCTGGTGGTGGCTGTCACTCTCTGTAGGACAATCTGATCCTGGAACACTTCCTCTCCCTGCCACAGGCTCACCGCTTTCACACCATGGGGACTTGTGAGCTATCCCTTCTGCCCGACGTGACTTAGGGCAGGATCTCTCACAGTGTGGTTGTACATCAGAATTCTCTGTACTGCGTTTTTAAAATGCTGGTTCCCTGGCACCTCCCAGATGGAATGAATCGGAATCTTCAGCATTGCAGGCCTGGTAATCTGCATTTTCTCTATAACTTCCCAAGTGGTTGTTAGGCACACTAAATGTTGATGACCAGTGCCCTAGAAGAAACTCCTCATATCTGGACATGTTGTTAGTTGCCATTGAGTCAGCCCTGACTCTTGGTAAACACATGCACGAGAGATCAAAACTTTGCCTGGTCCTGCACCATCCTCACAATTGTTGGTATGCTTGAGTCCATTGTCACAGCCACTGTATATTTTAAGTGCCTTCCAGCATAGGGACCTCATCTTCCAGCACTGTATTGGACAATAGTCTGTTGCGATCCATAAGGTTTTCATTGCCTAATTTTCAGAGGTAGATCACCAGGCCTTTCTTCCTAGTCTCTCTTAATTTGGAAGTTCCACTGAAGCCTGTCTATTATCAGTGACCCTGCTGGTATTTGCAGCATCTACATGCAAGCCACTACAGTTTGACAAACTGACAGACAGGTGGTGGTATCTGGATGTATTTTTGTTGTGTGCGGTCGAGTCGATTCTGACTCATAGTGACCCTATAGGACAGAGTAGAACTTCCCCATAGGGTTTCCAAGGCTGTAATCTTTACGGAAGCAGACCACCTCATCTTTCTTCTGTGGAGCAGCTGGTGGGTTTGAACCGCCAACCTTTTGGTTAGCAGCTGAGCACGTAAACATTGTGCCATCAGGGCTCCTTATCTGGACATACAGGTAACTTTATCCTTTAGGATAAGAATGAAGTCCTGTGAGTCAAAGAATAATTACTCCAAGATTTGTTCTTGCGTCTCGTTGTTGTCTCAATATTTCTACTGTGATGACTATTTTCTATTATCGTGGTGGTTTTGTGCCCCTTCTTTCTTACCCCTCAAGCAGCTCTTTTCATCAGCTGCATTGGTGCAGAAAGTTTTCAAAGCATATCTCAGGTGCTGGATTTAAACTCCTAGATGTTCTGGTTCCTAATCTGCCCTTGGCTAGCCAAGAGACTGATTGTGCATGACTCCTTATGTTTCTGCAGAGTTAACTGAATTACTTTACCATTAAATCTGAGAACATCATGTGACCTCTCAGTACACATTAAAATTGGCAACATTTCTCTGGTCTTCAACATAAAATCATGCAGGGTTTTTTTTTTTTTTTTGAGATTCTGCAAAATTCATGAGCTGTCATTGAATTTCCTGAAATTAAAACAGCATGCAAACAAATGACAGTAAATATGATTTATGAGGCGGTACAGCCATTCAACATATGCTGTTGCTTTTAATTCTTGGTTATTGCCATTAGCAGGGGAATCACTGCAAAATGCTTAGGAAAAAGAACTGAAAGAAGAAGGTTTTACATATATAACAAAGGCACCATAAGCACATGTTTCTGCCTAAGTGGGATTAGGGAGGATAGTAGCATAGTTTGGAAAATTCAAAGTTCACAGCTGCTCTTATTGTCCTTCTTATAGTTTAAGTTTCATATTGAATAGCTTCTTAGTTAATACCATGACTGTGTTTGATTATATAATATGTATGTCTAGGTTGAAAAGTGAAAAAAATGTAGGCAAATAAGTTACTTAGTGATAAGTAAGGAAAAAAAAATAAGTTACTATTCCAACTCAACTTTATAATGTTTGTTTATATGTGTGTGTTTCTTTTTTTAAAATTTTAACTGGATGGAGTTTGAGTTTAGATACTGAGAGTACAAATAGAATGAAGCATGGTTTAAACAAATTCCAGGGCAATGAATTGACTACAAATTATTATGAAAGTGGGAGCTGTTTGGATGTATATTCCTAGCTTTATGAGAATGATATCATAAAGCAATCGTCCCTTTCAGTGAGGGCCATTGTCATGACAGAACACAGGCCTGAGCGGACCAGGGTTCTAATTCTCTATGACATTTTTCTGGAAGACAGGATAGTGTTGTGGAACAGCTCCTGGACCAGCTCCTAGAACCCAGTGATCTGGGTTCAAGCCATGGCTGTACCCCAAGCTTGTGGCTCATTGGACTTTTGGCATGTAATATGTGTGCAGTAAATGCTTGAATTGCACGTATGCACAGCTATGTAAGCCTGCTATACCTTACTGAGATGGATTTCTGACTAGAAAATGAAAATAAAACATCTATTCTACCAAACTTACAATGAGGTAAGCTGTTGAGATGAAGCAGAAAACCAGTTCAACAATTCGGATATATAACAGTGCAACAAATTATTTTATCTGTGGACATGTCATTGTGTGTAACAATGTAAAAGTTTCTTTTTTTTTTTTTAAATCAACATTTAGGTTTCCATTTTTATAAGTTGCCATTTCAAGTTATAAAGTAAGAGTCTGTTCTGGCCCTTTTTTTTTACTTCCCCAGGACCTGTGACAGCATTTAAGTATGGTTTCAAAAGCACAGCCTTTTGCAATCATCTGAGGAAATTTGTGGTGAGAACTCCTCACTTGAATGTAGAAATCTAGGTAATCTGCCGCTCATTAGCTTTGTGACCCTGGACAAGTCATTGTATGTCCCTAAACCTTAGCTTTCTTATTTATTATACAAGCATAATAACAGTAATAAAGAAAAAAAGCCTCATTGAATTGTTACACATTGTAAAGAAAGCTATGTTTGGGTAGTCATTTGTCAACTCTGATGCAGTAAGAGACATGAAGAGGTGCCCAGGTGGTCTTCCCAAGCACTGTTGTCTTCAAACCATTCTCCTGAGAAAGGTGGGGGGCTCTTTGAAAGATTGTCACGACTTTTTATGCCTAATGCTCATTCAGCTGACTTAGCTGTCCTCTTTAGTTTCACTACATATGGGATAGGGAGGACGGATCCAGTATTATAGGACTGCTAAGAGTCCATGAGGAGCCCTGGTGACACAGTGGTTAAGAGCTTGGCTGCTAACCAAAAGGTTGACAGTTCAAATCCACCAGCCGCTCCTTCAAAACCCTATGGGGCAGTTCTACTCTGTTCTGTAGGGTTGCTATGAGTCAGAATTGACTCGATGGCAATGGATTTTTTTTTTTTAAGAGTCCATGAAGGCTGAAAGATTCCAGAATATTTTAGTCACTAACCAAGAAGCTAAAAGGAATAATAAAACATTTTATTTTCCTGATTTTATATAAAAAAAAAAAGATACTCCCACTGGTATCTCAAGCTGTATTTTATGTAGAATCCTCTATACTTGGGGCAGGTGCCATTAGCAGCCATTATGGTGACATGCCAGATAGAAAGAGCAAATGACCCACACCTCAAGCCTCTCAGGGGCCAAGCCATATCTGTGGCTCAGATGAAGCCCTTTAACAGGGCATATTGGCATGCCAGTGAGCGCAGGACTTTATGTGGCATGTCCTCTCTTCCCACTTACAAGGAAGACTTCCCTCAATAGACAAGGGGGTGGATGGAGGGAGAGAGCTTCCATCATTAGACAGTAATGACTTCCTGGGAAATGGATCAACAGACTTTTAGAGCAAAGTGTCTGCTATTTATTGATTTGTTATTTGACTCCTTTATTCTGTCATGTGCACTTCTGATATATACATGAAAATATATTTTTGTATTTGTGACACAATACTAAGGCCATGATTGCAACACATTGTGCACCATCCTTTGCTATTACTTTACCCTGACTAGGTGCCATTGGAGAACATGAAATGACTTCTTGAGGCATGAGCACTGGCTTCCGCAAGCAATAACACCAACAATGGTGATAATAATAAGGAGCACTGGTGGAGCAAAAATTTAAGTGCTCTGCTGCTAACCAAAAGGTTGGAGGTTTGAACCCACCCAGCGACTCTGTGGGAGAAAAACCTGGTAATCTTCTCCTGTAAAGATTCCAGCTTAGAAAATCCTATGGAGCAGCTCTACTCTGTCACATGGGTCGCTATGAGTCACAAATGACTCAATGGCACCTAACAGCAACAACAGTGATAATATTTTAATATGAATAACAATTTCTTTAGACTTATATAAAAATGAATAAAAGAATTTTTATAACTAATATTTCTATTGCTCTGTAACAAGTAATCTAAACAAAAACAATATTCTTTTTATGTAAAGATAGACTTAAGACAGGTTCCCTTGTGTACCCCCACCTCCCTGCGGCACACACAGGTGTGCGCATACATGTGTACCCCCCCCCCCACACGTGCATGCACACATACACAGGAGATCCAACTATATCCTCTATGGAAATTCACCTTCCACTGGTGATAAGAAACCTGGCAAGTCTTGGTTAATCTCCACCGACTGCAGGTAATCATGACAGTGAACCAATAGTCTAGTTGCCATCACATGTCCTTACGTGAGGGCAGGGAGGGCGATGTAACATAAAAAACACCACTGAGGAGTTTCTGTGAATTGACTCCCTAATAGGTGGCAAAATAAGCCCCAAAATGTCAGGAGACATGCTGGAGAGGCAGTGAGTCCAAACAACTCAGTCTCCTAATTCCTCAGCCATTCTGACCGGACATGGTGGAGAGCTGTGAGTTGGATGCAAACACAATTAAGAAGATCTGTAATTAGTTAAATAACTACCACAGGGCTGCTGACTGATGGATTGCTGCAACTTATGTGCAAGTCTTTAGCTGTGTGTGGCAGAGCTCTATCCTGTTTTGTTTTTTTAACACTTGTATCCATGTTTCAGATGAAGAGAAAGGAGACATGCTCATGACTTTTGCAGACTGAGGGACAGCAAACTCAGGGTCTAGAATATGGTTGTTTTTTCAACTCTTGTATTACTTAGGTCAATGTTTAAGCTGCTGTACCAAACCTGTTACCGTCGAGTCGATTCCGCCTCATAGGACAAAGTAGAACTTCCCCATAGGGTTTCCAAAGAATGGCTGGTGGATTCAAACTGCCGATCTTTTTGTGAACAGCTCAGCTCTTAATCAGTGTGCCACTAGGGCTCCAAGCTGCTGTAACAGAGACCCCAAAATATGAGTAGTTTCCTTTTCAGCAAAGGAAGCATAAGTTGCATGCATATCTTTCACTCGCATTCCATTGACAAGAACATGGCTTCACCTACCTGCGAGAGAGGCTGGGAAATGGAGCCTCTCTAGCTCTGCACTATCCAGTACAGCAGCCATGAGCCACAGGAGGCTACTGAGCCCTTGAAATGTGGTTAGTCTGAATGGAGATGTACTCTAACTGTAAAATACACGCTGGATTTCAAAGACTTAGAATGAAAAACATAATTAAAATATCTCATTAATAAATTTTCATACTGATTATATGTTGAAATGATAATATTTTGGATATATTTGGCTAAATAACATAGTTTATTGAAATTAATTTCACCTCTTTCTATTTATTTTGTTTAATGAGCCTACTAAAAAATTTAAAGTACATATGAGGCCCCCATTATATTTCTATTGGACAGTGCTGCATGCAGCTAATAGCTAGGGACCCAGATTAAATTGTTCTACTATGACAGACCAATGACTTCTTCATGGCAAATACCTGTTTCCACCAACATAAACAGCGACTATACATGTGGACCTCACCAGATGGAATACACAGGACTCAAATCTGTGGAAGAGACAATGAAAAAGCTCAATATCATCAGTCAGAACAAGGCCAAGGGCTGACTGCCGAACAGACCATCAATTGCTCACATGCAAGTTCAAGTTTAAGGTGAGGAAAATTAGAACAAGTCCAGGAGAGCCAAAGTATGACTTTGAGTATACCACACCTGAATTTAGAGACCACCTCAAGAACAGATTTGGCACATTGAACACTAATGACTGAAGCCCATATGAGTTGTAGAATGACATCAAGGATATCAAACAGGAAGAAAGCAAGAGGTCATTAAAAGACAGGAAAGAAAGAAAAGACCAAAATGGATGTCAGAAGAGACTCTGAAAGTTGCTTTTGAATATAGAGTAGCTAAAGTGAAAGGAAGAACAGGATGAAATAAAAGAGCTGAACAGATTTCAAAGGGTGGCTCGAGAAGACAAAGTAATGTATTATAATGAAATGTGCAAAGATCTGAAGATGGAAAACCAAAAGGAAAGAATACACTTGGCATTTCTCAAGCTGAAAGAACTGAACAAAAAATTCAAGCCTCGAGTTGCAATAGTGAAAGATTCTATGGGGAAAATATTAAACGATGCAAGAAGCATCAAAAAGAAGATGGAAGGAATACACAGAGACACTGTACCAAAAAAAATTGGTCGACATTCAACTGTTTCAGGAGGTAGCATATGCTCAAGAACCGATGGTACTAAAGGAAGAGGTCCAAGCTGAACTGAAGGCGTTGGTAAAAAACAAGGCTCCAGGAATTGATGGAATACCAGTTGAGATGTTTCAACAAACGGATGCAGCGCTGGAAGCGCTCACTCATCTATGCCAAGACATTTGGAAGACAGCTACCTGGCCAACTGACTGGAAGAGATCCATTCTAAAGACAGGTGATCCAAAAGAATGCAGAAATTATTGAATAATTTCATTAATATCACACACAAGTAAAATTTTGCTGAAGATCATTCAAAAGCGGTTGCAGCAGTACATTGACAGGGAACTGCCAGAAATTCAAGCCAGATTCAGAAGAGGACGTGAACAAGGAATATCATTGCTGATGTCAGATGCATCATGGCTGAAAGCAGAGAATACCAGAAAGATGTTTACCTGCACTTTACTGACTATGCAAAGGCATTTGATTCTGTGGATCACAACAAATTAAGGATAACATTGTGAAGAATTGGTATTCCAGAACACTTATTTGTGCTCATGAGTAACCTGTACTCAGACCAAGAGGCAGCTATTTGGACAGAACAAGGGAATACCACCTAGTTTAAAGTCAGTAAAGGTGTGCATCAGGGTTGTATACTTTCACCATACTTATTCAGTCTGTATGCTGAGCAAATAATCCAAGAAGCTGGACTATATGAAGAAGAATGCAGCATCAGGATTGGAGGAAGAGTCATTAACAACCTGTATGCAGATAATACAATGTTGTTTGCTGAAAGTGAAGAAGATTTGAAGCACTTACTGATGAAGATCAAAGACCACAACCTTTAGTATGGCTTGCACCTCAACATAAAGAAAACAAAAATCCTCACAACTGGACCAATAAGCAACATTATGATAAACAGAGAAAATATTTAAATTATAAAGGATTTCATTTTATTTGGACCCACAATCAATGTCCGTGGAAGCACCAGTCAAGAAATCAAATGACGCATTGCGTTGGGCAAATTTGCTGCAAAGGACCTCTTTAAAGTGTTAAAAAGCAAAGATGTCATTTTGAGGACCAAGGTGCATCTGACCCAGGCCATGGTGTTTTTTTTTTTTTTTTTATTGTACTTCAGGTGAAGGTTTACAGAACAAATAGTTTCTCATTAAACAGTAGTACACATATTGTTTTATGACATTGGTTAACAACCCCACGACATGTCTACCCTCTCCCTTCTCGACCTTTTTTT
>NW_004444033.1:1589937-1631978 GCF_000243295.1 Trichechus manatus latirostris | reverse complement strand
CAATTGAGCTAGATGTTCCCTGAAACCATGGTCCCCACAGCCCTCCACCCAGCAATTCAGTCCCTCAGGGAGTTTGGATGTGTCTATGGAGCGTCCAACAGGCCATGATCGCCTCATATGCATGTGAAAGCTGGACGATGAAGAAGGAAGACAGAAGAAGAACGATGCCTTTGAATTTTGGTGTTGGTGAAGAATGTTGAATATACCATGGACTGCGAGATGAAAGAACAAATTTGTCTTGGATGAAGTACAGCCAGAATGCTCGTTAGAGGTAAGGATGGCGAGACTTCATCTCACATACTTTGGACATGTTATCAGAAGGGACCAGCCCCTGGAGAAGGACATCATGCTTGGTAGAGTAGATGGTCAGCAAAAAAGATGAAGACCCGTAACAGGATGGATTGGCACAGTGGCTGCAACAGTGGGCTCAAGCATAACAATAATTGTGAGGATGGCGCAGGACTAGGCAGTGTTTTGTTCTGTTGTACATAGGGTCACTATGAGTTGAAATCAACTCGACAGCACTTAACAACAACAACACTGTGGCTACCCCACCACTATATCTGCAGTGCCTTGCAAAGTGTTGAGCACCTAGAGCTTTCTCAGCATATGTTTGACTTAATAACTAACTGAATTACTGTGTTTGGATCCCAAAACGTATCAGGCTGGAGTAACAGACCAAATTCAATGAAGTGACAGAGTGTGTCCTAAATTTTACCTGTACAACTACAAAATCGGGGAAACAGCTACAGCAATATATTTGAGAAAAAAGTAAAACAACATAGGGCCTGTTTTTGCATCAGCTGAATATGTGCCGTTATATTATTTGGCCACTACAAAATCTAATGCAATCTTGTTGTTGTTATTTGCTGTTGAGTTGATTCCGACTCATGGCAGCCCCATGTGTGCTGAGTAGAACTGATCCATAGGGTTTTCAAGGCTGTGAGCTTTCAGAAGCAAATTGCCAGGCCTGTCTTCACAGTTGCCTCTGTGTGGGTTTGAACTGCCAACCTTCTGATAAGTAGTTAAGCGCTTAACTCTTTGTGCTACCCACGGACTGGAATGCAATCTTAGCATTGATACACATCTATTTCAAAGAACAGGTGGCATTCCTGACCTACACTGTGCTCTGCAGAGTTTATATCTACAGTGCCTTATTAGATTCTGGAGGTCCTTGATAAGTGCAAAATAAATCTTATTTCACAGGGCTAAACTTTAGGACTATAGTAGAATTGACTGTACGTCTGTTTAATTTAAGGAGCCCTGGTGATGTGGTGGTTAAGTGCTCGCCTGCTGACAAAAGTTTGGAGGTTCAAACTCACCAGCCACTCTGCGGAAGAAAGATGTGGCAGACTACTTCCGTACAGATTACTGCCTTGAAAACCCTATAGGGCAGTTGTACTCTGTCCTACAGGATCAATATGAGTCAAAATCAGCTTGACAGTAATGGGTTTGGTTTGTTTTGTGTTCAGTTTAAGATTCTTATAGGATATCCCAGGAACCCTGGTGGTACAATGATTAGGTGCTCAGCTGAAACGTTGGTAGTTCAAACCTACCCAGTGGCTCTGTGGAGATAGTCCTCATGATCTGCTCCCACAAAGATTACAGCCTAGAAAACCCTGTGGGACAGTTCTACTCTGTGACATGGGATCACTATGAGTTGAAATCAACTCGATGGCACCTAACAACAACAACAACACGATATCTCTTGGAGATGTTGGGAATGCAGTTGTATATATGGGTGTGAAGATTAGGAGAGAGAAATGTATTGAAGGTATAGATGTGGGAAGTGTCTACCTATTAATTAAAACCATAATGTAGGTAGTTTGTCCAGGGAGGATGTTTAGTTAGAAATAGGCACTCTAGCATTTAGAGGCTGTGTATCCAAAAAGGAGCCAGGATAGGGAAGTAAGAAGTTCTAGAAAGGTTAGTGATAAATCAGCCACATGTGACGTTGCGGCAACTGAAAGTTTGTGTCAAGATGGAGGGAGAGTTCAGCTGTGTCAAAGCTGCCAAACGATCCAGGGGCCTAAAGACCAAGGAGTTCCCTTTAAACATAACAACTAGAGGGTTCTGGGTGGCCTTGATAAAAGTAGTCTCACTGGACTGACAAGGACTGAAGCCAGTTAACAGTGGATTGAGGAGGAAGAGAGGAGATGAAGTGGAGTCCATGAGAGGAGATAATTCTTACAGAAAGTTTTGCTCTGACATATTGAAACCATGAATCTCTTGATATGATCGCTAGAGAAGGACACAACATCATTTCTGTGGTATTGTTGCCCAAAATGCGTAACCTCATTTCAACAGGAGGAAATATCAGGCAACCCCAAACTGAGGGACATTCTACAAAATAACTCATCAATTGTCTTCGAAAATGTGAATATCATCACTAGGAAAGACATAGAACTCTTACAGATGACAGGAGACTAAGGAGAAATAGTCAGGATGACTGAGCGGTCTAAGGTGCTACATTCAGATCAGTCTCCCCTGGAAGCATGGGTTCTAACGCCTTTCCAGACACAACAACCTTTGGAGCCCTGGTGCAGTGGTTAAGAGCTCGGCTGCTAGCCAAAAAGTTGACAGTTTGAATTCACCAGCTGCCCCTTGGAAACCCTATGGGGTATCTACTCTATCTTACAGGGTCATTTATGAGTCAGAATTGACTCAATGGTAATGGGTAAGGAGAAACAATAACTAATTGCAATGGGGATCCTGGATTGGATCCTGGAGCAGAAAAATGACACTAGAGGAAAAACTGGTGACATTTGAATAGGGTCTTTAGTTTAATAGCATTGCATCAATGATAATTTCCTGGTTTTGATCATTGTACCATAGCTATGTAATATGTTAGCATTAGAGGAAGCTGGATGAAGAGTATGTGGGAACTCTCTGTATTACTTTTGCAACTTTTCTGTAAGTCTGAAATTAGTTCAAAATAAAAAGTTTTTTTTTTTTTAAAAAAGGTTTGCTCTGAATGGAAGGAGAGAGATGGGAGATGACTGGAAAGAACACAAGGCTGAGGAGAGTTCAAAATTGGTGATAGTAATGAAAATAAATTGATAATATTTTCTAAGAGCTTATCTTGCGCTAAGTACTGTATTAAGTGTTTTGTGGACATTTTCTCATTCAATTTTCATAGCTATTCCATGAAAGAAATATTGTAGTTGTTATTGTTATTGCAGTTTTACATTATGATAAGGAAAATAAGACACAAGTGAGGTTAAACATGATCACACAGCAGAAAGTGGCAAAGCTGGGACTTGAAGCTGCTTTCTTAAGCCATTGCAGTATTCAGCTGGAATGGGAAAGAACTGAGTGTTTAAATGCTTGCAGGATGGATACTGTTAGATGGGGGAAAACTGAAAATATGGCGGGAATCAAAATAAAACAGTTGCTGTGGAGTTGATTCTGACTCATGGTGACCCATCTATGTCTGAGTAAAACTGTGCTCTGCAGGATTTTCAGTGGCTGATTTTTCAGTAGATCACCAGACGTTTTTTCTGAGGCATCTCTGAGTGGACTTGAACCTCCAACCTTTGGGTTAGCAGCCAAGCACATTAACCATTTGCACCACCAAGGGACTCCAAACCAATTGCTGTCAAGTTGATTGACCCTATGGGAGAAAGAGGGGATAGAAAATAGAGGGGGAAATTCAGAATATGGGTGGAACTAAGGGAGGACACTGCATCCATGGTATGGTAGAGGAAACATAAAGAATATATAGAGAGGTAGAGTAAATGGGTAGATTATGCTGGCTGGAAATGGAGAAAATTTTTCTTGGATGATGTTGAAATTCTTTGCAAAGTAGGAACTGAGGTGACTAGCTAAGAGTTAGGTAGGAGATGGCAGAGTTGGAAATTTGAGATAGTGGAAAAATTTTAAGATACCTAATGTGGAGAGTAGGAGAGAGAGCTGGTACAAGACACAGAGAGGATCGCCAGGCAGTGTTGAGATGAGACCACACATATCGAAGTTTCCAGTGGTGTCCGTAGTAGCATGATTTTCTGTGGGGTGTTCTGCAGTTTATGCTGTGTACTGTTGAGTTTATCCAAGACTGACTTCATGCCAGGTGGGTGCAAGAAAAATAATTGATCAAGGAAGAGAAGGATTTGTCGAGAAAATACTTGAACTGATAGACTACAAATCTACCTAAGGAGAATTAAAGGAAGATGGGAGGGAGTGATAAGGAGAAGTTAGGGTGGCCAATGTGTTGTTGTAATTTGCATTTCTTTGATTATTATTGAAAGCTGAATGCTTTTCATATATGAATTGGCCGTTTGTAGTTCTCTTTTTTATATTGCTTGTATTTATGTATTTTTTTTCCAATGTTTTTATTGTTATGTGCTGTCAAGTCAATTCCAACTCATAGCATCCACATGTGACAGAGTAGAATTGCCCTACAGGGTTTTATAGGCTGTAAACTTTACAGGAGCAGATTGTCAGGTCTTTCTTCCATGGAGCTCTGGGTGGGTTCTAACTGCCAACCTTTTGGTTAGCAGCCAAGTGTTTAACCGTTGTGCTACCTGGTTCCTTTTTCCGAATGGGGATTTTTTTCCCCTAATTTGTTAAAACAATTTATGTTTTAAGGATATGATGCTTTTGGTCAATAGATTATGTCAAGTATTTTCTTCTCAGTTTTGTGGGTTTTTTTTATATTTTTTCTCCAGAGGATTTTGTTTGAAAGTATAGACATGCATTGTCCGAAACAGCAGCTATTATCTACATGTGGCTACTAAATTAAGATAGAATTCAAATTACATTTAAATTGATTTAAATGAAATATAATTAAAAATTTAGTTCCAAAGTCTCACTAGCCAAATTTCAAGTGCCAAGTAGCCATGTGTGGCTACTGTATTGGACAGTGTAGCTATGGAATATTTTCATCATAGCTGAAAGTTACATTGGACAGTGCTGCTCTAGAAGTCGTTTTAAATTGAAAAGTCAACACTGCTTTCCTTATTGACACCTGCCTTTGCAATCATGCTTAGAAAGGTCTTTTCTATCCCCCAAGATAATATAAATGTCAACTTTTATTTTCTTCTAGTATGTCTATAGTTCTTTTTTTAATACATTGTTAATCTATCTGGAATATATTTTGTTTTAAGTCAAGGTCTAATTCATAGTCTTTTCAAATTTTTGACCATATAGTACAATAAAATTAAATGAATTTGAAATGGCACCTTTATCATTTAATGAATAATTAAATAGTAGTAGTTTATTTATTGGATATCTATTATATACATAGGAGTACCTGGGTGGTGTAAACAGTTAAACACTTGGGTATTAACTGAAAGGTTGATGGTTCAAATCCACCACCCAGAGGCTCCTTGTAAGAAAGGCCTGGTAATCTACTTTCAAAAGACTGAAAACCCTATAGAGTGCAGTTACACTCAGAAACACATGAGGTGGCCATAAATCAGAATTGATGGCAGCTGGTTTGGTTTTTGCTTTATTATATTACATTGTTAGAATTAATTTCACTTTGATGACTATCTATCAAGGAGATTGATATAATGAGACTAAGACGAGACTGAAGATAATTAAAAAATGATTACAGCAATATATTGGCAGGGTACTGCCAGAATTTCAAGCCAGATTCAGAAGAGGACATGGAATGAGGGACATCATTGCTGATGTCAGAGGATCTTGGCTGAAAGCAGAGAATACCAGAAACATGTTTACCTGTGTTTTATTGACTATGCAAAGGCATTTGACTGTGTGGATCATATCAAATTATGGATAACAGTGGGGAGAATGGGAGTCCTGGAACACTTAATTGTACTCACGGGGAACCTGTACATAGACCGAGAGGCAACTGTTCGAACAAAACAAGGGGTTACTGAGTGGTTTAAAATCAGGAGTGCTGTGGGTCAGGGTTGTATCCTTTCACTATGCTTATTCAATCTGTACGCTGAGCAAGTAGTCCGAGAAACTGGACTATATGAGGAAGAATATGGCATCAGGACTGGAGGAAGACTCATTAACAACCTGTAATATGCAGATGACACAACCTTGCTTGCTGAAAGTGAAGAGAACTTGAAGCACTTACTGATGAAGATCAAAGACCACAGCCTTCAGTAAGGATTACACCTCAACATAAAGAAAGCAAAAATCCTCACAATTGGACCAATTAACAGCATCATGGTAAATGGAGAAAATATTAAAGTCGTCAAGGATTTTGTTTTACTGAGAGCCACAATCAACAGCAGTCAAGAAATCAAATGATGCATTGCATTGGACAAATCTGCTGCAAAGGACTTCTTTAAAGTGTTAAAAAGCAAAGATGTCACTTTGAAGACTGAGGTGCATCTGACCCAACCCATGGTATTTTCAGTTGCCTCATATGCATGCAAAAGCTAGACAATGAATAAGGAAGACTGAAGAAGAATTGATGCCTTTGAATTATGGTGTTGGTGAAGAATACTGAATATACCATGGGTTGCCAGAATAACGAACAAGACTGTCTTAGAAGAAGTACAGCCAGAGTGCTCCTTGGAAGCAAGGATGGCGAGACTTCATCTCATATATTTTGGACATGCTATCAGGAGGAACCAATCCCTGGAGAAGGACCTCATGCTTGGTAAAGGGTCAGTGTAAATGAGGAAGACCCTCAACGAGATGGACTGGCACAGTGCTGTAAAGATGGGCTCAAACATAGCAGCGATTCTGAGGATAGCACAGGACTGGGCAGTGCTTCGTTCTCCTGTACATAGGGTTGCTATGAGTCAGAATGAACTCAACAGCGTCTAACAACAACAACAAGATGAGATGACTTCCTCCAAGAAACCCATAGTTTAGCAGACACATAGTAGATACAACCCATATTTACAATGCTATGTGAGCACATTTGTTGGGATTTGAAAAAAATTGATGTGATTTCAAGGGTTATTAAAGTGTATTTGGGAAGTTGTGAAAAGATTGGGGTTAATGGTGTGTGTGTGTTTTTGTGTGTGTATGTATGTGTGTGTGAATAAGGAGGGGTTGGGAAAGAGAAGGAGTAAGGGGAGAGAATGTGATAAAGTGTGGTGAAACTAAATTCTGAAATATTCTGTGTGTGGCACACTAGCTTCTTAGCCATTCAAAAATGTTTTCCTTAGGAATATAGCTCTCTTGGTTATTTAGTTAAGTATCAATTGCTAGGTGGGTGGACAAGGAAATGGGGAGTCTCCTCAGGTAGCTACTCTAGTTATAGTACAGGCAAGAGCTGAGGAGGGCCTGAAATAAGACATTAGCAATGCAGATGGTTAGAGAGACTTCTGGAAGGTGAAAGTGACAGGAGCCGGCAATAACTGAATGTGGAGGGAATTGCTAATTGAGTGATATTCCACAGGTGTACCTGTAGACACGAGTAAAGCATGCCCCAGGTTCTGCTGAAAATGAACCAGGCTCCTGACATGGGAAGACTGTATATTAGGCAATACGCCATTCACTTATTGCTTTCACTGTCTTGTCAGAGTTCTAAATAACAGGATGTGATTTCTTGAGGCTTAAATATAGCTGGAATTTAGCTTACAAGACAGTGTGTTCATGCTGAAGAAAAATTTACTTACCTTGGTTGATCATAGTGCCCAGATTAAGTCCATAAGAGTGATGTGGTTACAACTTTTTCTATTTTCTATAAATGACTCAGACCATCTTTTTTTTTTTTTTCCCTCCCCCAAAACTTACTTGAGACAGGCTGAATAAGCTAGGAAGAATGGAATTGTTATAGTTGAAAGATTTTACATTTTCCATTGGCATTAAGAGTTTAAAATTTTAGTTTAATGACAACAAGCAAGAAGAGATTATCTTTGTACCCTTCAATTATATCTTCTGGTTTTGCTTCATGGAAAATATTTAACAGAGCAGTTGATACTCTTCACTTAGAGAAGATAATCAATACTACAGAAAATTAAATTTAGATTTACCTGGATGTAGGATAAGCTTCCACTAAATATTTCAAGTTATACTTCCTGATATTTGTTGAAGGAATATATCTCATCTAAAAGCAAACGATATTGTTCGTCAGCTGAAAACGAGACATTCCAGTTAAGGTTACATTTGACTAACATATTGTCTATCAAGAAGTTGAAAACATCACATTTCTTTTAGAAGATTCTACTCCCCTTACCATCTTTAATTTTTCTTGTTGAAAAAAAAGTGTCTTAAGGTTTTTAGTTTGTTTGTTTTATTTTGTCATTGCTGCTATTTCACAGAAAGTGTTAAGGGCTAGTGTACATAGTTCAAGACTTTTGTGTAATAATTCAGTATTAGTTGAATTACCTCTGATTCTAAGTGTGTGTGTGTGTGTGTGTTTCTCCATAAGGTTTTCAGAGGCATTTACTATCATTTGGGAAAATAAAGTGTGTCAAGAGGAAAAGAAAGAAAAAAGAACATCTAATGAAATAAGTATATAGAATGATTCTAAGATATTTTGACTTTATGCTTTTATAAAAGGACGTTTTACTTACCTCAGTGAAATTAAATCTTTTTCATTGAGGTGAGTTATTGACTCATAAAAACAGGAATGCTCAAATGACCTCTCCTTCGTCCACTCCCCTCAAATGTCTGCTTCTGAAAATCAATTGCTCAAAACTGATGATGGCAAAGTGGTCAGGATGTGTTTAGAAGATGATAAATGATAGGGACGAGCTTTTCGTGTATGCAGCCTACAGGATATTTGCTATTTACTGGTAACTGTACGTCGATAGTCCTCAGTAAATAAACTGAACTTTACAAATGAGTCAGACAGGCAAAAAACTCATCATCCCTCAAGTCAATGATTTCTGAGGGAACTGGTAAGTATTTGAAAATATTTAAAAGGATATTTATGGCACTGATTAAGTGAAGCCTCATGCATATTCTCCATGGTATCATCTTGCTATAATTTCTTTTACTGCACTAAAATAAACTGAATAGTAAATATTACACAGACTACTCTAGGTTGTTTGGATATTCAGATACCAAAAAATTATAAAAGTAAACTTAACAAAGGTAGTGATGATAGGTATTAATGGAGACAAAATTCAGTTCTACTCTAATTCCTTTGTTTTGTCAAAAATATAGAAGTAATTCAATTACAATCTATTTTTTATGAACACCATTTTAAAGATACATAAAAATGAAATAGGGAGTCTTAAATGTGTGAGAATAATTGATCTCTGTGTAAATCAATGTTGAACTTCTCACCATATTAGATTCATAGTAGAAGTAATTGGTATTGGATAATATTGAGGGGTTTTTAGGGGTGATAATGGTGTTCTGTTTGCATTTTATAAAAGAGGCCTAGTTTTTTAAAGTTACATAATGAAATATTACAAATGAAATGCTAGGATGTTTGGGATTTGCTTCAAATAAAATAAAATGGAAAGGGGTATTAGGTGACTGGATGAAAAAAATTGACTATGAGTTGAATTGTTGAAACTGGGTGATGAATACATGAGGTTTAACTCCATTGACAAAATGAGATGAAAAGTCACTGTTACATCAGTACCGTCGTTCGCTCACAAATGTGGTTGGAAGGTGTTTTCTAGCAGTCCTGAAAATCACTTATACTTTCATCTTATCTCTGTTTGCATGATTGAATTACAGTCCAATCAGTTTTTATTGGAAATGCTTCAGGTATGGGTTCTAGGAGACTTTGCACTACTTTTTGGTCATTTTTTCACCCTCTGTTCTTTATGGAAAGAGGTTTCCTATAGGTCCCTTTCTGGGTCAATCCAACAAGCTTTTGCCATTTAGGATTAGTGTCTGAGCTTCTGACCAACATGTGTATAAGTTGTTATAGGGTAGGTAACCCTAGTTCGTATGCACGGGAAAGAATTCTAAATTCTTCTATAAATAGTTGCTAGTCTTGTCTAGTTTAGGGGAATCTTTAATTATAGCTCTCAGTTCAGCTCAGTTCCCAGGATTAAATTCTACAGTTGAAGTCTTCATAAAACCAGACCATTGTTTAGCTAACTAGTAAGGAATGTATGCCTTGAGCATTATGCTTTTTTAAGATCTATCTATATGGGATCAAATTGACAAGAACAACTTGAAAGATTAGATAGGAACCTTAGGAGGCAGTGAGTTTATGTTAATAGGGGAGGAACAACTCAGAAAAGGAGAATGAGAATGGTTACACAACTGGAAGAATGTAATCAATGTCACTGAATTGTATATGTAAAACTATTGAATTGGCATATGTTTTGCTACGTATATTTTCAACAATAACAACAACAAAATAAATTATAAAAAAAATTCTAAGTTGTTTGCATACTTGGCTTATGAGAGATCAATCTTTGTAGCAACAGGCATTTTATAGTCTTAGCAGAATCACTGGGAAAAGGTAGGGAATTTGGACAAGGGAAAGAGGAGGGAGGAGATGACAGAGGAGTGAAGGGAGTGGTAAGAATGGTAAGAGGGAGATCTAAATATAGGGAGGCAACCGGAGAACAAGGAGGAGGACTACTTACTGGGGGAATGAGCCTAACTTGTTGTTGCTTAAGTTTGTTAAATTGCTCATTGTTGATGTTTTGTGCCCTTGAGTGGATTTCAACTCATATCGACCCCATGTGACGGAGTAGAATTTCCCCCATAGGGTTTTCTAGGCTGTAATCTTTATGAAAGCAGATTACCAGTTCTTTCCCCATGGGACCACTGGGGTGGGTTCCAACTGCCAACCTTTCAGTTAACTGCTGAGCGCTTAACTGTTGTGCCACTGGGGCTCCTTAATTGCTCTTTGGCCTTGTCCAAAGAATCTTTTGCAATTTTTAAAATTAGAATCTCATTTGGAGACTTCTGCATACCAATCAAAAAATGTTTCCCATTGGGCCAGAAAAATCTTATTCCCTTTTTTTCTAAGGCATTTCTCAAATGAACAATTTTGTTCAAGTCAAATATTCCCTAGAATGGCCTTTAAGACCCAAATCAGCCTTGGTGAAGTTATATAATTTAGAGAAATATGCACAAGGATTGGGATTGTCATGAAAGTACACATAAGAAGCACAGTTTTGTTTGGAGTAGGAGAGAATTTAGACTTGGTGACTCCATGAGAGCTGGCAATGGTTGGCAAACATTTCTGTTTGTGCACTTTGTGTCTCAGGCCTCTGACCTGATGGTTGTCTGCCTGTAAATGCAGACCCTACAATCTGTGGCCTCAACAGGCAGAAAACCAGATAGAATGCTCTCTCTACATCAAAGCCAAGCTCTCAGGGAGAAAAATTAAGACAGCAGCTGAACCTCATCTGGTTTTACTGATGACCCACAGCAAAGTTGTCCAGATGGAAGCTGGTCCCATGAGAACTGTGCCCTCATCAGTTTTGTGAGGCCGGCTGGAACACAGGCTTATAGGGCCTATACCTGTGCTCTACCCTGTGATTCTCCTTCTATGACAAACAACACTTTTAGACAGCACAAAACAAACAGAAGCTCAAAAAAAAGCAAAAAATGGATGAAAAGGATGGCCTGTTTCCACCAAAGATGTCAAAAAAATATGAACCAATAACAAAACCTGGTAACCAGACTGAGAATAAATATCCGAGGTACTCAATGCAAAGACAGCAGAGTGTAGGCTTCATGCTGACTTACCACATGGACACAGATTCAATAAGCCACAAGCAGCAAGGCACAAGCAGTCTCCATGGGTCTTGCACTTAGTCAAAGGCTAGGCTCTGCAGCAATGGACAATGCAGGCTGTCTCAGTGGAACTTCCAGGAATACTGTAGAAATAGGTAAGACTACCTAATTGAGATATTTATTCAGATATTTATTCAGATCTTATTATAGTAGGGAGTTAGTCACCATCAATTGTGTTTGGCAGAGATTCAAAAACAGGGAAGTAGGAAAGCCTTATATTCAAGACAAGGGAAGCCTCCAACTATGTTCTGATTGTTCATTTTTGGCACGGGGAAGCTGGAGGTGGGCTAACTAGAAGAAGTATATCTTATGTGATAAGTTAGGGAAGAACATCTGGATTTCTGTGGTTGGTGCTGACTTGAATACGGGGTCAAAAAATAGGGAAACTGTCTCTTGTTGTCTTCGTCAAGTCTTGATCTTTCTGAGTTGATTGCTACAGAGGTTGTGGTTTGGTTTCCTGGGCTGATTACTATATGGGTTGTGGGTTAGAGTTGTGTTGTCATATATGGTCTGGCCATTGTCCGTTTGTAAGCTCAGGATCTCAGCTGGAAAGGGGGTGTCAGAATAGGTTCATGTGGAATATCTAGTGGTGAGAGGATCACAATCTAGGCAAAGAATCCTCTCCCCCTGCCTTTAATTTATTTCATGGAGGTGTCTGTAGAATAATCTCTAACAGTGCAGAAAAGAGCTGGTTAAGATTCTAAAAAAACCTACAATTATTGACAGAACCTCAGCATAGGTGGGGTAGATCTTAATGGAAGCTTGATTCAGTCAACTGCATCTCCATTCCCTAGTTACAATTGTTGTTGTTAGTTGCCCTCAAGTAATTTTGACTCATGACAACTCCAAGTGTTGCAGAGTAGAACTGCTCCATAGGATTTTCAAGGCTGTGACCTTTTGGAAGCCGATTGCCAGGCCTTACTTCCAAGGCACCTCTGGGTGGGTTTGAACCACCAACCTTTCGGTTAATAGTCCAGCGCTTACGTTTGCACCACCCAGGGAGTTGCCACAGCCAAGTGGTTGCACAGCAGCCCTAAAGAGAGGGTCACTGCTTCTAGTTCAAGCTACAGTGTTTTTGCTTATAGAACAGAATGGCACACCCACTATGAAGATAAAATGCAGGCATTTTTGTTGAATGGATTGTGAAATAAGTTTCCTTTGAGCTACGGCTATTTGAGAAAGAGGGAGGGAGGAGAGAAGGAGGGCCAGAGGGAGGGAGAGACACTTAGGTTTTTCACACAGAAGGTTCTGAGGTCAATAGGCCAGTGACATAGTATTTACTTCAGGTACTGACTAACCTGGCCAACTATGGCAGGAGAATAACTCAAGGCAAGAGACCATGAAATGGGGTGGAGTAGGAGGGAATTTGTAGAAAATAAATTGGTTGTGTACAGTCATTTCAGTTTTTTTCTTTTTTGTTATGTCTGAAATATGTTTGAAAAGATAACTTAAAAGAAGACGTGGCCCTGCTAGGAGACTTCCTCAAAGCATTAGAAGTGGAAGGGGCAAAAAAGGGAAACCTGTCAGACAGCTTCAGGAAAAGCTGTGGGGCCTATAAATCCAGCCAGTGGGAACACACCACTGATCAGAGTTGTAATTGCAGGAGTGAGGGCTGAGAGGACAGGTAGAAGGGGAGAGCTAACCTGGCAGCGTTGTGTTGCATACTTCATGATTAGTGAGAAAGGAAAGGTGGGCCAGCTGTTGCTGTTTTTTATGTGAAAGCTCAAACCAAGGAAAAGGTGCACATTCAAGGAGTCCCTGGGTAGTGCAAACAGTTAAAGTGCTTGGCTGCTAACCAAAAGGTTGGAGGTTCAAGTCCACCCAGAGGCACCTCAGAAGAAAGGCCTGGTGATCTACTTTGGAAAAATCAGCCATCGAAAACCCTATGGAGCACAGTTCTACTCTGACACACATGGGGTCACCATGAGTCGGAAATGACTTGACGGCAACTGGTTCTTAGTTAATGAAGGTTTACTATGTGCCAGGCACAGTGCTACCTACTTTAAACTTAGTACTTCAAACATGTGTTCTCTTGTTTAATCTTCATAATAATCCTATGAGGTAAGTATATTGTTAATACTAGTCTACAGATGAAGGTACCAAGGCTTAACAAGATGAAATAATTGGCCCAAGTAAATGATGAGTGCTTTAAACTCAAGTATCTCTGCCTTCAGGACCAGGGCTCTTGACTAATGTGATGAGCTGTCTCACTTAGGGGTAATTATAGACATCAGTCTGCCTGGTTGTGGGGGTCGTAGAACAATGCTTAAATCTCAGGAGAGCTAGAACCTGTAGGGCTGGAAGAAAGGCAACTAAGGCCATGTCTTAGAATGTCCAAAGAATATAAACTCTGGGCATGGGATTTACAAAAACCCTTATTGATAACTAGGTGTCACCTAACCAGGAGACTCTCAAAATATCTATAGTTTTTTTTTTTTTTCAAATTTGATTCGTATTTGAAAATGGAACATCATTTCTTATAACCTTTCTGTAATACTTATATACATTTATTATTTGATTTTTTTTCCCACTTAGTGCTGGAGTGTTCATAAATGGTTTTTGTATTTAGGGAAAATTAAACTAGACATCTTAGGGAGAATATCATTAAGTCTACTCACAACCCGTGCCTAGAGGTTACCTGGGACATTACTCAATAATCCATTGTTGCCATCTTCTGGTAGCTTCTTGGAACTGCAGACACAAGGTTCCAGGGTCCATATTAGCTACTGGTGTGTGCCTCCAAAAATTCACAATGGAAAACAAAGAGAACCAGCAATTTGTTCAAAGATATTCACTTAACAGCAGGGAACTGACCATTTGGAAGCCTATCTCTTTGATCTGGCTCTGTAAATATCTTCCTAGCTCTCTCTTTAAAGGTCAGTAATTCCTGCCAAGCCCTTTAAATCTTTAAGATTAATGTCTTTGATATCATGCTATAAAGTATTCGTCAAGTCAAGGTATATTGTTGTTAGGTGCTGTCGAGTCACTTCCGACTCATAGAGACCCTATATGACAGAACAAAACTGCCCAATAGAGTTTTCTAGGCTGTAACCTTTATGGGAGCAGATGGTCAGGTCTTTTCTCCCATGGAGCTCTCTCTTTAAATGTCAGTAATTCCTGCCAAGCCCTACCTGAAAATATACGCCTGTTCATGCTCCAGGTTCTATTAGTTTAATTCATACCATGCTGTGATAAAGTGAATGAAAACCATTCTTCCTTGAGGCGAGCACTTGAAGTCTCATTATATTGTCTCTACTTTTGGAACTTTGCGTTTTCATATGACAAAGGCTTTTCTTTATGATGTAGATTTTAATTTTATGATTTTATTCAGGTTTGCAGAAGTGTTTTTGTGATACTGCCATTTCTGTTGCACCTCTCCAGGAAAATGGAGCATGGTAAGGAGATGCTGTAGCTGAAGGGGCTAGGGGAGGCACTCTGAAGGGGTGTTCTGGCAGGCCAAAAAGAGAGGCAACCAGGACATAACAAGGGAAAAAGAGTCACCAGAGTCCTTTGAAGTCTCACAGAAATAGTGTATTGACCCATATTCCTACTTAGCTAAATAAACCATTAGGAGACTCCCACTTTCTAGAAGTCCGTTGTACCCGTGTTGACATTTAACTGTTTATTGATGATCTGAGAAAGTGGACCAGACAATGGAATCAGAGTCTGAGCATAGGACACACCCCCTGCTGTTGCCTCTCTTTCTTCTTTCTAACCAACCAACCAGTTGTCATTGAGTCCATGGTGACCCCATGTGTTCAGGGTAGATCTGCTACATAGGGTTTTCAAGGCTGTGGCCTTTCAGAAGCAGATTGCCAGGCCTTGCTTCCAAAATTCCATTTAATATACGTACACAGAGCCCTGGTGGTGCAGTGATTTCCTATAGGGCGGTTATGAGTCGGAATAGACTCAATGGCAGCGATTTATTTTTGGTTATGTGTGCGTGTGTATAATATACACACATATATATACTATATATATATATATATATATATATACTATTTTTGCTTTAAAAACAACTTCTAGTTGAGATAATAGTTCTACAAGTGGTGTTGCTGGGTGAAGCTTAGACACATTAAATTTTTTTTTAATATTGCCGAATTTTCCTCTAGGAAATATGAATCAGCTAATACTAACTACCACTAGCAGCATCTGAGATAGTAATAGGTGAAAAATAGTGTTCTTTGTGGCTTTGATTGACATCTGCGAGATTGAACACTTCTTATATGCATGTTGGCTGATTGCATTTCTTCTTTTTTGAGTATCCTTTTTACAGTCTTTGCAATTAAAAAAAAACTTTTCTTATTTATGTCAAAGTTTTTTCATTTTTTCTATTTATTTCAAACAACTTTTTTTATACAATTTTATGTCTCTTGTCCATCATATGTTACAAATATTTGCTACAGATACTTATTTGCCTTTGGTATTGCTAATAATCATCAACTCATGGCACCTTGAGTCGGAATTCGACTCAATGGTAATGGGTTTAGTTTTTATTTATTGTTAATAATATATGGCTTTTGCATTACATGAGTTTTTTATTTTTATTCAGTTAAATGTATCAATCATTTTCTTTAAGATTTATGTCTTTGTTATCATGCTATAAAGTATTCCTCAAGTCAAGGTATATTGTTGTTAGGTGCTGTTGAGTCAGTTCCGACTCATAGAGACCCTATATGACAGAGTAAAACTGCCCAGTAGAGTTTTCTAGGCTGTAACCTTTATGGGAGCAGATGGCCAGGCCTTTTCTTCATGGAGCCCATGGGTGGGTTAGAACCACCAACCTTTCTGTTAGCAAACAAGCACCTAACCATTGCACCACGAGTGCTCCTAAGGCTATATTAGTATTCTGTTTTCTTTTAAACATTTTATTTTTACATTAAAACCTTTGACTCATCTAGAATTTATTTTGGCGTACATTTGAGAAAAAAGAAATCCCCAAGTCATTGACTAGGACACCATTTAAAAGACCCTGGAGAGCTGGATATTCTGCAAAGTTTCACACCTTCCAAGTGTTTACTCCAGTGGCCGAGTTGGGATGATGGGAATGGCTAGTGGGGAGTCTGATCTGAGAAGCAAATCAGCAGGCAGTGACAGAGACATTAACTCAGTACTTAATGCCCTACATTTCTCTGTCATTAAATATAAAAGAAATTACTATTGATGAACCGGAGCATGGCTATAATACATTTATAAATATTTAAATAAGAAAAATGGGGGAAAGTGTACCAAAGGCAGTGATTTCATAGACCATGAGCAAGAAGCCTGACTGGTATACAGATGAGTGACTTCGAAGGGGACCCTAGACTGCATTAGAAGGACACTTTGATGGACGATGGAGTCTGGTCTCCTTCCTGGGTCTGGGATTAAAGCAGTACATTAGGGTATGATGAGATTTGAAGAGTGTATGATTTTTAAGGTACCACCAACTAATTTGGCAAGAATATTTTCAACAGCATTAGTCATCCTTATCGTCATTGTCACCATCTACAAAAAAAAAAAAAAAAGATCAAAAACAAATTGAAAGTTAGAGTTTGTACTTGAGGATGAGTATATCATTGAACCTGAAAAAAGAGATGTCTTTATGTTCTGATTTTGCAAAGTGAGATTATTCCAATTCTAGCTCTGTCTTTTGAAGAGGCACTGGGACTCATTAGCTCCTTTCCCTGCCTTTTTTTTTCCTTGGTTGGGAGGGAGGAGATGAGTGAATTCTGCAACTTTGGGCTGGTTTCACCCCAATCCAGGTCAGTCTCACCCAGATTCCTAAAAGGCTCAATGAGCTAAGCAAAGCAGAGAGAATGTAGGGAAGAGGATGGACAGGTAAGAATACACAATAAAGATAGTGGCAATAATTGTTGTTATTATAACAAAAACACTAACCACATTTAGGGAACACATACTGTTTGCCAAGCAATGTTCCATGTACTGTACATGAGCAACAATCTAGTAGCTGAGTCTCCTAGCTGGAGAATCTGCCTCCTGTAGTCCAGGGAAATAAGAAGAGGGAATGAAGGTACTACCTTTGGAATGAATTTCTGGAGTATCAGGAGGCCTCCCTGGTACTGAATCCATGCTATGTTCCAGGATGTCAAGCTGGTAATTGAAGAGGGTGTTTTAGGCTGGTTTTGCTGACCATATATTCATAGATATAAGCATGTGTACATTATTGTTACTGCCTTCTTAAATGATTGCTGCCTATCCCTCTACCCATATGTCCACCCTACGCACCTTCATCAGATTCATGTTCCCAAAGTCCTGCTTGGATTCGCCATCCTCTTGTCTCATCTAGGGTGTTTGTTGAGAAGGGAGATTCCTGAGCTCATCTTCAGATTTAGTGCCCCAGGTGATTAGATGGCGCATTCAACTAAACATTGGCTTGAGCAGCACTTCTCAAACATCAGTGTACACAAGAATCATGTGGGGATCTTGCTAAAATACAGAATCTGTTTCAGTAGGTCTGGCGTGTGTCCTGAGATTCTGCATTTCCGCAAGCTGCCAGATGTTGCTGATGTTGTGGGTTTTCAGACCACACTTTGGGTAGCAAGGGACTGTTGTTGGTTGGTGTTGAGTCAGCTCCAACTCTTGGTGACCTTATGTATGACAGGATAAAACGTTGCTGGGTCCTGTACCAGCTTCATGATCATTGGTATATTTGAGTCCATTGTTGTGGCTGTTGTGTCCCTCCTTCTCATGAAGTTTTCCCTGTTGTTTGCTGGCCCTCTACTTTACCAAACATAATGTCTTTTTCTGAATGTCTGAATCAACTCATGACAACCGGAGCACAGGACTAGAGGATCTATACTAGTTATGACGGTATTTTACTCCTTTTGTGTATTTGCCCCCTTTTCAGCTTCCCAAACTTATTCCCGTAGGTCTCTGCCTGAAGTCTCTGACACAGTCAAACCAGACTCTGGAGTGTTCTCCAGTAGTGCTACATAGGCCCTGCCTCTGAACTTTTGCTCCTTGTTATAGTGACTGCTGTTCTTTGTTGGCCCCATTTGTTTAAAACAGATCTTTCTTGATGGACTTTCCCTTTCTCACCTTGTGGATTAGGCTTTTTCTAACTGCTCCAACCCTCTGAAGTCCCCTTCTCTCTAACTTTTTGTTCTAAAGCCAACCATCTACTCTTGGTATCGTGTCAGGGGCAGTAAGCCCTGCAACTTCACCCCCGGATACATGAGGAATTCAGTTAAGTACAACTACCTTGTTGAAGTGAACTGCTTTATTTTCCCTTGTTCCCCAGAGGAGTGTGCTACCAGGTGGGAGCCAAGGCTGACATGGAGCCAGCACAGCCTCAATTTCAAAAGCCAAAGCTCTTTCCCATCCTGTGGATTCGTAAGATGTCCTCTTAGCCCATCCCTGTAGTTACTTTTAGGAGTCCCTGGGTGGCACAGATGGTTAAGTGCTCAGCTCAGTTACTAACTGAAAGACTGATGGTTTGAACTCACTCAGAGGTGCGTAGGAAGAAAGGCCTGCCAATCTGCTTCTGAAAGGTCACAGCCTTGAAAACCCTGTGGAGGACATTTCTACTCTGCAACGCATAGGGTCACCATGACTTAGAATCCACTTGATGGCAACTAACTGTTTTGTTTTATTTTTTGTAATAACTCTAACTTGTGCTGATCAATTATAATAACACTAGGCGTAGGCATGGGGGATATATTGAAGCAACCCCATCCCCATAAGATGAATATAACATATGCCTCACCACCCCCCCCAAAAAAAAAAAGTATAGAAAGTGTTCACATTTTTACGCACTTTTCCTTTGCCTTAAACTTCCAGACTAATTTATCTGGATCTGTATTTTCCCATCAGGACCATCCTTAGGGTCTTTGTTCCATCTGTGTAAAATGCAAACACCAAGCCTTCCCCTTAATCCTCGGTTACACAATTTGAATCTGCCCTTGGCCATTCCTTTGCTGCTCTGGGGTGATGAACCCTATACAATGGGGGAAAATGCTCCAAAATATTAATCACAATTTAACACACGACAAGTTGAAGACAGTGGATGTAGTATCTTGTAAATCTGGAGAAAAATTCTGAGACATTCTTCAAAGCAGAATTTAAAGTATTATTTGCTTCTCAGAATCTTTTGTATTTCTTCTGGGTGTATACATTTATCCCAAAAGTAGACAATCTGGAATCTTTTTCAGATTCTGTCCAGGTTAGATATACGTCTATGAATTAAATAGACTTGCCCATTATTTGTTGTCTCCTTAATCCTACTCTTACTGTGCACATAAAAATACATCTTGAGCAGCATCAGGTTCAAGCCAGATTAAAAAGTTCATGTCCTCAGTAATGGGAGGATAGAAGGGCAGCAAATTTTGAGTTCCTTTGTTGTTTTACATTGTCTTAGTGCTAGTTAGGATTTTGGAACCATATTTCATGTTCTAGGAGTAGTTTTTATCCAATGATTAGAACTTTCCATTTTTTAGCGCTTTTCATCTAAATCTTTTAAGGTCAAAAATCATGAATAAATCCATCTTTGATAGACTGAAAGGTTTTAGCTTCAGAGAGTTGTCAGTGGACTTCAAATTGGAGCAGTCTTTCAGTTCAGTTACTTGCAAGCTATTGATAAATTTGCTCACACCGCTGCAGACCTGACAAATATATTCATGGACCATGGAGCATGGCTTGGTGTTTAGAGGAATCCAAAATGTGACTTTATTAAAAAAAAAAAAATTAAATGGAGTTAGGGATGGTATTTATAATCGGATATTTAAAATAAATAATTTAAAAAATTAAAAATGTGACATTGCAGTTTTAATTTCAGATTAAATGTAAAAAATGTAAATAATTGCTGATAGACCACAAATGCTGTTCTTTGAACATTCAGTTTAAGCCATGTTTACTAATGCCAATCACAACCCACATGAGGTATTTTTAAGAACTGGGAGGTTTAGTGTGAGAACTGATTAAATTTTAACCTTTATACTGACAGAAAAACTAGGGGAATTATAAACGGTGAATCTCTACCATTAGTGAACTGCAGGTGTGATAATTACTCACAAGGTGGCGGCAGGAGAAATTTGCATGTAGTGACCATTTCTATAGTCTAGAGTTCAGTTTGGACCTTTTCTTTTCAGGAAGCAAATTGTAATTTTAAAATATCCACTTTCGCTCTGCCACTTATAGGGAAAAAACAAAGTGTGCTGCCTTCCCTGAAAGGGTGTCTTCAAGAGAAGCGTGATGGTGAGCTCACGGCAGGACTGAGTCTCATAACCTTAGCATTGAGACAAATCCCAGTTGATCCCCGCAAAAGGTTTCTTGTAAGATTGAATTGAATGTGTATTTGTTGATAATGAATACAATATCCATGATTGTTGTTGTTGTTAGGTGCCTGTCAAGTCCGTTTTGACTCATAGCAACCACATGTGTCACAGCAGAACTGCCCCATAGGGTTTTCTAGGCTGTAATCTTTACGAGAGCAGGTCACCAGGTCTTTCTCTTTTGGAGTGCTGGTAGGTTCTAACCACCAAACCCTTAACCACAGTTCTACCAGGGCTCTTTAATATCCGTCATAGGAGAGTTATTCTTCATTTTGAAGGGTGCTTTATTAGGAGACTCTTAACAAAAGCTTATATGGCAGCCATTTGCAGGAAGACAACAGGCTAATGCTCTCCTAGACGAAAAAGTGTCAAGTGGGCACACTGTGAGCCTCAAACGAAGCGGCAGCTTTTACATAGTTTATTTTTAACTTAAGAGAATTTAGTATGCTTCCCGGCTCTTTTTTCATCCCTTGGGCCCTGGTGGTACAGTGGTTAAAGAGCTTGGCTGCTAACCAAAAGGTCGGCCGTTCGAATCCATCAGTGGCTCCTTGGAAACCCTATGGGGCAGTTCTACTCTGTCCTCTAGGGTCGCTATGAGTTGGAATCGACTCGACAGCAATGGGTTTTGGTTTTTAGGTGAGATAGAGAGACTAGAGGGGGCTGGAGTTGTGTGTTTCCCTTCCCCCATGTTGGTTGTTGTTGCTAGGTGACACCAAGTCCATTTTGACTGATAGTGACCCTATAGGACTGAGTAGAACCGCCTCGTAGGGTTTCTAGCTGTAATCTTTATGGAAGCAGACTGCCAGGTCTTTCTCTCATGAAGTGCCTGGGTGGGTTTGAACCTCCAACCTTTCAGTTAGCAGCCGAGTGCTTAGCCACATATCAGCCATGTTGGATAGGCTCTGGTAAAACCCACCTTGGTCACTATCTGGTAAGATAGTTTCCCTTGAGGTCAGGCCATTGTTAGGGAGAACAGAGTTGTGCTCTGGATGTTATTTCAAAATGGTTACTTTTCCCTTCACCCTGAGAGAACCAAGAGGACTTTTTTTTTCAGTCTTCATAATGAGAACTTGGTGGGGCTCTTGGAAGTGGAATTCATTAAAGTGTGGGGGGTCCTCCTAAAGCTGGTCCCAAGTGCTTTGATCTTTCAAGCTAGTCTACCCCACGCTCAGTGTCCTGCAATTCACCAATAATCCTTTAAGTATTCTTACTGTATGCTTGGTCCAGTTTCTCATCCCTGAAAACTGTGATTTTCTGTATTTGCTTCTATCTCCATTTTTTGGGGTGGTAGTTTGCCCTGTGACCTTAATTCTCTGATGGATATAAGAAGAGTTGTTGATTTTCTTTTTCTTTTTTTTTTTCCTACTTTAGATGAAGGTTTACGGAGCAAATTAGTTTCTTTTTTTTAGTTTAATTTTTTGTTTGTTGTAGTTTAAGTGAAAGCTTACATTTCAAGTTAGTTTCTCATACAAAAATTTATATATACATTGTCATGTGACCCTAATTTCTCTCCATATACTGTGACAGCACACTCCTCCTTTCCACCCCTGATTTCCCATGTCTATTCAACCAGCTCCTAACCCTCTCTGCCCTCTCATCTCACCTCCGGACAGAAGCTGCCCATTTAGTCTCATATATCTACTTGAGCTAAGTAGCACACTCTTCACGAGCATCATTTTATGTCCCACAGTCCAGGCCAATCTTTATCTGAAGAGTTGGCCTCGGTTAATTGTTTTAGTTCCGAGTTGACAGAGAGTCTGGGGCCCATGCTTTCCGGGGTTCCTCCCGTCTCAGTCAGACTATTAAGTCTGGTCTTTTTACTAGAATTTGAGTTCTGCACCCCACCTTTTTTTTTCTCTCTTGTGAGGACGGGAATAACAACTTGCAAACTCTTTACATGTTGTCCTGGAAACCAGAAATTACAATTTGGTGTGTAAACATTAAATCAGAAGGTCCCTATTAACCAGTCTGTTATAATTATTAATAGGGAATAATTTACCAGGAGCCATGATAAATGGTGGTCAGTACTTGCCATCTTAAATCCCATCAAAACCTGCCTAGATCAGTGTGATGACTCGCTTGCCCATTGTATCGTTTTTGCCACAGACCCAACTAAATCATGTTCATTTCAGCCATCTGCTTGCCATTTTTCTTTCTCTCTTTGGTAAACACCACCTTTTGAAGAAGTGGATTAATTAATAATCAAATCTGGATCTATACCAATAAATAGCAAGATAACTTTAAAATTCCATTTTGGGTTCTGGGAAGTAAGACTGTGAGTGGTTGATAAGTGTTTTATTGGGCATGCATTTTCAAGACATTTTCCTGAAACACAGTATGTAGACAAATTTGTCAAGAGAGAAATAGTCTATGAGAAAAAGAAAAAGAAGCTTAAAATGGGTCTGTATCTTTCCCGTATTGATGGATTTTTCTACAGTTTTACTTTCTTCAGTTACAAAGACATTACAAGGATACATCTTCACTAAAAATTATTAGAATCCTCCATAATCTGTAATCTGACTGAACAGAATTCAGCTTTGTTTAAATTTAGATCTTTAAAATCTTATTCACTTTGAGGAAACTTGCAAGCTGAAGTTCCTATTGCGACAATGTAATTAGTTTAGATAATATATTGCCCACTTGATTTTATTTGAAATTATTGTTATCTGTAGATTGTGTTAATATTTTACATTTGGGGTGATAGCAATGAGGGCACTCTACTTTTCCAGAAATTTTGGGTTGTTACTTATCACTCTTATTTCATTGTTCCAACTTCATTGACTACAGCAATAAACATTCAAAAACGATATTCTTTTCCTTCACTGTGTAAGCTTGTGGATGATTTTGTGCTTGTGTTTATTCCATTGGATCTCCGTACTTTAGGACAATTAAGTAATACCTAAAGGCTCCCAAACTTTTCCTAGGAAGGAAATACCACTCATTTTCTGCTGCCTTTGCATGCTCCAAGTTGAAGAGTGTATATTGTTGAGAGAGATGGCTAATATTCAGGACTCTTCTGCTGGGAATCCTGGTGAGCAAGAGAGCAGGGGTTTGTGACTGTAGAAGCCAGTTTACCGATTATGACAGAGTTTACCTGATCAGCTGTTAAATGGAAATCAACCTTTTGGAGGTCTCCATTTTCTTTAGTATTATCTAAGTGTTTCCTAAAAGAATATTTTATTTTTAAAAGATTGAGTGTTGCAGAAGTCTTAAGTCTTATCTTGAGATCTTTCATT
Source organism: Trichechus manatus latirostris (assembly GCF_000243295.1). Lineage (NCBI taxonomy): Eukaryota > Metazoa > Chordata > Mammalia > Sirenia > Trichechidae > Trichechus > Trichechus manatus. Next base: position 1,607,872 of record NW_004444033.1, on the reverse strand, counting down.
TGTTATGTACTTAATTTAAAATCAGTCAACTTCTATGAAATTTTTGGGAGAACAAATAGGAGTATATGAAATAGTTAAAGTGGGGCAAGAGCTTCACTTTGTCTGATTTTGAGCTATATTATCTTAACTCTTTGCTCCTACTGCTTGAGCGTTTTTGTAGATTTGCATATTCCAAATACATTAGAGTGGTTTAGAGTCAGTTTTCAAACCCAACTTACCAGCTGACTTAATGAGAGAAGCTTTAAAAAAATCTTGTGTCTGAGATCCATAATTAGGGTTGCTAGTTTAGTAAATAAAAATACAGGATGCCCAGTTAAATTTAAATTTCAGATAAATGAACAAATTTTTAATATAAGTATATTCCAAATAAGTATGTCCTGTATTTTATCTGGGAATGCTACCCATAGCCCATAGATTCTGATTCAGTTTGTCTAGAGTGGGGTCTGGCATTGGTATTTTCGTAAGTTCCTAGGTGGGTATAATGTGCAGTGGACTTGAGAGTCACTGGCTAGATTAACAGTGTTTCACAAACTTTAGTCTGTGTGGGAGTCATTAGCAATGCTTGTGAAAATGCACCTGTGAATTCTCCTCCATTCCAACTTACTAGGTCTGGGATGGAACTGAAGAACCTAACAAGCATCCTAGTTAATTTCTATTGCAGGTGGTCCATGGACCATTCTTTGAGAAACATGGTTTTAGGGAACATTAGCAAGAAATTATTTTTTTTTTTAGTGCTATGCTTTTGTGTTATTTTTAAATCTCAGAATAACAAAATCCCACAGTGCAACATAATATACTGGTTAAAAGTGACTACCATTTATTTTTATGTATTAGAATAAATAATATGGTTTAGGAAGATGTTTTTCAGAACATAAATAGAAATCAATGTGAATTGGATTCTGTTGTTTGCTATCATTTGTTATGTAATGAATTAAAGATACTTATCCTCTGAATTGGAAAATGGGTCTTTGTGATGACAACATGTTAATTTAAATGGACCCTACGTTTCTAAAGCACTCTGATCCTCAATAAACTGGAGAAAATAACTTTAGCAGACACTACACCTGGGGAATTGAATCTAACAATTTGGGAATGGTTGGAGGCCTATGTTGAGCAAATGGTCCATGAGAATGCACTCTACAAGGTTAATAGGCTGATGTTTTCAAGATTGTATACGAGAAAAAATAATGTAGATAATTAACACTGTTAGTGCCGAGGGCTGTTTTTTCATTTCTTATGTGGTTTCAGTAATAAAGAGAGCAAAGAAATTTTGTCTTATCGTAGCCTCTTTGTTTTGGTGATTTCTGAGTTCCAAATCGATATTTTTTTCCTAAGATTTTAAGAAAACCCGGGGAAGTAAATATTGTGCTATATTTTCAAGGGTCGTTTAAATTGATGCAGATCTATACTGCTCCTAATGATCCAAAGTAATTCCTTATGGGGGTGATTGTTTCCCATAATCTATTAATGCATTATTGATTAACCACAAAGTCTGCTTTATATTAGTAAACACTTCTGTGTGACGTCATTAACCCCAAGTCCTTTTCCATTTTTTTTTTTTAGGTAGTGTGGTCTTAGGTTTCTTTTGTTCCAATTTTCTGTACTTAGAACAGCGACACTGAACATTTCCTATTTGCTTTTTATTGTTAATATTTACTAGCTAGTCAATTGGATCAACCTGTCTAAATTGTTTGTGGTATTCTGACCCTATAGATTAAAAGCCTACTGCTATGCTAATGAAAGGAGCTCTGATTGCAGTGCAGTGGTTAAGCGCTTGGCTGTTAACCAAAAGGTCAGTGGGTCGAACCCACCAGCTGTTCCACAGTAGAAAGATGTGGCAATCTGCTTTTGTAAAGATTGCAGCCTTGGAAACTTTATGGAGCAGTTCTACTCTGCCCTGTAGGGTCACTTTGAGTCAGAATCGTCTTGACAGCAACCAGTTTTGTTTTGTTTTTGCTATTCTGATGAGACAGTCCCTGGATGGTGCAGACAGTTAAGCACTGGACTACTAACCAAAAGCTTGGCAGTTCAAACCCACCCAGAGGCACCTTGGAAGTAAGGCCTGGTGATTTGCTTCTGAAAGGTCACAGCCTTCAAAACCCTATGGAGTGCAGTTCTACTCTTCATACACGGGGTCTTCATAAATTGGAATCAACCCAATGGCAACCAACAACAAATTCTAATGAGACTTGGTTGCTTTCAAGTCTTAGTTCTATTTGTTTTGTAACTTTGAGTCCAGTAAGCTATCTTACCAATACTGTAACTCAAGTTTATAGTGCTCTTTTCAGTGTTCACAAGGATTTCATATGCATTTTTAAATTTGATCTTCTTGAGTCATCTGAGGTATGTTTGTTGTTGTTGGTAGTTGTCTTTGAGTAGGCTCTGACTCACGGTGCCCTTATGTATAGCAGAACGAAATGTTGCTGGTCCTGAACCATCTGCATGATCATTGGTATATTTGAGTCCGTTGTTTTGGCTATTGTGTCAATCCATCTAATTGAGGGTTTGCTGTCCCTCTACTTTACCAAATACAATGTCCTTTTCTTGTGATTGGTCTTTCCTGATGACATGTCCAAAGTAAATGAGCAGAAGTCTTGCCATCCTCGCTTCTAAAGCACATTCTGATTGTATTTCTTCTAAGAAGAGGTATGCAGGGCAGGAGTAATTATTAATCCCATTTCGCAGATCAGGAGACTAAGGCTTAGAGTGTTTAATGGCATATTCTGGTAAGTCTGTAAGTGATGGAATTAGCCCTTGAACCCGGCATTCTGGCCCCCTGTGCCCTTTCTCCTCTCTCAAAGGCATCTCTTATTAGAAGAGACCAAACCTGGCAAAAGAATGTAAAAGTGCATTGGGTGGGTAGCTGTTACCAAGGAAACTGTTGCTTTACTTTTTTTAAGTATTGGTCAGAAAGGAAGTGAAAAGACAGAACAATTTTTTGTACAAGTAGAAAAAGAAAACAACTAAAGATTTGAAAGCAAGCTGACCAGAAAACTGTCATGAAAAACTTCACAGAGCAACATGATCACGTGCAATACACTTTCCCAACTTCCCACTGTTTTTGTGAGGGAAGAGAAGGGCAAGGGAATTATCACAGACACGAAAGAGTACTCTGTGTTTCAAATTATACTGCAAGGAAGAACACGATGTAAATTCTAGAGAGTGGATCTCAGTAAGGAAGGAGAAGACAAGAGAGGGAATGAGGAAGGAACTTGTATCTTCTGTGGCTGAGGGGCAGTGCAGAAAGGGCCAAAGAATTGGGTGCAAGCCATGGCCAGTTGTCATATTGATGGTTGGCCAGCGTTGTTCAAAAGTGTTAGGAAGTCCAGCCAGTTCTGTTTCCCTCAGTCACTGAAACAGTTTAAACAGAGTGAATATACTATTCATGGTTAGGATGGGAAGAAGCACCTGATAACTTACATACCCAAACCAAACCAAACCCATTGCTGTCATGGCAATTCCGACTCATAGCGACCCTATAGGGCAGAGTAGAACTGCCCCATAGGGTTTCCAAGGAGCAGCTGGTGGATTCAAACTGCTGACTGGTTAGCAGCCGAGCTCTTAACCACTATACCACCAGGACCCCAATAACTTAACGCAGAAGGCTTTTTTTCTTTTTAAGTCAGAAAAAAAAAAAAGGGCTTTATTTTCTAGAACTGTGGATGTTTTTCAAGTTGAAAAATGCTTGTAAGGTAGGGGCTGTGATAGAAAGGTATGTCATGGTAGAAAGGCATGTCTGATGAAGTCAGGGCAGCTGACCAGGTTCAGATAATGAATGAAGAAAGCTGAGAGTAATTTAAGTAATTTAAAATAACTACACCTGATTGGTTTAAACCAGTAGCTCTCAAACTTCTGAGTGTATTAGGATCACCGGGTTAAAACACAGATTGCTGGGCCTCACCCCAGGGTTTCTGATTAAGTAGGAGGGACCTGAGAATTTTCATTTCTAACATCTTCCAGGTGATGCAGCTGCTGCTGATCCAGGGACCTTGCATTGAGAACCACTGGTTTAAACATTGCTTTGTTTGCTTTGGGTTTCCAAGGACAGTGGATATTGGTTAAAAGAGACCACGACCATTCACTGTGAAATTCTGTTAAATCCCCATCAAGGAAACAGACATTGGTCAAACATGGAGAGGCCATGTGGAACTGGAGAACTTGAGAGCTTCCTCCTGCTCCCCTCCACCCGCGAGTTGCTTGTTTCTGAGGGGCAGAGGGCGGCCATGACTTGCCCTCCAGAGCATGGTATTGCCGCATACTGGCAACAGTAGTACATGTTGCATGGACCACAGTCTTTTAAATCACCATTCTGGAAACACTGCACTTATAATCTGTGAGCTTCCTTTGAAGCAGGGCTTTGAACCGGTTCATTCTGTATGTCTAACAAGTTTCCAGGAAGTTATACATAAGAATCACCTGCAGAGCATGTTAAAATTTAGATTCTGATTCAGTATATCTGGGGTGGAAATGTAAATTCTCAACAGTGAACTGATTAGAAATGCAGGGGTTCGAACTGGACTGAAGGGTTTGAAGCCCTATTTTGAAGGGGTATTTACAAACCCCAGGCACTCCAGATTTCTGAAACAAATACAGCATCAGTAAGCCCACATCCTCATCGAGGGAAGAGTGCCTATGAAGTATCTCTGTCTCCATCTCTCCATCTTTCCAAAAAAAAACTGTGTCCTTCAATTACATGTCCAATTTCCGTATAGTGATTAATGGCCAAATTAAAATTGATGTTTATCTGTTTTAAGAGTTGTTTTTTTTTAATGAAATTCAGTTAACCACCCCTATAGCTCTTTTACCCACCAACTGTGCCCAAGAGGCTATTTTTTTTTTTTACCTGTTGGCAACAAATAATAATAATGAATGAAATCCTTTAAAAGATCATTTGAGGCTTTGCTCATGGACACAAACCTGTAATGTGACACTGGACATTACAAGTCTGTTTCTCCTTCAGAGCTCCTAAGCAAGGGGAAGAGAGAATGCCTCCCTCCTGCATTCTGTACTTAACACTGAATGTACCCTGGCCTCAACGTGTGAGTCACCACCTTGAGCCGGCAGCTTCCCTGATTACAGCAGGGCTCTTTAAAAACCAGTCTGGGAAAGCTGCCTCGTGTGAAACAATACAGGCAATGCTTTATATTTAAAGTATGAATATGGTGCAGAAGGTAGATAGATAATAGTAACTCTTAAAGTCTGTGTTGTGAATGCAAATCATAAAGTGAATGTAGGCAAAGAAAGCTGGTAGCAAGTGAAGATATTCAGTTATCTGAATATCTCGAATTAAGTCTTTTTTTCTAAGTAAGACTTAGTAATGTAGTATTGTTGAGGACTATATGTGCCATGCCAGAATAGTCCTTTTCTTTTTTTGGTAGTGTAATAACTGTTTGTATAAGATGTGTGAGTCATTATTACTCAGATACCTTTTCTGGGTAGGGACAACACTCTGTGTCAATAAGCTTGGCACTTTAGGATGTATATTTATTCCAGCAGATGCTTGGGCTCCATTTATAGCACAGACATTGTCATTTATCATATGGCACCCTAGTGGTCTCAAAGAGCTAATGAGAATCTCAAATATCCTACTTACTTCCCCTGCCAGGAAAGGCATGACTCACCATTTTGCAGTCTAGCATAGCAGCTGGCACCCCCTGGCATGTCAATTCCTCTACTCAGAGCCCCATATTCTCACCTAGGTAGCTGCCAGTCATTCTGTCTGCATCCATATCTATGAGGCATCACCACGGCTCTTCTTCATTCACCTTCACTGGTCTGGACTCCAGACGGTTCTTCACCATATGTTCCTGCTGTCATTAGTGCAGCCGTAGCTCCATGGAGGTCTCTGACTTGGCAAATACCTCTTCACCCTCTGATCACCTGGCACAACCGTATGAAAACATAACTGATTCTCCTCCAGCACTTACAGCCATAATCCTTAATGAACAAAGAAGTAAATTTTGTAGAGAATGCTAATACAATAACTGCTTAATATCAAGGCATAAACAATTATTAATGCAAAACCAAATTCTCAGCATTTAATTAAAAATGGTGGTGTGCATGAATATATTATCTATTGCATCTTTATGAAACTACTTGGACTTAAATTTCTCTCTAGGAAGTAGAGTATCTCCATATCTATTAAATGAAAGGAAATTTTAATGCACACGTTGATTATGCCAGAGATGTACATCCATCCATCTCTCTCTTTTTCTCTCTCTCTCTTTTAAAGGTGGACTATCATTAATGGTATCTTTTAGAATGTATTCTCACATAGAAACCAGTTTTGGAATTAAATAAAGTAGTTGTATTTCATTTTTCAAACTGCCAGTTGGAAAACAGGTTAGCAATTCAATTATTTGAATAAATTAAGCCAGAATCTTCCTCTTCCACCTTTTCCAGAGAAATTGATCTGAGTCTATAGGATACAACCATAGAACGAACCTTCTCTGGAAAGTCACCATATAGAAAACGTAAATGGCTGGAGTAGCAGAAGGCAATTTACACTTTCTGTTCCCCTATAGTGATATAAACAAGTTATGGTATCAGATAATATCCATATATTTTAGGGAGAGCATTTTCCGTATTTTTTTCAGGCTTGTTATTTGTCACAGACAAACAAGAGGCTACTTTCTTCTGATGCTTAGTTCATTTATATTTTAAACCTGTGTTTTTTGTCATGCTCTATGGGGTTTTAACATTTAAAAAAAATCGATAAATAAATTAGCTTCTGTGGAACATGAACCCATACATCAGGATGGTGTTGCTGATGAAGGCAGCCTTGTGGGAGAACCATGGCACCCCCATTGTCTGTCAGGGCTGTGAAGATAAAAACTTTAAGAGACCATAAATTTATAACATGGAAGCTGACTAGGAGTTTCCTGCTGTTTCTTTATATGTTGCCTTGTTGGCAGGGCCATCGTTATAAACTGATTACGGCTAGAGAAAAAAAATGCTCCATTGTTCTCTCCACTGAATAGTAATTACTGTTATTGTGTTTCATTGCCTTTTTTTGTTTGTTTTGTTTTGTTAGTCTTTTGAACATTATCAGGCTACCTTAGATTTCAGTACGGCTTCTGGCAAGCAGGAAATGCAAAATAAGTTGTAATATATGTAAGATGCTTATAGTGATTATCTTACTGCGTGTTATAAGTCATATTGTAGACAAACTAAGCATCTACCAGAAACAAAAACGTCTTGCTTTCCTATGTGTAGTCATTTGTAACATGTTTGATGCTGTATCTCTTTACTCTTTGTTCTACTTCTCCCCTCTTCCTTGATAATGTATAGGGAGATCAGAAAAGGCTGTTTCATAGTTACAACGACAGACTTCAGCCGTGTTCTGGACAATGTGAAATTTGCTCGTGTGAAGAAGAGCTTACCTTTCACTCAGGTTGCCTTTATGTCAGCTGAAAAGTGAAACTATTGACAGTTTTTTTGTTTGTTTTCTTTTTCTGTCTGAGTTCTTTTTTTTTTTTTTTTTTAATTGACCGAAGCAATCAGATTGCTGTTTCACAGACAAAATCTGTGAATTCTTCTCCTCAGGTCTAGACCTAATTAGTCTAAATGCAGCCTTGGTTTCCTACTAATTGTATTTTTAACCATGCCGTTCTCATGAAGCCCATTTGTGGGGTAAAACTGAATTATTCATGTTCTTTCATATAATTGTATTTTATCATTGCAATAGGTGGAAAAAAATCAATTTTACCTCAATCGTAGGGCATAACAGATGTTTGAGTGATTATGAAATGAGGAAAAATATTTAGGAAGACGTAATATAAGTAGAATGGGAATCTTAAAAAGCACATATATTTTGGGAACAAGGAATATAATAAATGCAAACAATATCTGAAAGAGATTTTTGAATGATAGAATAACTATAAATTTTTCAGGTGACTTTTGTTGCTTTTGTTGGATATGACCAAAGATTCACCAGAGAAAGTAAATAAAAAAAGCAAGCGTGTTTTCTAAGATACTTTCAGACAGGAAGAGCTAGGCAAAGATTTCTCTCCCACGATTTGTCATTTCTAATGTATTTAATTTTCAGCTGACAATTTGTCTAAGAGAATGAAATCCATCACAAACTAAAACTTTAGGAATTTCTGAAAATTAATGAAATTAATTGGAAATTATGTTCCAGTAGAATTTACCTTAGTTGAAGAAGTTATGTAATTGGGGCATGGCAATCAACAACTATGTAGGAAGACACATAATATTCAAACATAAAAATAAAATGTTTGTACCACATTATTGAAGCACACAAGGATATGCCACCAAAAGTAAAAGCTGAGGAAGATTATGAAGAAGTTAAAAATAATAATTAAGTAACAAAATGAGATACCACTTTGGAAAATCAATAAAAGAGCATAGAAGGAATCATTTTGTAAATATAACAGGAACAAAAGAATCTTGAAGTACTTTTTCTTATAATTGGGAGGAAAAGATAACTGGTTTGATCATATTTTTTCTATATTTTTTAAATAGAAGAAAGGTAGGCTCTTCATTAATAGACTAGTACGTGGAAAATTGTTTTAAAGTTAAGTGTGTTTGCATATTTACTTTCACATGATTAATAGCCTATAAAAAGAACTTTAGAAAGTGGATGAAGTTATTCTTACTCTGTAGTGGCCCTGGTGGCACAGTGGTTAAGCGTTTGTCTGCTAACCAAAAGGTCAGTAGTTTGAATCCACCAGCTACTCCTTGGAAACCCTATGAGGAAGTTCTACCCTGTCCTGTAGGGTCAGTATGAGTTGGAATCGACTCAACAGCAACAGTTTTTCTTTTTTCTCTCTCCATTTTCTTGACCCATAGAAATCTGAGAAGAGGATCACCTTCAGGATGTTATTGTTTGTTGCCGTTGAGTCAATTTTTGACTCACAGCCGCCCCATGTGACAGAGTAGAACTGTCCCATGGGGTTTTCTAGGCTGTCATCTTTATGGAAGCAGATCACCAGGTCTTTCTCCTGTGGAGTGTCTGGGTGGGTTCGAACAGCAGACCTTTCAGTTAGCAGCTGAGTGCTTAATCTTTGCACCACCAGGGCTCCTCACCTTTAGGATAATTGAAATAAATGACCATCTAAATTGGGTGATTCTTTCCTACATACAATTGCTGATGACATATATTCCAGAAGTTAAGCCTTGTTAACTGTCCACAATTTGGTCTTGGTGTGTGGTGGGGATGGAAGTCAAACTGCAGTGAGTTAGGGTATGAATGACAATAAGGAAGTAGACCCACAAATACGCTTCCAAGCTTGGCTCTGAAAGAGAGGGTGGCTTATCAGATGACTCCCTTACCTTAGCCTGTCACAGTGTTAAAAGCACTTGCTTGAAAGACTATCAGACAAATCACATATTAAAAATGCCACTTCATACAGAAGCTGAACACACAAGACTATTGTAGACATTCAAAGACCCAACCTTTACTAGGCGCTTAGTGTAGTGGTGTTAAATGAGACAGGTCTATCCAAGGGGAGGGTACCAGGTTGTATCACAGTCTAAATCCATTCTGCTGCCGTTAGGCACAGTCCTTATTGTTTGGCCCTGAGTTGTGATGAAAAATACAAGGCATTTTGAATAGACAGAAACAGTTGGAGTCTTGACTTTACAGTCTACCAAGTCTGGGATTAATGGGCAAGTTGTTTAATCAATCTGAGACTAGTTTTCTTATCTGTAATATGGGACTAATACAACTTGCCTCATAGAGTTATCATGAGGATTACGTAACAACAGATTCAATGTGTCTAGAATGGTGCTTGGCTCATAATAGATGCCAACAAATGCTAGGACTCCTCCTCTCAGCTTCTAAGAAGAAGGCTATTTATGAGCATTTGTACACTTCAACCATTATGTCTACACGTTTCCCTTATGGCATATCCCCTCCTTTCTATCCAAGTCCTTGATGCTAGTAACATAATTTAGGGATTAAAAATAAATCACTAAGAACTGAATCCAAAAAGCAGATTTGTTAGAAACAAATTTAAAGTGCATCTCAGGCTATGATTTCACATTGGTTCTAAATTTATCAAAGTTCTATTTATAATTTCTCTCACAAAATGTGTTTTGATATTCAGCACATGCAATGGAAGTTTAAAGATGAAAATATTTTCAGTTCTTTTTTGCATTTGCATGCAAGGAAAGTTTAAAGATGAAAATATTTTCTCTTGCGTTTGCTTACAAGGATAATAATGAGAGATTCCAATGGGTCATGCTCCGTCTTTCAAGGTGAAACCAGGGCTTATTGCAAGAACAGATCCATGGTGGCCAATTCAATCCTTCCAACAAAAAATCAAGGCCATTCCTGTTGAGTCGACACCGACTCGTAGTGAACCTATAGGACAGAGTAGAACTGCCCCAGAGGGTTTCCAAAGAGTGGCTGGTGGATTTGAACTGCCGATATTTTGGTTAGCAGCTGTCTTAGTCATCTAGTGCTGCTCCAACAGAAATACCACAAGTGGATGGTTTTAGCAAAGAGAAGTTTATTCTCTCACAGTCCAGTAGGCTACAAGTCCAAATTCAGGGCATCAGCTCCAGGAGAAGGCTTTCTCTCTCTGTCAGCTCTGGAGGAAAGTCCTTGTGATGCATCAGTCTTCCCTTGATCTGGGAGCATCTCAGTGCAGGAACGTCAGGTCCAAAGGATGTGCTTTGCTTCCAGCACTGCTTTCTTGGTGTATAAGGTTCCTATGTGTCTCTACTTGCTTCTTTCTTTTATATCTCAAAAGAGAGTGCATTAAGACACTATCTAATCTTGTAAACCTCATCAGTATAACCTCATCACAGTGACAGAATTTACAACACATAAGGAGATCACATATAACCTCACCATAGTGACAGAGTTTACAACACATAAGGAAATCACATCAGATTATACAATCATACAATACTGGGAATTATGACCCAGCCAAGTTGACATATTTTTTGGGGGACACTATTCAATCATGACAGCAGCTGAGCTCTTAACCACTGCACCACCAGGGCTCCATTCAGTCCTTACTGGGCCAGAATTTCACCTTTCTCTTGGAAAGTTTTCTGGGTCTTAATGGAACCCACACTAAACTGTGAACTATAATTTAAAAACAGCATTGAAGGAACCCACAGTTTATATTGGTCAGATATTATTTTAAAACAACTTGGCAAAAAAATTCACTCCCTTTCCCTTGCAAGGTAAGTTCCTAGTCAAAAACCACACTGTTTATGTTAGGCAACAGTGTGTATGAGTTCTGCTTAACGATTACTGATGTTTTATTGATTGTTTAGGAAATGCTGAAATATAGCCCAGAGTTTTTGGCTTATGAGGAGTTTGAAGTGGGTCGTCATGTGGGCACTTACCTCAGCTCAGAGCTGTTGTTTCAGTACTGTCTAATGCAGTTAGCCTCAGATGGTCTGTTTCTCTCTTATGGAAATTTTCCCACCAGTCCCTTTGGAGAGAAACCAAAAACAAAACACCCCTACCAACTCTCCCCGTTTTATGTACATTTATTTGAACATAAAAAAGAAGGCAGACATTTTGTTTATTTGACAAAAGTTTACACAGCTAAACTTTATTATAGCCCATATTATTTTCCTAGAGTGGCACTTCATAGAATATTAACGCGAACGGCTGGGGGCTTTATGGGCAGCTAAGTGGGATTATCTTATTTATATCCCTTCTTTAGAAAGAAACCCAGTCCAGGTTGGTTTCACACATATCGGTACAAACCTACGGTGTACTTGGTGTCTCAGAGGAATCAGATCCAGCCCCTGTCCTCCATGGGGTTTCTATCTTTTGGGGGAGAAAATGATATTTAGAAATGAGCTCAATCAAAAATGATGCCCAAGACCTGAATGAATCCTGCTCATTCATTAAATGCAGCCTGCCACCTGGTGTTTGCTGATCCCTGGTGAGGACTTGGAGCGAGTGTACGGTTTGCATCCCTGAAGATGTCCGATAGAAGCAGAGGCTGACTGAATTAATTGGAAGGCACCCAGAGAGGTCGTCTTGTCTGGTCCCTGTCCTTATGAAAGATGGCACAGAAATGCTCCCAGACAGATTGCGACCTGCTTTAATCAGCCACTGGCATTATACCTACGCCTGTGCGGTGACCCCTAAAATCGGGAAGAAAAGTGAGAGACCTAGTCAGTCATCCAGGGCATTGACTGCATTACACAGAAGCAACAATTGTTTTCCTTTTTCGTCTGCGTGCGCCAATACTACACACCCATTACTTACTGCAGTCAACTTGATTCCGATTTTCATTTAAAAGATATGCATCTTACAGCTAGTGTACTTTCAGTTTCCTCTTTTTAAAAGTTAAGTTTCTTATAGATAATCCTTTGTTTTTAAATTTTTGCCATTGTCAACCCAAAAAATACGGTCCTTTCAATGTTGTTGGGTTCTACTGATACGGCTCCTCATTGAAGTGAGAAAGAAACTTCCCATAATTCATATCTGCCTGTCACTCATTGTTCCCCAGAGTTCACTGATTCTGTCCAAGTCTTTTAATGCCTCATGGACAAACTTGTTTAGTGAGTTCCTTAAGTTTCACTTGTCCTCAATGGAACTTAATTATGAAGGAAGAGAAAGTGAGGCTTAAAAGAGAGAACATGCTAGAAAGGGAAGGGTCATGGAGTTAGATGGTTAGGGTCTATTCCTGGCTCTGCCTCTTCATGAGCTGTTGGACCTGGAAAAATAACTCAGTCCCTCAGTTTCTCCATTTGTAAAATAAGAGATTAGATTAGGTCAGTGAGTTTCAAACTTTTTTTGACTACAATACAGATGAATAATTTATTGTGTATGTCAGCCCGGCACTCATACACCACACAACTGAAATAAAGGTTTCAAGTAGCAGTACTTCCTGTTACTATATGTGATGCACTTGATTTCTATATGTTTTCTTAGTTATTAAAAAAAAAATACTGATTGTGACCCACTAAATTGATTTCAAAGGTCACAGCCTGGAGTTTAAAAACAGCAGAGTGGAAGCTTGTTAAAATTGCTTTAGCACAGATATTCCTATTTTATTTATTATAAGTTCTAGGGGCTCATAACTTGTGTCCCAGTAGCCATATCACTTCATTGTTGACAAAACCTTAAAACTAGGAGAGATGAGGTCGGGGGGGGAGGAAGGTGGAACTAGACAGAGTGGAAAGAGGAAAAGTTTTACTTTCCTCATGCGCAGCCACCCCCCACCTATAAGCGGAGGCTTGCGTGTTGCTATGTTGAGCAGGTTTCAACAGAGCTTCCAGACTAAGATAGACTAGGAAGAAAGACTTGGTGATCTACTTCTGAAAATTCAGCCGTGAAAACCCTATGGATCACAACAGTCTGATCCCCTTGTGCATGGGGTCACCATGAGTGGGGGGTCACCATGAGTGGGGGCTGACTTGAGGCAGCTAACACAATGTTCATATTTAATGTGGACTGTCATATTTACTGTGCCGACTTTAGTTTAAAAGAGCATACCCGAGTGAATACTATTTAACTTGCAAATAGAATGATTGAAGCCAGTTGTTGAATAGTAAGAGAGCTCTTGGAAGATTTCTGTGCCATTTCTTTCCCCTATTCCTGCGTTTAATTTACACCCTAGGGAGTTGTAAATAATAATAAAAATAATGACAATCCAGTGCTAGAACCTTGAACTTGAACATATAAATACCACAAGTCAGGCAGGGTACATTCCTACATTGCCAAGTGAGTAGATAGAATTTTCAGGAGGTACAGGCTATTGGGGTTCCCCTGGCCTGTCTTAATAGGAACAAATACCATGCTGACCACTGATTGCACAAATGTGCAGTTATTCCATGGCACAGCGCCCCTCTGGCCTAGACAGTGTTGTCCATCTCATGAAAAGCACTAAGGTCTGTCTAGATATATAAGCCAAGAACCTAGAAGTCACTCTTGGCATCACCCTTTGCTTCAGCTCCCATACCCAAGGCATCACCAAATCCTGTTGATTTTATCTCCTAATATATCGAATGCATTTATATGTCTGTCTTCATCACAACCATAGCCCAAGGTACCATATGCCCTAGCGCAAACTGTGAAATAACCTCCCAACTGGACTACTTCATCCACTCTTGCCTCTTCCCTATGTGTTCTCTGATCCAGTGTTCTTTTTGAACTTGAAATCTGATCATTTCATCTCCCAATGACTTCCCGCTGCTCTTAGGAAGAAGAATAATGGACTCCAGGTAGCCTACAGGGTCCCACCCACCTCTGAGGCCTCACCTATGGCACAGTCCTATACCCTCTGCCCCAGCTTCACAGGCTTTATTTCACCCCCTCGCACTCTCCTACTCCCTCCTATCGCTGGACTTTTGCCACTGCTGTTACTCTACCTTTCTTGTTGTACCCCCCTCCCTTGCTCATCTAATGGACTCCCATTCATTCTTTGGATCTATGCGTCACTAGTGTTACTCCATGACGTTGGGCACTAGGTCAGTTTTTGTTTACTATTGTATCCAGCTCAGTGCTTAATAAATCACGGGAGCTTAATGAATGATGGAATGAGTTAATACACTTAAGACACTCTGAAGAGTGTGTCGAAAATAGAAGGAACTACATAAGGATGTTGTTATTTTTATTCTTATTATAATGAAGATGATAATATGAATAACAATAACAACATCTGGATATAGTTCTTTCTATTTTCTACACACTCTTCAGAGTGTCCTATACGTGTTAACTCATTTACTTATCATAACAAACCTATGGGGAAGATAATATTATTATTCCCATTTTACAGATAAGGAAATTTGAGGCATAGGAAGGTTGAGGTACTTACTTAAGGTCACATAACTAGTAAATGGTGGCGCTGAGATTGGAACGTAGGCGGATTGACTGAAGGGTGTTTGTTCTTAATCATTAAATTAGATAGCCATTTTTTATGTTTATTGAATGAACGTATATACTGGGTCTTAACTCTGTTGTGATTTCTTTTTGTGCACTTGGAAAAGAGTTGTACATTGTGGAAGGTCAAGTATTTTATAGTCTGATGTGAACAAATAATGGTGTCCATTTATTCAGTACATACTGTGCCAGGTACCCTACATTATCTCATTCAATCTTCACAACAACCAAGCAGTGTGAGCAATGAATTCCTATTTTGTGAGTGAAGAATAAGAGACTCAGAGGCCAGTCCTAAAATCTTGATCTGTCTGTCTCTGAGCCCATGCTCTTTTGTATTTTCCTTGTTGTGTGGAAGAGATAGGGCTACTCTGGACCTTTTGGGATGCAGAAATCTTAAATAAAAGGAGAGGAGAATGCTAGGCATTAAAAATGAATTGAAATTTTCTAATTATAACATTAATAGCCAGATAAAAATAATATGAAAAGAATTCCAATTTCATAAAGCTATAAAATACAAAATACTGAGGAATTAACTTAAAAAGAAATGTGTGAGTGATGTATCTTTACAGAGAATTCAAAAAGATTTGAATAAACATCAAGTGATCCCATGTTCCCAATGGGAAGACTTAATTTTGTAGTGATGGCAAATCTTCCTCAATTAATTTTGAGTATTGATGCAATTTAATAAAATTTCCAATGTTTCAAAGTAGCTTAAGTAATTCTAATATTTATTTCTGAGAATAGTGCAGACATTTTAAAAATAAGAATATTGATACGGTTTGCAAGACTGGATGGTACAGCTTATTACAAAATTACAAAATCTGTAAAAAATGTAGTGTTGGCACATTAACAGTTAAATGACTCAGAGCAGAGACTCCATATATCTGTCACATATGCAAGAATAAGAATTCGATATGTGTTAAAAGTGGCTTTTTATAATGTATAAAAAATATTCATTCAATAAATAGTGATGGGAGAATTGGTTAACAATTCAGGAAACGTAAAGTTAAATCCTTCCCTTGCCCCCACCACCACACTGAGTATCAGAGAAGAGTTAAACTCAAAAAAACTGAATCCATTGAACAAACTACAATACACGCATCAAAACCATGTTTCCTACAACAGAAGGAGATTCTCACTATAAGTGAAGTGAATGCAGTGTATTAAAAAGAGTATACACAGTGTGATCTTAATTTTTAAAAATAAAGTGGGAAATAGAGAAATGTGGCAAGACAATATATGAATATGGAATGGTTGATCTAGTGGGCGAAGAGATGTTTTTTGTTTTCTTCTGTACGCGTCTTTATTTTCCACGTTTATACCAAGATTCTACTGTATACTGTGTCTACTTTTGTAATTAGGAAAAAAAGAGACTTTTTAAAGGCAAAGTGTAAGCTGAGTCAGAGTCTGCAATGACTATAAATGTTTGAGGGACATAAGATGTCTTATCTGCTGCAGGCTGGAAAGTTGGAATTTTGCTATGGGGGAGATCCTTTAATATGCTTTGTTGTTGTTTTGACTCATAGAGACCCCATGTGACAGAGTAGAACTGTCTCATAGTGTTTTCTTGGGATAATCTTTATGGGAGGAGATCCCCAGGTCTTTCTTCCAAGGAGTCTCTGGGTGAGTTTGAACCACCAACCTTTAGGTTAGCAGCAAGTGCTTAACCCTTGCACCACCCGACCCATTGCAGTCCAATCAATTCTAACTGGTAACCACCCTATAGGACAGGAGTGGGACTTCCCCATAGGGTTTCCAAGGCTGTAACCTTTACGGAATCATACTGCCGCCATCTTTCTCCTGCAGAGTGGCTGGTGGGTTCAAACCACAGACCTTTTGGTTAGCAGTCAAGCACTTAACCACTGTGCAACCAGGGCTCCCTAATATGCTTTAGAGAGTCAGAAGTTTTCTCTAGTATGTCTACTATGCACTAACAGTTTTTTTTTTTTAAGAGCTCTCTGAAAAGGACTTTACATTTTATTTAAAATGTTCAAAGAAATGAACTATTATAACCCCTAAAACATGAACTTGGAAAATGACACACATAAATCCTAGAAATGAATCATATAGCAACTGAAGTTACTTTTAAAATATATAACTTTAAGAAATTACATTTGCTAACTGATTTTTCTGGCATATGGAAGAAACACAATTGACTTTTGAAAATCAATTTTTATATCAGAAATCTTGCAAAATTCTATCAGTCATCTAATTTTTTCATAGAGTTTTCTGAATTTTCTACATGGGCCATCATATTGTCTGTAATTTTAATAATAATTTTTTGACTTCCTGCCAAATCCTCAGACTTCATTTATTTTTTGTTTTATTTATTTATTTTTTTATTGTGCTTTAAGTGAAAGTTTACAGCTCAAGTTAGTTTCTCATACAAAAATTTATACACACATTGTTATGCTGTCCCTATACTGTGACCGCACACTCCTCCTTTCCACCCTGGATTACCCTTGCCCATTCAACCAACTCCTGTCCCTTTCTGCGTTTTCATCTCGCCTCCAGACGGGAGCTGACCATTTAGTCTCATGTATCTACTTGAGCTAAGAAGCACACTCTTCACGAGTATCATTTTATGTCCCATAGTCCAGTCTAATCTTTCACTGAAGAGTTGGCTTCGGGAATGGTTTCAGTTCTGAGCTAATGGAGAATATGGGAGCCATGTATATGATTTTTTTTCCTTGCTTTTTCTGTTATTGATTTCTACTTTTATGGCTTTATGGTCAGAAAAGATGCTTTGTAATATTTCAATACTTTGGATTCTGTTAAGGCTTGCTTTATGGCATAATATGTGGTCTATTCTGGAGAATGTTCCATGTGCATTGGAAAAGAAAGTATACTTGGCTGCTGTTGGGTGGAGGGTTCTGTACATGTCTACGAGATCAAGTTGGTTGATTGTGGCATTTAGATCTTCCATGTCTTTATTGAGCTTCTTTCTGGATGTTCTGTCTTTCATCAGAAGTGGTGTGTTGAAGTCTACTCTTATTGTGGAGCTATTTCTCTTTTCAATGCTGTTGGAGTTTATTTTATGTATTTTAGAGCTCTGTCGTTGGATGCGTAAATATTTGTTATGGTTATGTCCTCCTGGTATATTGACCTCTA
>NW_004444033.1:1564861-1589768 GCF_000243295.1 Trichechus manatus latirostris | reverse complement strand
TATGAGTTTAGTGCTGTCATTTTGATATCTTTTTTCTGTGTGTTGTTGACAGTTTCTCTGTTCCCCTTAATTTTCTGTGCTGAGTCATTGTTCTTCATGAATTTTCTTTTCATTGTCATTGATTTTGTATTTGCTGAGTCTTTATGTTTTTCTTGTTTTTTTATTTTGATGTGTAGGATTGTTAGTTTCCTTTGTGGTTACTTTAATATTTACCTCTATTTTTCTAAGTTTAAATCAATCTTTTATTTCTTTATATCATCTTGACTTCCTCTCCATATGAAAGATCTGTGACTACATTATTTAGTCCTTCATTTTTGTTTTAATGTTATCATCTTTTACATACTGACATCTCTATCCCTATTTTCAGTGTTTTAGCTTTGGTTTATTTTGACTTCCCTATCTAGGCTGATATCTGGTTGTTCTGTCTTGTGTTCTAGTCTTGGGTTGTTGTCTGATATTACTGATTTTCTAACTGGAGGAATCCATTTAGTATTTCTTGTAATTTTGGTTTGTTTTTTGCAAATTCCCTAAACTTCTGTTTATCTGGAAATGCCCTAATTTCGCCATCATATTTGAGAGACAGTTTTGCTGGATTTAGAATTCTTGGCTGGCAATTTCTTTCCTTCAAGGCTTTATATATGTCATCCCATTGCCTTCTTGCCGGCATGGTTTCTGCTGAGTAGTCCGAGCTTAGTCTTATTGACTCTCCTTTGTAGATGACTTGTCTTTTATCCCTAGCTGCTTTGAAAATTCTCTCTTTATCTTTGGTTTTGGAAAGTTTGATTATAATATATCTTGGTGACTTTCTTTTGGGATCTACCTTATGGGGGGTTCGATGAGCTTCTTGAATAATATCTTCTCACCTTTCATGATATCAGGGAAGTTTTCTGTCAACAAATCTTCAACAATTCTGTCTGTATTTTCTGTTATCCCCCCCTGTTCTGGTACTCCAATCACTCATAGGTTATTCCTCTTGATAGAGTCCTACATAAACCTTACGGTTTCTTCACTTTTTAAAATTCTTTTATCTGATTTTTCCTCAAATAATTTGATGTCAAGTGCTTTATCTTCAATCTCACTAATTCTGACTTCCATTGCCTTAATTCTGCTCCTATGACTTTCTATTGAGTTGTCTAATTCTGAAATTTTATTGTTAATCTTTTGGATTTCTGTTTGCTGCCTCTCTATGGATTATTGCAGCCTGTTAAATTTGTCATTATGTTCTTCTCTAATCTTCTTAATTTCCTCTGTTGCTTTGTCTGTATGTTCCTTAGCTTGTTCTGCATTTTGCACGATCTCCTTCCTGATCTCTTGAAGAGCACTGTATATTAATCTTTTGAATTCTTCCTCTGGTAAGTCCAAGAAGTTCTCTTCTTCTGGAAGGTTTCTTGATTCTTTGTTTTGGTAGCTTGCTGAAGCTATCATGGTCTGCCTCTTTATGTGATTTGATATTGACTGTTGTCTCTGAGCCATCATTAAGTTATTATATTTGTTTATTTTATGTTTGCTTACTGTACTCTAACTTCTTGTTTTGTTTTGATATGCCCAAATATGCTGGTCATGTGAGCTAGTTTGATTATTGGCACCTTTGAAGCTCTCATGTCCTGTCACCAGGTGGTTAGAGCAGTTACTAGGTATGTGAGCCCAGAGTCTGTTTACTTTTCTTGTATGGATTCAGCTCAGGTGTCCAGGTAGTCAGTCAGCAAGTGTGTGGTGCAGGCTCTCAGCTACAGTCCTAGATGGGCATGGGTGATCAAAGCAGGCACAGGTATCTGGCTGCATTAGGGGGGTTATGCACTAAGCAAGGCAGGGGGCTAACGGCTGCCCCTGAGTGTCTGGGAGGAATGCATGTCCCTGTTCCCTAGAATGCATAGGTGGGTGGGTTTTGCAGCCAGACTGTGGGCACCCAATGCTGTTGGCTGTAAGGACTGGGAGGCGCCACTTCTTCTTGGATCCGTCACAGGTGGCTAGGTGGCATGGGTGGAGCCACCAGTCCTCAGCCCCTAATGTAGGTAGATGAGAACCCTGCTTAATGGGTACAGCAGTGCCAAGTGTCATGAACCTACCACTCTACTGTATAGCTGGTAGAGTTGAAATTAGGCTTCAAGTATATACCCTGTCATACTCTGCTAATGAGGGCCTATGCTGTTGGAATGGGCCCACACAGGTCTATGCATGGGTGAAAGGCATTCAAAGTCCGTGGACCCCTTATGCCCATGCCTAGGCAAAGGAACTGTGCCTGCCCTGAGTTCCCAGCTTAGGAGAGCTGGCAGGTTATTTTCTCCTGTTTGTTAATTTGTTCCCTCTCCAAAGCCGGGAAAGTAGCTCAGGGTGTGTGACGGGTCCTACTTCTGGCCCAGAGGAAACAGCAATCACTGAAGCTGGCCTGGGACCCAGTGCAGAGCAGGGAGGGTACAGGTAAATGGGAGAGAGGGTCTTCCCAAAGTGGGTGTTTATTGATCCATGCAGTAGGTTAGAGGCATGTACTTATCTTTTGCTAACTGAGTGCCGCTTCTCACTGGTTCTGGAGAGTTGAGCAGACTCTCTGCTGCTTGGTCTCTCCCCATGTGGAAAACTCGTCCCAAGTGCCACTGCTTGCCTCACTGCACACGCCAGCTTATCTGGCCTGTAGGGTGCCAGTTCCTGCCAGGTCAGGTCTGGCAACTCCTTGCTGCTTCTGAAACTCCTCTCCCTCCGCCTGCTGCTCAGTCCGATTTCCCAACTTTGCCTTTAATGTTCAGGGCTCCTGTATTGTCATATATAATTGATTCACTTGGTTTTCGGGTCTTTGTTGTAAGAGAGACCAGAGGAAGCGTTTGACTGCTCTGCCATCTTGGCCCAGCCTCCTGCACCAGCAATTTTATACATTATTTTGAAGCAAAATTTGCCTCTTATGTGCATGAGCTAAGAAAAGTATGTAGAAAAATGAAACTGGTTGAATTTAATCAAAAAGCCTTTTCTTTGTTTAGGGAATAAGGGATAAATCCATGAATTGGCTTCCTCTTCTGAACTTTTTTCTTTTCAACTGGTTGTTTTGCCTGAAGGTATCTTCTTAATCATTTGCCACTTACCTTGGGTTTCTGAGTGTGTTAGACACCCTAGGGCACTTCATGGGAAATTTCACACCTGAAGGGGACACCTGGCACCTGCCTGAAGCACTTTCCATTTACTGCCAAGCACAAAGGAGACAGGAGGGAAGTTATTGTGGGCTGATCTAGTTTCCCTTCCTGGTTGATTCGCAAGTGTCTCCTGCTGCGTCGTCAGGCAGAGCAGATCCTTCAGTTCTGGGTACTCCATTTAAATTACAGAAGAAGATGGATAACAGGTGATTTTCAGCAAAGGACCCTTATCTTCTAATTTTCTCTGCCCTTTGTAAATAGATAAGGCCCAGGCTCAAATCAGTTTATTAGTTCAATACATCTGTTTATACAGGCCCCTGACAAAGCCTGGAACCCTTGTGGCACAGAGGTTAGGAGCTCGCTGCTAACCAAAAGTTTGTCAGTTGGAATCCACCAGCTGTTCCTTGAAAACCCAATAGGGTTGCTATGAATAGGAATTCACACCACAGCAAATGGTTTGGTTTTTTTGTTTGTTTGTTTGTTTGACAAAGCCTAGTGCAAACCAGGATTTCATTCCAGTTGGAACCCCTGCTGAGGATTTGCATTTCTAACATGTTCCCAGGTGATGCTAATGCTGCTGGTTAGGGACCAATTCTGAGAATCACCAGTACAGCAATGGGTCTCAAAATTTATTATAATCAGAATCACCTGGGGAATCATTCAGGTTTGAAGCCCTGTTCTCAGAATTGTTCCCCAACCAACATCATTAGCATAACCTGGGGAACTTGTTAGACATGCAAATTTTCAGCAGGGGTTTGAACCGGAATGAACCGGTTTGAAGCCCTGGAGCAAACAGCAGAGCCTTAGGTATAGAATTCTCTCTTGAGCTTGTTGATGTTATTTTCCTTGAGAAATTTTATATGTGAATAAAACACACACACAAACACCCTCCAAGGCTAAAATATTCAATTAATAAATGCAAATGTATTAACTTTAATAGCTTTTGCTTTCACTACAAACATCCAAATCATCTCACTTAAGAATTTCAGCTATACACCTGAAATAAACTTTTCCTTTTGTTTCAGGTGTATTGTTGAAATTCATAAACAAGATTTTTTTTTGTAGCTCAGAAAAATATTTAAAATGTTATAGAAACTTATTCTGTCTTTTTAGTACATTTTAATATATTAAATATACTATACTGTCATTTCTTAATATTTGTTAACATTCATTAATCAGTATTTTTGTAAATGTTTATATTATTTCATAATATTTTAATTCCTGTTCCACTACTCTCTTTGAACACACACACACGTGTGCACGCACACACACACATACACACAGTCACTACTTACAACTTAATTTTCAGGAGACAAGCCAATCATGTGTCTAGTGCGAAAAGTTGTTTAGGAGTTTTGAAAAGCAAAAGGCTAGCCTAAGCTGGAAGAGTCAAGGCAATTTCACAGAGCAGGAGGAAGTAGTAGTTAATGGTGGAGATTTTGAGTCAGATCTGACTTTATATTGACATTTACTGTCATAACTATGATCTTAGGTAAATTATTCAACTTTCTGAGTCTCTGTTCCTTTATCTGTAAGATATGGATAATAATAACTCTATGTGAGCATTAAAGGGATACTACTTGTCAAACGCCCTGCCCATTTGAACTATTTATGCCCTCTCTCCTCCCTTTCACTACTCTGACCTTATTTTACATAACTGGTTCTTGTAATCACTGCATAAAAATAAGGAAAGAACTAAAAACTTTTTTCCTTGGTGAGGAATCAGATTCAATGTTTGGCTGAAGTCTAAGAATAATGAAAATGTGGCGCTGCAGTTAACCAGTACTGAGTGTGCAGGGAGAAAAGTGAAGGCTGGTCTTAGTGAGAATTTCCGGTCTTCAGCAGGAGCCAAGGTACTGGATATTCCCAACTGTTCTAGAGAATTGGGTTTAGTAGTGTTGTGTTCAGGAGCCGTGGTAGCGCAGTGGTTGAAAGCTTGGCTGCTAACCAAAAGGTTGGCAGTTGGAACCAATCAGCTGCTCTGAGGAAGAAAGATGCAGCAGACTGCTTCTGTAAAGATTTACAGCCTTGGAAACCCTATGGGGCAGTTCTACTCTGTCCTATAGCATCACTATGAGTCCGAATCAACTCAATGGCATATAATTGGTTTTTGGTTAGTGTTTGTTCAGTTGCACCCTTGTGGAATCTTTCTGCGATCTTAGTGCATGTAAGGAGGAAGCAGCTAGAAAAAAGAGAACATGCTCAAGAATACAAGAATTTTAGAGGTGGAAGGAACCCTGGCAGATCATCTTGTTCAATCCTCTAATTTTTACTGAGGAAACATGAATGCTAGAGAGATCATGACTTGGCCAAGGTCACGAAGTTGCAGCGCTAGAGCTGGAACTCATGTTTCCAACATCTCAGGCCATTGGTCTTACCATAGCACTGCATAAGATACTTTGCTCCAAAGTGGCTTAAATTATTAGAATGTTATAAATAAATGGTCAACCATATTACTGTTACATGCTTACTCTAAACATTCAGCCTTTTTATTCTTTAACTTAACAAATATATATAATGTCTATACTACCTCAGAGGACAAAAGAAACACTACAGACTGTTAAAAAATCAGTCTTTTGCATAATCAACTTTGAATGGCCTTTGCTCTACCTATACCTCGTCCCCCATAGATTTGTCCCAGGATCTTTGCAGGCTGGTTTCTTTATGAAAAAAAAAAAAAGAGAGAGAGAGAGAAAATAATCAGTCTTTTGAACTGAGGTCTTGATATGGTTGAGGAGATGTCATAAATTGAACCTTCTTATTCACCTGATTTTCCCAGCTCTGTTAATGGTGCCAATACTCTACCACTTAGCTTCAAAACCCCTGAGCTGTTGATTGCCCACAACAAGCACCCCCATATTTTATCAAGTGGCTAAGTCCTGTCAACTTGACATCTGCAATATATTTTTCCTCATTTCTTTTCTCATCTCCACTGTTTTCATCCTATTTCTGTCCTCTGCATCTCCCACTGCCCAACTTGTATCTCTACTTTCAATCTATGCTTGCTTCCATTATTGAAGAAGAACAAAGTGGGAAGCCTCACACTACCTGATCTCAGAAACTACTACACAGCCATGGTAGTCAAAACAGTCTGGTAATGGTACAATGACAGACATATAGACCAATGGAACAATTAAGAACCCAGATGTAAATATATCCACCTCTGGACAGCTGATATTTGACAAAGGGCCAAAGTCCATTCAATGAAAAGACAGTCTCTTCAACAAATGCTGGTGGCATAACTGGACGTCCATCTGTAAAAAAATGAAACAGGATCCATACCTGACACTCTACACAAAAACTAATTCAAAATGGATCAAAGACCTAATATAAAACCTAAAATGATAAAGATCATAGAAGAAAAAATAGGGATAGCACTAGAGGCTCTAACACATGGTATAAATACAATATAAACCATAAATACCAATGCACAAACACCAGAAGATAATATGGATAACTAGGAGCTCCTAAAAATTAAACACTTGTGCTCATCAAAAGACTTCACCAAAAGAGTAAAAAGAGAACCTACAGACTGGGGAAAAAAATTTTGGCTATGACATATCCGAAAAGTGTCTAATCTTTAAAATCTACAAAATACTTCAACACCTCAATGACAAAAAGACAAATAATCCAAGTAAAAAATAGGTAAAGGATATGAACAGACCTTTCACCAAAGAAGACATTCAGGCAGCTAGCAGACACATGAAGAAATGCTCAGGATCATTAGCCATTAGAGAAATTCAAATCACAACTACAATGAGAGACCATCTCACCCCGACAATACTGGCACTAATAAAAAAAAAAAAAAAAAAACCACAGAAAATAACAAATGTTGGAGAGGTTTCAGGGAGATCGGAACTATTATGCACTGCTGGTGGGAATGTAAAATGGTACAACCACTATGGAAAACAATATGACTCCTCCTTAAAAGGCTAGAAATAGAAATACCATCCCATTCCTAGGAATATATCCTAGAGAAATGAGCCGTCACACAAATAGACATACACATGCCAAGTTCATTGCAGCATTATTCTCAGTAACAAAAAGATGGAAACAACCTAAGCGCCCATCAACAGACGAACGGATAAACAAACTATGGTACATACACACAATGGACTACTACGCAACAATAAAGAACAATGATGAATCCATGAAACATCTCACAACATGGATGAATCTAGAGGTCATTATGCTCAGTGAAATAAGTCAATCACAAAAGGACAATTATTATGTGAGACTACTATTATAAAAACTCAAGAAAAGGTTTACACACAGAAAAAAAACAATCTTTGATGGTTATGAGGGAGGGGAGGGGTAGGAAGGGAAATCACTAACTAAGTAGTAGACAAGCGTCAACTTTGGTGAAGGGAAAGACAACACACAATATAGGGAAAGTCAGCACAGCTTGACAAAGGCAAAGTCTTAGAAGCTTCCTAGACACATTCAAACACCTTAACGGACCAGGTTGCTGGAGCTAAGGGCTGGGGACCATGGTCTCGGGAGACATCTAGGTCAATTGGCATAACATAGTTTCTAAAGAAAATGTTCTACATCCTACTTTGGGTAAGTAGTGTCTAGGGTCTTAAAAGCTTGTGAGCGGCCATCTAAGATACATCTATTGATCCTGTTCCGTCCGGAGCAATGGAGAATGAAGAAAACCAAAGATACAAGGAAAATATTAACCCAAAGGACTAAAGGACCACATGAACCAAAGCCTACACCAGCCTGAACCCATAAAGAACTAGATGGTGCCCGGCTACCACCACCTACTGCTCTGACAGGGATCACAATAGACAGTCCCAAACAGAGAGGGACGAAAATGCAGAATAAAATTCAAAGTCACAGAAAAAAGACCAGTCTCACTGGTCTGAAAGAGACTGGAGGAACTCCCAAGACTATGGCCCCTGGACACCCTAGTAACTCAGAACTGAATCCGCTCCCAAAGACCACTTTTCAGACAAAGATTAGACAGGCTTATGAAACAAACAATAACACATGTAAGGAATGTGCTTCTTAGTTCAGCCAAATATAGGAGACCAAATGGGGCAACTCCTACCCAAAAGCAAGATGAAAAGGCAAGAAGAGACAGGAAAACTGGACGAATGGACACGCGGAACCTAGGGTGGAAAGGAGGAGAGTGTGCTGTCACATTTCAGGGATAGCAACCAATGTCACTACACAATTTGTGTATAAATTTTTGAATGAGAAACTAATTTGTGCTGTAAACTTTCACCTAAAGCACAATACAATTTAAAAAAAAAGAATAAGAAAACAAATTTATGCTTGCTTCAATTCACTTTACACGTTGTTACCAGAAATAATTTAAAATACCAGTCATGGTTCTCTGTTTCCTGCTAAGTAATCTTCAGTATTTAAGCCTAGCATTTAAGGTGCTCTGTGATCTAATCTGGAGCCCTGGTGGTGCAGTGGTTAAGACCTCAGTCGCTAACCAAAAGGTTGGCAGTTCAAATCCTCCAGCCTCTCCTTGGAAACCCTATGGGGCAGTTCTACTCTGTCCTATAGGGTCACTATGAGTTGCAACTGACTCGACGGCACCTATCAACAACAACAATCTAATCTGGGCGGCTAACTTGAAAAAATTATTAAATATCATTACTCCAGCCCGACTTGAGGTGACATCTTACCTGAGGCTTGGAAGATGAGACGCATCCAGGCAAAGAGCAAAGAGAGTTACAGAGGGAATGTCTGAAGGAGGGTGCTGGAGATGTCATATTCTATTCAGGAACCTAAAAGTCGTCCCGCAAGTATGGAACAGGGCGAGGTGGGATATCCGGAGATGAGACAGGAGAGATGGGGTTCCCACAATGGAGGGTGATGTAAACTGATAATTTCCTAGTTAAAGGCCAGGATTTAGGTCCAGGAATGTGTCCAAGGCCACATGCTTTCTAAGTTGTACTGCTGGGACCTGAATCCTGGTCAGCTCAGCTCAGCTGGTCGGTTCTCTTTCTTCTAGAGACAGTCAGCTGCCTCCATTAGTGAATTTGTCCTTCCGCCTCATCCCAGGGCCCATGTTTTCATTCGTCTACAGTTTGGGAGGTGCACACCTGTCACCTGTGTATACAGGAGGTATTCCTGGATGATGGAACCTGCTTGTTTCCTCTCCGTGATCCTCCGTTCTGATTCTATTGTGTCCTTCAAATCAAATCAAATCAGCTAAATTCAGTAAAAGATGACTTGTGTTTCCCAGAGTGATAGGGACTACTTTTTAGTGCCTTTAGCGGTGCAGCTCTTGGCGTGGGTCTCACGGATTTAAAAGTCACCACACTTTATAGTTACAACATCCACGTGTGATGTTGGGAAAAGCACAGTGTAGATCATCACTATCTTGTGTCTGGTTAATCACATAACTAGGCATATGGAGCACTTGTGGAATTCAGAATAACTTTTTAATTTGGTCCTGTATGCATATATGTATTAATCATAGCAAGTTCAGAAACTTCTCTTTTTCTCTCACCATCCTCTCCACAGAAACACCAAGAAAATGATTTACTTATTTAGGATAGTTGCTGCATGCTTAAGACAAAGTCAAAGAGAAACTGAAAAAAAGAGAAATATTTTTTAACCTACAAATTTAGAGTGTGGGATTATTTCTCCCTGTGCATAAAAAATTCGACCAACTGGCTGTTTGGATTCCCAGGAATAAAATGACTGATAGGATTTCCATTTGTTGTACCAAACTGATCAGCTGTTTATTGGACCATCATTACATTAGCATTAGAAGCTTAATAATTTCAGGAAAAGAAAAACAGCCCTCTAACATCTCAATTTAGAAAAATAAACTATATCCTGAGAAATGAGGCCTTCTTAGAAAGCAAAGCTCAACAGCCATAACATGTCGGTCAAAGAATTTAAAACTCACATCAGGCTCATCTTAGAAACTCATATTGTAGCATTCACAACACTTTGCAAACTTGAGCAGACTTGACTTCTTACTTTCCAGTTGCCATCTAGTCGACTCTAACTCACAGCAACTC
Organism: Trichechus manatus latirostris; assembly: GCF_000243295.1. Classification (NCBI taxonomy): domain Eukaryota; kingdom Metazoa; phylum Chordata; class Mammalia; order Sirenia; family Trichechidae; genus Trichechus; species Trichechus manatus. The sequence goes on along the minus strand of NW_004444033.1, from coordinate 1,579,654 downwards.
CACGTGTGTCAGAGTAGAACTGTGCTCCATAGGGTTTTCAGTGGCTGATTGTTTTGGAAGTAGATCAGCAGGCCTTTCTTCCGAGGTGCCTCTGGGCAGACTCAGACCTCCAACCTTTCAGTTAGCAGCCGAGCACATGAACTGTTTGCACCACCAAGAATGCAGTGTACTCTGTAATGCATGATGTACGTGTGGTATTGCTTGGACCGATAGGAATTCACTGTGTTTTCCAGAAACATGAGATACAGTTAGAAGTTTTAGATTTCATTAATGAAAACATGTAACAATCTTGCAATAAAATTTATGAAGCTGAATTCACCTCCCTCCATACAAACACTTTGTTATATGTTGTTAATTTTAAGCTATGCACGAAAACACATTGCAACTTTGCAATCAGTGATGTTTTAAATGGATGACTGACATATAGCCTTTGAAATATTTAACACTTTATAGCAGGACATTAGCACTAACTTTAGAAACTATAGCATAATGAAATTTTACAGCCAATTAAGTGACGAGTCACTGTCAGCTTCCTAAACTTCTCTTTGAGATGAATGAGGAAATCAGATCTAGGAAGTGAGGAGGAGACTCTAGCTGCTGTAAAATCTTAAGTGTCATCATAAATTCGAAGTGTCAGGGAGTAGAGAAATACAGTGTCTAAACAACCTGCAAAGAAATCACATATTTTTTTGTTTGTTTGTCTTTAATTTAGGAAAAGTAATAGAGTTCAGTCTTATAGTTTGTCATCCTGTACTTACGTTCATCGTGGAAAAAAGTCTTACATAGTGTACATTGATTCTCATAGGACAAGTTGTTAGGTTCCTGAACTTTTTTCTTTAAAAGAAAAAGAAAATGTTCACTCAAATGAACTGGCGTTTGTAACTAGCTAAGGAAATAAATAGTTAGAATAGCGAAAATTTAAATATTTCCCTTTAATAAGATAACATGGTAATATGAAAGTACATGTGAATTAGTTGTACGTGAAGTTGAAATTGGGTTTTCTTAGGAAAAGCTAGGAAAGAGTAGGTCTTTTCAGTTATAAGGCATCTCTGTTACAATCTATCGAGAAAGAGTAGTATATAAATTTATCTCAGTGATCAAATATTCAGGAATATCTTTATGGATTGATAGGGAGGTTGCAGTGGCCTAAAAATAATCCATACATCTCTAGTTTTTATATGTATACTATGGATTTTGGAAATTTTCCAAATTCCTTAATAGTCTCCTGGTTACTGCTTCCTTTGAATCAATTTGGCTTAGACATTTTCTGCCAATGCCATGTCTGCTGCTTCCTCTATCCTGTATTAACAGAAACAGAGAAATCTTACCTTTTCTTTGAAGTCTACAAGTGAGAAACAAAATCAGATAAGTAAATAAACAGTAATACTCACAGGTGTGTGTGTGTGTGTGTGTGTGTGTGTGTATGTGTGTGTGTGTTTCTGCAGCAGGGAGATTTACAGATCAGCAACACAATGTAACCTCTAACATTAGATGTCTGTGTTTGTAAAACTTCCTGTCTTTTTTTTTCTTGCCTAGCATATATTTTTATTTATTTATTTTTATTATTGTACTTTAGATAAAGGTTTACAGAACAAACTACCATCTCATTAAACAATTAATACACATATTGTTTTGTGACATTGGTTGCCAGCCCCACACCAAGTCAACACTCTCCCCTTCTCGACCTTGGGTTTCCTATTACCAGCTTTCCTGTCCCCTCCTGTCTTCTAGTCCTTGCCCCTGGGCTGGTGTGCCCTTTTAATCTTGTTTTGTTTTATGGGCCTGTATACTTTTTGGCACAGGACCAGGCAGTGTTTCGTTCTGTGGCGCGTGGGGTCTCTATGAGTTGGAACCAACTTGACCGCACCCAACAACAACAACAACAAGAATCTTTGGCTGAAGGGTGAACCTCAGGAGTGACCTCATTACTGAGCTAAAAGGGTGTCCGGGTGCCATGCTCTTGGGGTTTCTCCAGTCTCTGTCAGACCAGTAAGTCTGGTCTTTTTTTGTGACTTAGACTTTTGTTCTACATTTTTCTCTAGCTCTTTCTGGGACCCTCCACTGTGATCCCTGTCAGAGCAGTCAGGGGTGGCAGCCGGGCACCAGCCAGCTGTGATGGACTCAGTCCTGTGGAGGCTGCAGTAGTTGTGTTCCGTTAGTCCTGGACCAATCTTCAAAACTCTGTCTTTTTTGTACCTTGGCCTCAAGCCTTTCCCTGTGTTGCTCCATCCTCCTCTCTATCTCTTTTTCCTTTCCTTCTCTATTCTTTTCACTGTGCTCTGTTTCTATCCTCCCAAAAGGAAAACATTTAATTTTATACCTTTTAAAAAAAAATTTGCCTATCATTTCATGCCTTTTAGCTTCTCTCTCTCTCTCTCTTTCTGTCTCTTTCTTTCTCTCTCGAAATCAGCTCTAGGCTTTCCTCTGTGTGTCTAAGGACTTGGCTGAAGCCTTGAGATTTATAGATATTGGGAACTGCATGTCTTTAGTCTCTTTATCTGGTAGGAAAAAGGGAAGGATTTGATTAGATTTTTTTTTTTTCTAATTGTATATACCATGAAAGAAAATTTCTTTAAACATTAAATCTATACTAATATTTTTAAGAATTGAGATATTGTAGAGCAGTGGTTTCCAAAAGGTGGCCCCACAGTCCAGGCTGGTTGTATTAGAATCTCTGTGGAGGCTTTGAAATCACAGACTCTTCCTGTCCCCAGATCTGGAGGTTCTGACTCAGTGAGTCTGGAGGGGCACTGAGGAATCTGTACGGAGAAAAGAATCAAGCATGGGGATAACTTCTCTGGATCTCATAGTCCTTGTTTTCAGTTGTCAAGTTCAGTGATGCAAAATAAATGAAATACATGGTGGTCTCTATAGGGACCTGGGACCTACCCTAGAAGGAGGCTTTTTAAAAAGTCTTATATCACTAAATTTCATTACTATTTGCCTCTTTTTTCATGATCTACCATCCTGGTTTGCCAAGGACTATTCCCGTTTCGGAGTCCCTGGGTGGTACAAACAGTTAATATGTTTGCTTACTTAACCTAAAGGTTGGAGGTTTGAATCCTTGCAGAGGCACCTGGGAAGAAACGCCTTGGCAATCGACATTTGAAAAACCAGCTACTGAAAACTTTGTGGAGCTATCCTACTTTGACATACATGGAATTGACTCAATGGCGACTGGTACTGGTTATCCCAGTTTTAGTCCCATGTCCCTAGAAACCCCTCAGTCCTGGGCTAACCAGAGCAGTTGGTCACCTGATAAGGGTCTATAAAGAAATAACTGAATCTTTTTGATTGCTGTGTCCTCTCTTTGGAGCCCTGGTGGCGCAGTGGTTAAGAGCTCAGGATGCTAACCGAAAGGTCAGTAGTTTGAACCCACTAGTGGCTCCTTGGAAACCCTGTGGGGCAGTTCAACCCTGTCCTATAGGGTCACTATGAGTCGGAATTGACTCGACAGCAGTGGGTTTGGTTTTGGTTTGGTGACCGTTCTTTGATATTTATTTATCAGTTGTCTACCTTGTGTTTAAAACTGTGGGAAATAAATTTTAGGCAGAATCTGAAAGGACTGTTTGCACAGTTAACTGATGAGATTCTGGGCCCAAGCAGTGCTGTTCAAGGACCCAGGAGACAAAAGTGCACCAGTACAGAGCACATCAAGCAGCTAAGGTAGACTGAAGGAGACAATACACCTTTTGGCACCCTGAAGATGCTCTTTCTGATAACTGTTCTTTCCTGTTTCTTTGTGCTCCCAAACTTGCGAAGCCTTTAGTAGGAGTCTTTAGGAAAATCATGATGAAATTCCCTACAATGATAGCCTGGTTTTAGATACACTGAGCTGGACATGGAGGCAGCATATCTACACAGAGATGTGACAGATAATTGGAAAAGTGGGGCTGGCAGTTAGGTGAGAGGGAAGGCCTAGAAAACTAATTTTCCAAAATAGATGATGCTGATTACTATAAATTAATGTTTTGGAACATATAACCTGCATTATGATTCCAATTTATACTTCTAGCCCATAGAGATAGATAGTAATTGAAGGTTTTGAGAATGAATGGACTCTAAGGAAGAAGAAAAGAGAGGACACAGACTTGGGGAATGGAAAGCTGAGCAATCAAACAATCAGAAAATGCATGTTGAAAAGTGAGGAGCAGAATTCAGCACCATGAAAGACTCTAGAGACACAGCATCAACCAACAGCATCCAAGGAAGCAGGGTCCCAGTAATTGAGAACAGAGAAAAATCATTAAATGATTGGACAAATATTAATCAATAAACGAACCACTGAGTGTGGGTGAAGAATATTGACTATACCACGGATTGTCAGAACAAACCAATCTGTCTTGGAAGAAGTACAGCCAGAATGCTCCTTAGAAGCAAGGATGGCAAGACTTTGTCTCACATACTTTGGACATGTTATCAGGAGGGATCCATCCCTGGAGAAGGACATCATGCTTGGTAAAGTAGAGGGTCAGTTAAAAAGAGGAAGACCCTCAATGAGATGGATTGACACAGTGACTGCAACAATGGGCTCAAGCATAACAACGATTGGGAGGATGGCGCAGGACCAGGCAGTGTTTCGTTCTGTTGTACATAGGGTTGCTATGAGTTGGAATTGACTCGACGTCACCTAGCAACAACAACATTTGTCTAGAGAAAGTCACTGGTCTTATCAGAATTTTATTAGAATTAGTTATACAAAAAAAGGACATACAAAATATTTTAATTCAATTCTTCAAATTGATATATATTTGTGTAAAGAAAATGAATATTTGTTGAAAGACTATTACGGGTTACTAACCGACAGCCATGGGAAAGTTTAAGATGTTTGCCTTTGGTCTCTCCAAGTGTTACTGGATGTGTAAGGTTAGTGGTGAGCAGTCCTAGTGGCACAATGGTTAAGCGCTTGGCTGCTAACTGAAAGGTTGGCGGTTTGAACCCACCTACTGGCTCCACAGGAGAAAGACAGACCTGGCAATCTGCTCCCATAAAGATCACTGCCTAGAAAACCCTATGGAGCAGTTCTACTCTGTCACATGGGGTCACTATGAGTAGAAATTGACTCAAGGACACCTAACAACAACAGGGAGATTATAGAAGATCCCTTTTGGTTCCATAAATCCACTAAATTTTCCAGGAAGTGAGCAAATACTGGGCTTAGAGTTTGAGATCTGGAAATTCTTCTCAAATCTGCTTTATGAGCCCATGTGACTTTAGCCTTAATGAACCTTGGTTTTCTCATCTTCAAAATGAACATTTTGGATATCAGATGATTTCTAACTTAGTTTCCTAATCCTATTTTATTTTCCTTTTTTAATCCTATGCTTCTTATACATACCGAATGATAAACACGAAGCCGGTGTCAATTCTCAGTCTGAAATGTGCCCTAAACACAAATACAAATTCAGAATGACTTTAAGTTTGAGAGATCTACATTTTTGAATAAAAAATTAAAATAGAAATTTGGGTTCAAGACAAAAAATAAATGGGATGATTTTCCTAAAGATAACAAAGTTCTCTTAAGGAAATATTGTCATATAATGTTTAGAAGAAGGACTTTGAAATACAGGACATTCAAGACAAGAACAAATTTGGATTAAAAAAAAAAAAGACCTCATTTTAGGCCACTAATTAGATGGAGCACCTGGAGCTGAGGTGGATGAAAAGAATGATATTGTACACATTTTAAAAGATCAAGCCATTACTGAAATGTTATGTAATTACCGGAACATACAATATAATAGGACTCAGTAAAGTGGAAATAAAGATAATGAAACTATACTTCTCTTATTTACTTGATATCTTTTGGTTGCTAATGAAATCCTTTCTGTTCTTTAGAACAGAAAAATTGAAAAGTCCAATGCCTAGTTTAAAAACATGACTCGGTAAGTCTGGGCCTAAAGTAATCAAAAGTAAAATCAAATAGTTGTGTCTCATTAAATGTGCCTCAGATGATGGAAATCTTAGCCCTAATGCCATCTTTTATTGAAACCTCACAAAGGGGATTGACGGTTCCCCTCTGTTTTGCAGGGCTGGAGCGCATTGCTCGGGACTCATCTTACGAACAGGAAGGAAAGGTCCAATTTGTAATTGATGCCGTATATTCAATGGCTTATGCCCTGCACAATCTGCACAAGGATCTCTGCCCTGGGTACATTGGCCTCTGCCCACGGATGAGCACTATCGATGGAAAGGAGTTACTTGGTTACATTCGGGCTGTAAATTTTAATGGTAAGTTACAACTAATTTTTTTTGGTCTCTAAATACTTTAGAAATGACAACAGGGCATGTGTTTGCCCCTATATATAGAAGATACTCAGAGTGGAAAGCTCAGGATTAGAAGTGGTTTCCCTTTTAATCAGAAGTGTGAATTTTTCCATCTGCTTTTAAATCGCAAGCATATTTTTTTGTGTGCTGCCATTAATCTCCTGAAAGAAGCAGAAGTTAAAAATAAGCTTCTATTGCAATGAGTTTGGGTTCTTTTGGTTTTTTTTTTTTTTGATCAATCAAAATATTCGACTTAAATATCACTATTTCAGAACTAACTTAGAGGGCTCATATGGAACCACTGACAACGGATTAGGTTTCTTTGAAAATGCTTTGTTCGTGCTGTTATTAGAAAAGGGATTGTAGACATTCGGTTTGGAAAGTGATTTCAAGATTTTTTTTTTTTCTTTTCTTTTTCTGCTCAGAAAAGCTTGATTTCAAGCTATTTAAACAGGAAGTTGGCTTGAGGAAAGTGGATAATGTGGAGTTGATATATATTTACCTTCCAAGAATGTTGTGGAGCCCTCGTGGTGCAGTGGTTAAGAGCTTGGCTGCTAACCTTAAAGGTCAGCAGTTCAAATCCACCAGCTACTCCTTGGAAACCCTATGGGGCAGTTCTACTCTGTCCTCTAGGGTCACTATGAGTCCGAATCCACTCGAGTATTGTGCTGAGTTTCTGCATCTTCTTTCTCCTTGTATTTCCCTCAATGATTTGGTCTATTTGAAGCAGAGAACTGCACCTTTTAAGATGGAACTATATGCAACGTGGTGCAGATGGGATTTGCCTACTGGGGAGGCAGAAATGCTGCTTCTGTGACTGTTACAAGAAACCGATACAGAATATACTGGATTGATAGTATTTGGTTGAAAATAGCTATACCACCTGTCTGAAGTGATGGAATTATTGAATGCTACTGTTCTTTCATGAAAGTTATAATGGTTGGTACCCATGACTTTGGTCATTATGTTCCTATAAAATGATAGAATGCTCTGAGCTGTCTAATTCCTTCGGTTTGGCTGTAATCCACATAATGCACATGCCTCTGAGGCACGTGGAGCAGCGGACTGTCCATCATAATACACTCCAGTGACCTCAGCTGCCAGCCTTTCTCAAAAAAGCCCAAGGTCATCTTCAATTTAGAATTCAAGTGGAAACTTCTTCTTTTGCTTTGTTCAGGCAGCATGAAACAAAATTTGGTTTGCATTCAAAACAGAGTAACCTCTTTTTCAGCAGAATTTTTGTGAAACACTACATAACAATTCTTTTTTGTTAAGACTATAAACACTAATGGGAGTTGGAAAATAATTTTCATGCAATTATCAAATTGAGCCAAAGAGGAGTGGTACATTACAAGGTTATTTACCCTAATGTGAGGTTGAGGAACATTTCATTTATCCAATATTGCTAGGGGGTGGGAAGATGAATGCAAAAGAGTGCATTTTCTCAATAACTACAGATCACATCTGGGAAGCAGGAAAATCTCCTAACACAACACTGAAGAACATCATTTTAAAGGCAAATTACCAGTTTCCCTTTTTTCTTAGACATAGATCAAAACCATACCCTCTTGATGGCTTCAATTATTATACCAGCTGTAATATAATGATGCTTTTAAAGACTTTTAAAGAATATCTTAATTTCTAATGACTATTAAGACTGTTCGTCTCTAGACCGCAATGATTTCTGAGTTCTTTTGTCCACTTTCCATAGGTTTTTTTCCCTTTCAACATTATCAGACTGCTGTGATCGTTGCTGTGTTTGTCTTTAGGGCTGATTCCTTCCAAAATTTGCTTCTTTCAATCTATTATGGACAGACAAACAAATATAAATTTTTATTAATTTAGTCAGCTGATATTTACTGAACTTTTATTAAGCATTGTGTAGGTGCTAAAGATACAGTAGTAGTGAAAACAGACAAAACAGATATGGAAGTTAGAGTTTCTTGGAGACTTTAGATATTCATCAAATAAACACACAAAGGTATAATAATCTGTGGTACATGTTGAAAAGAGAGGTATGCTGGACTGAGGGCTTATAATAAGAGAAACTTCTCTAATTAAAGGGGTTAGGTAGAGATGAAACTGAAGAGGAGATGGGTCTGAGATAAGGGTGGAGCAGTCGGTAGAGCCAGATAAACCATATGAGATCTTATAGGTGTTATAGATTTGTTCTCCATCTTGAAAACAATGGGAACTCCTTACAGCACAATAGAACTGTGTCTGATACAAGAGTAAGTATGTTCCGGATAAGCATCAGCTAAAGTAAATGAATTTTAGTGCATTAACTTAAAGAGACTCTCCTTGAGCTCCTTGAAGATTTATTTGGTGTATGGCTTGAGCCTTGGCTGTGTTCCAATACCTGATAACAGAGAATGAGAGATTTAGGCATAAGCAAATTATCCTGGAATATATAATTCTTTTGATGTTCAGTAATTTTCAGGATGTTCATCAAGTTTTTAAATTTCGTTATTGGCTTATCATGAATGTTCTGTAATTATTAATACCTTGCTTGTTTATGATAAGGAGCCCTGGTCATGCAGTGGTTAAAGCTCTCAGCTGCTAACCAAAAGGTCAGTGGTTGGAACCCACCAGCTGTTCTGTGGGAGAAGGATGTTTGGTGTTCTACTTCGTAAAGATTTACAGCATTGGAAACCCTATAGGGCAGTTCTGCTCTATCCTATAGGATCACTATGAGTCAGAATTGACTCAGTGGCAGTTAGTTTTGCTTATGATAAAAGACATACAGGGATGTTCAAATAGGAGTAAACCATCAAAACTATTGAAGGAGGAGGAAGAAAATACAACTAAGACCAAGGACAACATTTAGTTCTGGGCTTCCTAGCAGTTAGAGCATAAAGGGAAATGCAGTGGGCTACGTGAGTTTCATTATATGATAGAAGCAAGCCTACATATTTTTCAGGAGAGAATGAATTTTGTTGGAATTTTTTTTCCAAAAGAAATATATCATATGGGATTTTGACAGCCTAATGAGTAATGTTATTTGGGACAATTTACAGCAAAAGCAGAAGCATTCTTTTTGGGTGTTTTGCATCAAAACAAAGCTAGGAATGTAATGTTTGAAATACTGAAGGATATGTCCTTAAAGGTGTTTCAAGGAGGAAGGAGATACTCTTCCTTGGTCTAGATTTATGGCTCTTTCAAGCTCTGCTGATATGGAGATGTACCATATTCTGAAGAAGAAATGAATAGCATTTCCCTAATTCTGTATTTTTCAAACTCTATCTTCAGGATACTACTCAGAAATCTAATTTTAAATCAGTTAAATAAGAACTGCTGTTCTGAAAACTAAAACCAAACCCAATGCTGTTGAGTCGATTTTGACTCATCATGACCCTATAGAACAGAGTAGAACTGTCCCATAAGCTTTCCAAGGAGCAGCTGGTAGATTCAAACCGCCAACCTTTTGGGTAGCAGTCTGAGCTATTAACCACTGCGCCACCAGGACCCCATTGGGCTGAAGGGGTTGGTATAATCCTGGCCATTCCACTTCTTCTTGTCCTACCTACTGGTCTTGCAGGTACCTTTAAAAGTCCCAATGACTCCTTGGAGCACACTTTGAATCCACAGACTTAAATATTATTGTTCTTTGCTAGGCCTTTCATACAAGCTGAAAGTAGACATTTGGAGTTTGTGTTTTCTGTTGGGAATCTAGAAAATGGCTATTTTATGTTGTTAATTGGTTACCAGTAGAATGGGTTTTAAGGCTGCAAAGATGGCCAGATTTCTCACCTAGTGGGACAGCCAACCCACTCCCCAAAGTTTGGAGGTGCAAGGGGGCTATGACCAAACCAAAGTTTTCTCAGGATCAGCTTTGAGTCTACTGAAGAGCCTAGAATGTGCTTAACTAGACCCAGAGCTGCTAACTTTACACCACTGCAAACAATTATTTTATCCTAGAAGTTTTTTAGCGTAGCCATTACCAGTTGTCAAAGAATGAGTTTAGTAAGGCAACTTTCAGTTTTATATAGTGTGGCTTTCCATATTATTTGCCATGATCTGTGAGCTACACAAAGCACTCTCAGGTAGTTGAAAAAATTGATCCATTGGTAATAACAACCAAAAAAATATGTGTGGTTACATAGGTAGATGTACATACATACAGATGTGTGTATAGGAGGGCATATGTGAGTATGTACATGTGCATGTATAGGTTTATCTGTAGGCATATGTATATACATGCTTGTGAGTGCTGCATATATACTCACATATATAATAAAGCACAGAGGGGGCACAGTTATGGAGACTTTCTGGACATATCCAAACATAATGGGATCAGCTTACTGGGTTAAAAGGCTTAGGACTGTCCATAGTCTTGTGGGACAACATGATCAATTGGTATAACATAGTTCAAAGACAATGTTCTACATCCTAATCTGATGAGTAGTGTCTGGATTCTTAAAAGCTTGCAAGCGGACATCTAAGGCTCAAAGAAGAAGCTAGTCCATAGGACTGATAGTCCACACAAACCACAGCCTTCTTTAACCTGAGACCAGAACTAGATGGTGCCCAGCTACCACTACCAACTGTTCTGACCGAGGCCACATTAGAAGGTCCCAGATAGAATGGGAGAAAAATGTAGAACAAAACTGAAATTCCTAAAAAAGGCCAGACTTACTGTACCAATTGAGACTAGAGGAACCCCTGAGACTATACCTCTAAGATAACCTTTGAACATGGATTCGAAGCTATCTCAGTAGGTCACCTTTCAGCCAAATAATAGATTGGCTTATGAAATATTGTCACCTGTGAGTACTGTGCTTCCTTAAATAATCAACTATATGAGACCAAAGGGTCCACGTTTACCATAATGCAAAGATGAGAAGGTAAGGGTTTGGGGGCAGGGAAGCTAGATTAATGGAAACAGAACAAACAAGAATGGAAATAATGAGAATTCTGACACACTGTAAAAAATGTAACCAATGTTATAGAATAGTTTGTTTAAAAATTGTTAAATGGGAACCTAAAAAAAGAAATTGATCCATTAGATGAAATTATTTCATAATGTCCATTTAAATATTGGATAGAGGCTTCCCCAGACAGTAATTTCTGTGTAGATAAAAATTGGTAAACTAGTTCTTTCTGACATTAATTAGATATCAGGACAAATTGCTTTTGATGGTTCCTTTTAGTTTGATTCCCTGGGCTGTGCAAACAGTTAACACACTTGGCTGCTAACCAAAAGGTTGAAGGTTTGAGTCTACCCAGAAGCATCTCAGAAGAAAGGCCTAGTGGTCTACTTCCAAAAAAAAAATCAGCCATTGAAAACACTATGGAACACAGTTCTACTCTGACACATGGGGTCGGCATGAGTTGGAATCAACTTAATGGCAACTGGTTTTAGTTTGAGATACTAAAATCATGTGATTGGCGTAGTAGAACACTATCCTTCCAGTTTGTAGCAATGGCATGTGAAGCAGCCAGAGCAGCTGGATGCTACCCAGACCATGGGTATAAAATTAAAGAGAAAGACATTTAAAACTCAGTCTTGCTGAGATTGTAACCTGGCATGTGGTGTGCCTAACTAAGCAGAAGTGTAAAGAGACTTGGTTTAAATGGTCCTGCTTCTTCCAGTTTATAATTTGTTAGTGTAAAGGACATATTCGAATTTAGAGTGATGAATGATTAGTGTTTCAGGCCAGAGTTACTAGATATCAACAACTAATTAAAGATGACATATTTAGTCAAACTACTAAACAACAAAGAACTATTTGGCATAAAAGATGTAAACAACAATGGTAGCTCAATTGAATTTAATCAGTTGAACTGATTGTTTACATCACTGGCAAAATTAACCTGAACCATGTCAGCATGTGTATTTTAAGCACATTCTGAATCAGGGCATATCCGGAATTACTCACGTGTTCCTTACAGGTTTTCTCAAGCCCTCATCTCTACTTGAGGAGCCAGAGGGAAACAAAGACCTGCCTTTTAGAGTTACTTTTATTGCCGCTATTTGAGCAAAATGCTATTTCTATACATTTTTTAAGTCCAAAGATTTATCAAAAGGAAAACATAAAAGAGTTCAAATTCTTCAAGAACTTAAGCAACTGTGTCAACGTCTCATCCAGACCAGTCTGTCGGCAATAAAATATTAATACTATGCACCTTGTATAGGATCAAAGATTTTTGTGTTGCTGTGAGGACCTTATTTACCATAAAGAAAAAGCATTGGATAGAATTCCAGAGATATCTCCTCATTCCTTTTCTCTATAGTTGAGCTCATGTCAGGAGCAGGGCAACCACTGTGGCATATTAATCAGGATTGTTTGATTGTAGGTAACAGAAACCAACTTAAACTTGCTAAAGATAAAGGGAAGAATTTATGAGGCCATCTCAAGAAGCTCCAAGGCAGGATAGAAAAAGGTCTAAGAAAGTAACTGGTTCTAAGAACTAAAAGCCCATTGGAAACCCAGATGTCTTTCTGTCTGTCTACTTTGTTTGGCTCTTTTTATACTGGTTTTCTCTACTTCTAGGTCCATGGGGTAGGCAGCAGAAGGCATCCTACATTTCCAGAATTTAGCTATTTTTTGTTCAGGACACCTGTTCAGACTAATATAGATTTTTTTTTTTCTGGTTGAGAAAGGTTTTTTTATTTTCTTTTAAATTTTTTTATTGTACTTTAGATGAAGATTTACAGAATAAATAGTTTCTCATTCAACAGTCAGTACACATATTGTTCTATGACATTGGTTAACAACCCCACGACATGTCAACACTCTCCCTTCTCGACCTTGGAGGAAATTTTATTTTGGTGAAAATATACATAGCCAAATATAAACCATTTCAAAAGTTTCTACATGTACAATTCAGTGACATCAATTACATTCTTCCAGTTGTGCTGCTATTCTCACTGTCCTTTTCCAAATTATTCCATCACCATTATCTTCAACTCACTGTCCCCTAGCTTCCTGTCAAACATTTTGAGTTGCTGTTGTCAATTTGATCTCACATAGACAATCCCTTTTCTTTTTTTTGTACCTTAGCTGAAGGTTTGCAGAACAAGTAGTTTCTCATTAAACAGTTAGTACGCATATTGCCCTATGACAATGGTTAACAACCCCGCGACATGTCAACACTGTCCCTTCTCAACCTTGAGTTCCCTATCACCAGCTTTCCTGTCCCCTCCTGCCTTCTAATCCTTGTCCCTGGACTGCTGTGCCTCCTTAGTCCCTTTTTGTTTTATGGGGCTGTCCAATCCCTGGCTGAACGGTGAACTTCGGGAATGACTTTACCACTGAGCTAAAAGGGTGTCCGGGGGCCATACTCTCGGGGTTTCTCCAGTCTCTGTCAGGCCAGTAAATCTTGTCTTTTTTTTTGTGAGTTAGAATTTTGTTCTACATCCTTCTTCAGCTCTGTTCAGGACCCTCTGTTGTGATCCCGGTCAGAGCAGTCAGTGGTGGTAGCCAGACACCATCTAGCTGTACTGGACTCAGTCTGGTGGAGGCCTTGGTAGCTGTGGTCCATTAGTCCTTTGGACTAATCCTTTCCTTGTATCTTGTTCTCTTCATTCTCCCTTGCTCCTGAAGTGGTGAGACCAGTGGAGTATCTTAGATGGCTGCTCACAGGCTTTTAACACCCCAGACACTACTCACCAAGGTAGAATGTAGAACGTTGTCTTTATAAACTGTGTTATGCCAGTTGAACTAGATGTTAACAATAATATGTTTTGTAGTGGCTTAACACCTTGACTTGGTGTTGGGATTCTAGACTTTTATCCTAGCTCCACTTCTCCTTCCCTGTGTTTTGTGAGTCCGTCCTAATCTCTCTGTACTTCATCTTTGAAGTGAAAGGATTATACTAAAATGATTTAATCTCTGAGGTCTCTTCCAGCTCCAAATTCTCTATAAATTCTTTTAAAATGTAAAACTATATTTTAAAAACATATGTGTCTGTAAGTGTTCCTTCTGGTATTTCTTTTAGTTTATATTCATTTTTATCTTTCATCCGTCATTCATTTATTCCATATACATTTGATTAGACATCTTATAAGGTACCCAACAAAAGGGCTCTGTGCTAGGTTTCAAATATACAAAGATTAATGAAACATGGTTCTATGAGTTGTCAATTTTGTATTTTTACAGATGAGGCATGTTACTAACTGTAATACAATTTGGTTAGTGATATACTAGAGACGTGGGCATGTGCAAACAAACAATTCTTCTTCGGTCTTCCGCATTCATCATCGAGCCCTCGCATGCATATGAGGCGATTGAAAACACCATGGCTTCGGTCAGGCGCACCTTAGTCTTCAAGGTGACATCTTTGCTTTTTAACACTTTAACGAGGTCTTTCGCAGCAGATTTGCCCAATGCAATGTGTCGTCTGATTTCTTGACTGCTGCTTCCATGGGCATTGATTGTGGATAGAAGCAAAATGAAATCCTTGACAACGTCAGTCTTTTCTCCATTTATCATCATGTTGCTTATTGGTCCAGTTGTGAGGATTTTTGTTTTCTTTATGTTGAGGTGTAATGCATACTGAAGGCTGTGGTCTTTGATCTTCATC
>NW_004444033.1:1562677-1564761 GCF_000243295.1 Trichechus manatus latirostris | reverse complement strand
TAACCAACAAAGATTGTTTCTTTTTGTGTGTAAACTTTTACATGAGTTTTTACAGTAGAGGTCTCATGCGATATTTGTCCTTTTGTGATTGACTTATTTCACTCAGCATAATGTCCTCCAGTTAATATAGACTTTTTTAAAATCCCAATTCCAGCTTCTTGGAAACTAGAATCCAGAATCCCAGTAGCCAAACTTAGGTTGGATGTCAGATCTGTTCCAAATGATCAGTGTCCAAGAGCAGATAATGCAAACTCAGTTGTCATGGGTCATGCCCTGTGGCTACAGGGGACATGCGCGGAGTTTCTGTAAGTGATTTATGGTGAAAGTTTAAACAGTGTGAGCAGGGAGATGGAAACCGGAGAGAAGGGTGATACTTGCGTTCTGAAACTTACTGCTTCTTTAGGTGGGGTGAGTTTCTGTCAGGCTGAGGGAGACACAAATTAAGAATCATAGAGAATCCGAGAGATGAATCAATCTTGAAATTATTTAGTGGACGCCCTCATAGTGTGGTTGAATTCCCTGAGGCCAAGAGGAATAAAGTAACTTTCCTAAACTCAACAGTGGTCTACCATTTCAATACTCGATAATTCTATGGAAGATATGGAACCTCTGTGGGATCATAGAGACTGGTATAGAGGTGGAATTTATCAGTATCTTCTTTTCCTTTGAAACCTTGTTGATCTGAGAGCTTACTGAAAAATTTACAAACATACAATTTTAAGAGCCTCTTGAACACTGGTGTCTGATCTTAAAACAAATTGTTGCATAAAATACTTTAAGCTTTCTAAACAAATAAATATCGTTTAAAATTAGGAAATTCACTACAATCAACACTAATAGGTCAAATAAGACAATGATAAACAGCTCATAAAATGCTGGAAGGCAATTTGATTAAAATATAACCCTAATTTCAGTTATAAGTACAAAACTTAGGCTAGAAATAGGATAAATGTTTAGTATGATAAAGCACATCTGTCTTAACCTACAACCAGTTATATATTTCAGTTATTCCCGTTAAAGAGATGAATTAGACTTTACCACTATTATTAATATTCTATAAATTTTAAGCAATATTACAAAACATAAAACAAAAATAAGAGAGGTTACTACTAAAAAAGAAAAAGCAGTATTATGACTATTGTTAAATGATTTGATCTCAAGTCATTAAATTGAAAAAAAAAATTAGAAGTGCCTAGTTTAGAAAGATAATCAAATATAAACTTAATATTAAAACATTGAAAGCTTTTCTACCTACCAGTAATCAATCAGCCATTGGCTAATATCTGGAAAATAGAACTCTGTTTCCTTTGCAAAAAAAAAAAAAAAAATCTAAAATATCTTGGAATAAAGTGACCCAAAACATGTGAAAGTCCTAATAAGGAAAACTTTAGTGAGAGACATACAATGTATTTGAGTAAATGGAGAGACATTCCTTGTTCATGAATAACCCACTGACGTCCAGTTGATTCCGATTCATAGCAACCCTATAGAACAGAGAAGAACTACCCCTTAGGGTTTCCAAGGAGCAGCTGGTGGATTCGAACTGTAGACCTTTTTGTTAGCAGCCAAGCTCTTAACCACTGTGCTACCAGGGCTGCATAGAATTATAATAGTACTTACTAAAATGTAATTATAGTGGTTATTCCAAATATGTTTGGTAGGAGTGGATATTGGTGTAATTATTTTGGGAGAGGATTTGGTCAGAACTTGTGTATCAAATTCTTATTTTATTATTTCTAGGGATATGTTCTAAGAGCATTATTTGAAATAATTGTAGTTACAGGAATCTATTGGAAAAAAAAAGGAAGCAAAATCATGATTTTGTTCTGGTTTGAATTAAAATCCACCAGTTATATATATATATATTTGGATGGCTCAGGACTGGGCAGTGTTTCATTCTGTTGTACATAGGGTCGCTATGAGTCGGAACTGACTCGACAGCATCTAACAACAACAACAACAACAATATATTTTGTTTTTTTTTAAAATTTTTTTATTGTACTTTAGATGAAGGTTTACAGAACAAATAGTTTCTCATTAAACAGTCAGTACACATATTGTTTTATGACATTGGTTAACAACCT
>NW_004444033.1:1482474-1561144 GCF_000243295.1 Trichechus manatus latirostris | reverse complement strand
GAGGTGTAATGCATACTGAAGGCTGTGGTCTTTGATCTTCATCAGTAAGTGCTTCAAGTCCTCTTCACTTTCAGCAAGCAAGGTTGTGTCATCTGCGTAATGATAAGGAGTCTTCCTCCAATCCTGTTGCCCCCTTCTTCTTCATATAGTCCAGCTGCTAGGATTATTTGATTAGCATTTGTTGTTGTTGTTATTGTTATGTGCCGTCGAGTCAGTTCCATCTCACAGCTACCCTATAGGACAGAGTAGAACTGCCCCATAGGGTTTCCAAGGAGTGACTGGAGGATTCAAACTGCCAACCTTTTGGTTAGCAGCCAAGCTCTTAACTATTGAGCCACCAGGCCTTAGCATACAAACTGAGTAAGTATTGTGAAAGCATACAACCCTGCTGTATACCTTTCCTGACTTTAAACCACACAGTATCCCCTTGTTCTGTTCGAACAACTGACTCTTGGTCTATGTACAGATTCCTTAAGAGCACAATTAAGTGTACTGGAATTCTCATTCTTTGCAATGTTATCCATAATTTATTATGATCCACACAGTTGAATGCCTTTGCGTAGTCTGTAAAACACAGGCAAAAATCTTTCTGGTATTCTCTGCTTTCAGCCAGGATCCATCTGACATCAGCAATGATATCTCTGCTTCCACACCCTCTTCTGAATCTGGCTTGAATTTCTGGCAGTTCCTTGTCAATGTGCTGCTGCAACAGCCTTTTAATGATCTTCAGCAAAATTTTGCTTGCATGTGATATCAGTGATATTTTGGATAATTTCTGCATTCTATTAGATCACCTTTCTTTGGAATAAGCATAAATATGGATGTCTTACAGTCAGTTGGCCAGGTAGCTGTCTTCCAAATTTCTTGGCATAGATGAGTGAGTACGCCAAGGCTGCATCCATTTGTTGAAACATTTCAATTAGTATTCCATCGGTTTCTGGAGGCTTGATTTTCGCCAATGTCTTCAGTGCAGCTTGGACTTCTTCCTTCAGTACCATCGGTTCTTGATCATATGCTACCTCCTGAAATGATTGAAAGTTGACCAATTCTTTTTGGTACGGTGACTCTGGGTATTCCTTCCATCTTCTTTTCATGCTTTGTGTGTCGTTCAATATTTTGCCCATAGAATCCTCCAATATTACAACTCAAGGCTTGAATTTTTTCAATTCTTTCAGCTTGAGAAATGCCAAGCATATTCTTCCCTGTTGGTTTTCTAACTCCAGATCTTTGCACATGTCATTATTATACTTTACTTTGTCTTCTCGAGTCACCCTTTAAAATCTTCTGTTCAGCCCTTTTACTTCATCATTTCTTCCATTTGCTTTAGCTACTCTATGTTCAAGAACAAGTTTCAGAGTCTCTTCTGACGTCCATTTTGGTCTTTTCTTTCTTTCTTGTCTTTTCAGTGACCTTTTGCTTTCTTCATGTATGATGTCCTTGATGTCATTCCACAACTCTTCTGGTCTTTGGTCATTAGTGTTCAATGTGTTAGATCTATTCTTGAGATGGTCTCTAAATTTAGGTGGGAGATACTCAAGGTCCTACTTTGGCTCTTGTGAACTTGTTCTAATTTCCTCCAGCTTCAATTTGAACTTGTGTATGAGAAATTGATGGTCTCTTCCACAGTCAGCCCCTGAACTTGTTCTGACTGATGATATTGAGGTTTTCCATCATCTATTTCCACAGATGTAGTTGATTTGATTCCTGTGTATATTCCATCCAGCAAGGTCCATGTGTATAGTCTCTGTTTACATTGGTGATAAAAGGTATTTGCAATGAAGAGGTCAATGGTCTTGCAAAATTCTATCATTCGATCTCTGGCATCATTTGTGTCATCAAGGCCATATTTTCCAACTACCAATCCTTCTTCTTTGTTTCCAATTTTGGCATTCTAATCACCAGTAATTAACAATGCATCTTGATTGCATGTTTGATCAATTTCAGACTGCAGAAGTTGAAAAATCTTCAATTTCTTCATCTTTGGCCTTAGTGGTTGGTGTGTAAATTTTAATAATAGTTGTTATTAACTGGTCTTCCTTGTAGGTGTATGGATATTATCCTATCACTGACAGCGTTTTACTTCAGGATAGATCTTGAAATATTCTTTTTTATGATAAATACAATGCCATTCCTTTTCACTTTGTTATTCCCGACATGGTAGACAATATGATTTTCTGATTCATAATGGCATTTCAGCTTTCTAATGTCTAGGATATTGATGTTTTTGTGTTCCATTTCATTTTTGAAGATTTCCAATTTTCCTAAATTCAAATTTCATACATTCCATGTTCCTATTATTAGTGGATGTTTGCAGTGGTTTCTTCTCATTTTGAGTCCTGCTGCATTAGCAGATGATGGTCCTAAAAGCTTAACTCTATCGAAGTCATTAAGGTCGATTCTACTTTGAGGAGACTGCTCTTCCTCAGTCATATTTTAAGTGCCTTCCACCCTGAGAGGTTCATCTTCTGGCATGATATCAGACCGTATTCTGCTGCTATTCGTAAGGTTTTCACTGGCTAATTTTTTTCAGAAGTAGACCACCAGGTCCTTCTTCTTAGTCTGTCTTAGTCTGGAAGCTCATCTGGAACCTGTCCACCATGGGTGACGCTGCTGGTATTCGAATACCGGTGGCATAGCTTCCAGCATCACAGCAACATGCAAGCCCCCACAGTATGACAAACTGACAGACGCGTGGGGGTATACATCTATATGTATGTATGCATATACATATATTCTGAAGTTTCTGTGAAGATTAAATATGACAATATTTAAGGTGCTTAATACATAGAAATGCTTAATAAGTTGATGTATATGCTGTATGATATATGTAGTGGTAGAATTCTCACTTTCCATGTGGAACACTTGGATTCAGTTCCAGACCAGTGCAACCATTTGTCTGTCGGTGGAGACTTGTATGTTGCTATGATGCTGAACAGGTTTCAGCAGAACTTCTAGGCTAAGACGGACAAAGAAGAAAGACCTGGTGATCTTCTTCCAAAAATCAGCTGATGAAAACCCTATGGATTGGTCTAATCTGCAACTGATCATGGGGATGGCGCAGGATTGGGCAGCATTTTGTTCCATTGTGCGTGGGGCCCCCATGAGTCAAGGACAGCTAACAACAACAACATATGAAGAGTATTTTAAAATAGAGATACAATGAAGTTAGAGCTTGAATCATTTTTCAAAGATAATGAGATGGGTGAGTTGAGACTGAGGATGTGAGAATCTTTAGAAAGATGTAGAGTTAAAAATAACTACATGTAAGAATTACTAGTAGAAATAAAAGGAGCCCTGGTGGCAGAATGGTTAAGCACTTGGCTGCTAACTGAAAGGTCAGTGGTTCAAACTCACCAGCAGCTCTGTGGGAGAAAAGACCTGGAGATCTGCTCCCATAAAGATTACAGCCTAGAAACTCTATGGGGCAGTTCCACTCTGTCCAGTAAGGTCCAATGAGTCGGAACTGACTTGACACAACATAACAAAATAAAAATGAAAACAGGCAGAAGTTGGAAAGGATGCTTCCACCCTGACACCAAACAACAAGGTTTTCCCAGCTGTGTTAGCTCCTTGGTTAGAGTAAGAGAAATTACAGCATTTTCAAATAAATGGGAAAGTACATTACTGTTGAGAAGGGCATCTGAAGAGTCTAGAGCAGGTCAAATGCAGCTCCTTCTCCCACTGTTTCTTCTGTTTCATTCAAAATTACATGCTTTTTTTCCCCTTCTAAATGAAGGAAAGTGTTTAATGGGATAGCCCCCATGTTATTAAGGGTAATTATTTTCTAGTGATATTTTGCTTCAGAAAGAATCTACCTGAAAATTATAATGGAAACTTGATTATTTTTCCCTTTAAGGTTATTAACGCTTATAATTACATTAAAGTTTAAACAAGAAGTTAGTTTGAAAACAAGGGATATGAATGAGAAAATTCTTTTAATTCAGGTGCCCAATTGTTACACTTTCGGGATTTGGGTTTTCTCAGTCTTTTGGATGCATTCAAAAACCAGGACTATAAAATAGCTTTTCTTTTGAAACGTATAAACACCTTTATCTGTAGCTAAGCTAAGTGAAAAATGACCAAATTTTGATTTTTAAAACCTTTTGGGGAATGTGTACTTATGGTATTTATGTGTAGATGCCATATGCATTCATTTAACGAACACTTACTGAGTGTCTAATATAAGCCTGAAGGAGCTCTGGTGGCACAACAGTTAAGTGCTCATCTGCTAACCAATAGGTTGGTGATTCGAACCCACCCAGTGGCTCTGCAGGAGAAAGACCTAGCTGATCTGCTTCCATAAAGATTACAGCCAAGAAAACCCTAGGGAAATTCTGCTCTGTCACATGGGGTTGCTACGAGTTGGAATTGACTCCGCGGCAGCCAACAACAACAATGTAAGCCTGAATTGTGCTATTGTATTTCTTCTTCTTTCCCTTACTTCACCTTCCTTTATATCTTAAACTTCTTTCCCTTGCCTCTGGTGCTCTTTTCCTCCCAATATTTCCCTACTGATTCTGGTGCTTATTCAGTAATCCAGAGTCTGGCAGGTTGAGAGCTTGGGCTTCAGAGTGAGACAGACCTGAGGTCCAGTCCTAGCTCTCTCTCTGATGTTGTGAGACTTTGGATGAGTCACTTAATGGAATGAGTTCAGTGTTCTCATTTTTGGGTGGGGATAGTAATCATACCAACTTCATAGTTTTATTGTGAGCATTTAATGAGATAATTCATGTGTAAGGGATTACCACCATGCCTGGAATATTGTGAATAATCAGTAAATGATGACTTTTTTTTTTCTTCTGCCCCATTTCACTTAACTGCAATTCCTGACGAGAAGAAACCCTCTATACGTGCTTACTGAATTTCAAATATACATAAACACTCCCCCAAAGCACACACATTCACACACATACACATACCCTTACACACCCTAGATTTCAAGGCAACTGATGAATCTCTTAGAATCAGGAATAATGTGCTGTCTGAAAGTAATTAATTTCTCATTCTTTCGAGGCTTAATTCATTATTTCTCGATTGCCTAGACTTTTTAGTCTGCCTTTTCTCTCTTTCCCTGCAGTTTGCTTTCTGAACTCTTTCATTTCTTATTAGCACTTTCGGGTGAGATATGGGAAAAAGAGGACATAAACATGCTAATCCGCTTTGCCTAGAGTAAAAGGTAGATGAGGAGGTGGAGGCTGATGCTTAAATGGTGTTCAGTGACTGTGTACTGGGATACAGTACACCTGCTGTGTTGAGAACCTCTCTGGATACTCACTCAGACATAGGATGTTATGAAGACATCTATCACCTGTGCAATGAATTTAACTGGAGGTCAGTGTTCTCACCCAACTCAACTAGAGAATACCTGTTGTACAACCTGTTCAGTTGTCCATGCCCACAGAACAGAGTAGACTCCATGTGCTAGAATTAGTTAAAAGTCATAAGTCCCTATTCATTTTTTTTAAAGGAATCAAATAGATATGAACATACTCATTCTGGCAGGTAAAAGGGATGTGGTACAACTCTCTCAAAAAGGCATTTATTAATTATTATATTTACTTTTAATCCTGCTTAAGAAAGTTCTTATTTATCCTAGATGTCATGTCTGTCCTTCTTGGGTGTTTAGATTATCTAAGTTATCCCATGATTTATATTAGTTCATGAGTTACGCTGAGAAATTCTGACCTCTTTCAACAGTACATCTAAAAAGGCCATTCCCTCCGGCTCCTTGACCCTTCCCTCTCTTAGCTTCCTTTTTGTTCTTCTCTATCCTTATATAAACCTTTGTTCTAAGGCTTGTGTTAAAATTCATATCCCTTCATCTCCGTCCGCTCTTGGCTTCAATCAAAATCTAATGAAATGAATAACCATCTTCACTGCTTTTTTGACTTTTTATTAAAGTCTAACATACCTACAGAAAAGTGCAATTAAGTGTACAAATCCATGCATTTTCACAAACTAAAAATACCCCAAGCCAGCATCCAGAATACCCAATCACCGCCCACAACACCCAACTGGCACCACAAACCCTCCTATGCTCCCCTGTAGCTATTACACCCCTCCTCAAGAAATCACTTGGATGATTTCCAACAACATATATTAGTGCTGCCTGCTTTTGTACTTCATGTAAATGGAATTACACAGTATGTACTCTTATGCCTGGCTTCATTTCACTGCAGTTTTTGGTAAAGAGGAAGTAAAGTATATTTCCCACCTTTCTCTCTCCCTATTAACATTAAATTTAATCAGGGCTTCGAACCAGTTCAGTCTGGTTCAAATCCCTGCTAAGAATTTGCATTTCTAACAAGTTCTCTGCTGAGAATTTGCATTTCTACCTCAGATATACTGAATCAGAATCTATATTTTAATGACAGCCCCAGGTGATTCTGATGTATAACATCCTGGGAACTTGTTAGAAATGCAAATTCTCAGCAGGGGTTTGAACCAGACTGAACCCGTCTGAGCCCTGGATTCAATTATTTAAATTTTCTTGGTTAGATAGTCAACATTTGGTTTTTAAAGCCCAGTGAATTATTTTATAAAATAATAACATTTAATATATATCTATTACTTATTAGACAGTGGTAAAAATATTAATTTCAAGACCTCTCACCTTAGTCATATTTCTATCTTTTTTTTTTAAATTAAACATCTTATCTCAGTACTGGCATCGGCCAGAATATTGATTTTTTTCATCAGTCTGAGAAAATGGTTCTAGAAAACAGCTCCAGGTTTCTCCCGCAAGGAATTCTGATCACACGCAAATGTTCAAATGTCATTAGAAATGAAGATAACTATTATTTTTAGCCAGAATATAATCTTATTTGTGTGTGTGTGTGGTTATTGTTGTGATGATTTTGTTATAGTTGGGGCTGGGGGACACAAACATAATATTATCTAAACAATGATAAAAGAGATAAAAATTAATAAAGTTGACTTAAAAAACTACCCAGTAAAAATATTGCTACATAGAACTGAAACACTGACCAGATGCTGGGCACTTGATTAACGCATATGGACATTAAATGTGACTTTTGAAGTATATTTTACCTTCCAGGAAACAACATTCTCAGGACTGTTTCAGTTTTAATCAACATCATGAAAAAACTCTCCTTAACTGCCAATTGTCTAATTGCATTAGGCTCTATCCTAGGCACTCACTGAACAGAGGGAAATTACAGTGTTCCACCTAGTCCTCTAGGATATTTCCAGAATACCCAAAACACCAGTGTAGGACTTACTAAAATTATTTTCTCTTTTAGCATGTAGTCCTGCTATTTTACCAAGTAGGAGAATACATTTGCTTTTCCCGACTTAACTATTAATGACAACATGTCACAGTTTCACAAATTCTAGAGTCAAGAGCCTCTAGAGTGCTAGAGACACATGGGGTTGCCATGTGTCAGAATCGACTTGACGACAACCAGCGACAACAACAACAGAGGGGCACTGAAGACAACAGCAGTGTTCTTGATAGCATGTTGCTCCCATTTCCAGAGGTAAGTACGCCCTGATTTTCCTATCCCCGTAATTGTCTTCTCGGGTGGCACTGGCCCTCTGCAACAA
Organism: Trichechus manatus latirostris; assembly: GCF_000243295.1. NCBI lineage: Eukaryota > Metazoa > Chordata > Mammalia > Sirenia > Trichechidae > Trichechus > Trichechus manatus. The sequence continues at coordinate 1,553,578 of NW_004444033.1, read as the reverse complement.
ATCTTCAGAGCGGCACTTGAGGAAACATTTTTTTTTTTCCCAGAGAGTATTTAAATATGAATTAGTTGGTTATATTTTTCTGATCCTACTTGATAAACTTCAACCAAAACCATAAAGAAAATTGTCACTTGTTGTACACACAATCTAGCTTGGGATGGGGAAGAGGAAGGGAAGGACTGTTCACTATCCACTGTTAAAGCTTGTAATTACCTACTAGAGTGAGAAAGATTGTCTTTTCTTCTCAAGCCTGGTATATCTGCATACGCAGATATTGTTTAAAAAAGTGAGAGATTTTTATTGCAACATTTGCATAATACTTTCTTTTTGTACTTTTACAGGTTGTGTGCTTCATCAGTTTGAGTCATCTGAGCCTTTAAAGTGAGATGCAGATGTGAGATTTCAATGATACTACTTTGAGCAATGATATGCTAATACAGTATATGAATAAACAAGTACCATTCCATTGTTTTTGTTTGTTTGTTTTTTAGTATTACTTGAAACCATCCTTTAGCTTTTCAGCATGATGGCAATGTGCTTGACTGGTACAGAAGCAGAAAACAACCAGTTCATAAATTTTCTAGCAGCCTCCACACGCAAAATGTTTATGAAAATCAAGTAACATGTTTACCAAGCTCAAGGATGGCCTCAGCTGAGTAGCTTGACGTCTTGCAACAAATACATCTAGAGAGTGTATTTCTAATGCTATGAGCTTTTAAGTTTACCATGGAGTGTGTACATGTGTGTGCACACACACATATACTTCTCTTTTCTGAAAAATCAGCCACTGAAAACCCTGTGGAGCACAGTTCTACTCTGACACACATGAGATCACCATTGAGTTGGAGTCAACTTGATGGCAACATTTGTTTTTTAATAGAGATAGAGAAAATGAATAAAATATATATGGTAGAAAGAAAAGATGTGCTTCCTTACCAATGTTTAAGTAAGTTTTCCTAACTTTAGGGAGATACTGGGTAAGAGTAGATTTTGAATTGCTTCATGTCTTTGAAAAAGGACTTGGGTAAATCAAATGACATTTGAGCTTGTGTTAACTTTTGGGTGGCATTTACAGAACATGTTTCCAGAGTCAGTTCACTACTTATACTATTATATTTTTAAGTCTGAAAAATTAAACACAAGAAAAGTCAGAAATGTTCAGAGTGTTGTGATCAACATCCACCCTCTTTACATTTTAGAACGTTATAATTTAGGTGTGGTGTGGATTCAGATTAGCATAGTGGACAATTTTAAAATTTTAGCAATCTATAGCAAATTTTTAGAAAATTCATTCTGAACAACCCTGTAGGAAACAAATGTTTAATTCACATGTGCAAGCTTAAATGATTCCCTTTGATAGCACAAGGGACCATAACCTAAAATAAAAATTTAACCCTGAACTTTTCAAGAGTTCTCTTAATAATAATACCTGATTAGACTATCCATCTCTATCATTTGGAACAAGATGTTAAATGCCATGTCATTATCTAGTGATAGGTCTCCATTTTGTGGGTAAGAGAATATGATTACTTATCACTGTGGTTGAAAAGACTTTTCATAGATTCTTGGCAAGACAATGATGTGACAAATACACAAGACTGATAAATTCCAGTGTGGGTTCAGATCACTTGAAAGGTAGATTTGGAAGGGTCAGGTAAAATCAGCTAAGTGGTGTTTAGAAAAAATAATTTACAAATTACTTCTAATTACCTATTGTGTATATTTTTTGTCCCTGTCATAGAGTTTGAATTGTCAACACTCTCTTAGTATTTGAGGGGAAAAATAACCTTGTCATTTGGAATTTATCTTCAAACAGATATGTATGTATAAAGAGAATTAAACCAAAACCAAACCAAACCAGTTGCATTGAGTTTATTTCAAGTCATGGAGACCCCACGTATGTCAGAGTAGAACTGTGCTCCGTAGGGTTTTCAATGGCTAATTTTTTGGAAGTAGATTGCCAGGCCTTTCTTCTGAGATGCCTCTGGGTAGACTTTGTGGCGTAGTGGTTAAGAGCTATGCTGCTAACCAAAAGGTTGGCAGTTCGAATCCACCAGGTGCTCCTTGGAAACCCTATGGGGCAGTTCTACTCTGTCCTATATGGTCGCTATGAGTCAAAATTGACTCGACGGCAGTGGGTTTTTTCGGTTAGCAGCTGAGCACTTAGCCTTGTATGCCACTTTGGGACTCCAAAAAGTTGAAAAAAATATGCTCCTAATAATAACGCCCCAGGTTTTCTTGTTTAATACCTCAAACAGTGAAAAATTTCTTTTGATGATACATTTTAAATCTATACTATTAAATATAATTTGCTAATTATCTTGAATTTTACCATATTACACTAACAATCCTATATGTATGCTTTTCATTTTTAAAGGACCTTTATGTACAGATAGATATCATTAGATATGTTTCATTAGATGTAACCATCTTATGTGGGAGGGTAAGTAAAAGGATGTTGTTAGTCCATTTGATAATTGAGATGCATAAATTTAAGTAACGTATTCAACACTCACAGATAGTATCTCAAGAATTGGAACTAGACCCACAATTTTGAGTTCCATGTTTAGTGCTCCATGTATCAAAGGAGCCTGAAATAGGGCTTTGCTCTGAAGGTAGCCAATTAAAATGGTGAAATCTGCATTTGTCCATCCAGCTATTTATTCACTAGATTATTAATCGATGCCTACTCTGTACTAGTCTTCATTAGGAACTGGACAAGTAGTGGTGAGCAACACACAGTCTCTGTCTTCAGAGGGAGGCAGTCTAACAGGGCAAGCGGTTAACAAACCAACAAGTACAAAATGTGAAGTCTTAGAACACTGAAATAGAGAATATGGCAGGAGGGTGAGGGTGTGGCTTATGAGGTAAAGAGGTCAGGGAAGGTGTCCTTAGGTGGTGATATTTAAACCGAGAGCTAACTTATGAGAAGGATAAGAACCTAGGGAAATACTAGTACAAAAATCTTTTCTCCCCCCGTTTTAAAAATTTTATTTATTTGTTTTTTGGTGAAAATATACACAACAACATACACCACTTCAACAATTTCTGCAGGTACAGTCAGTGACACTAGTTAAATTCTTTAAGTTGTGCCACCTATCTTGACAAGCTTTTCCAAACTCACTGCCTTCCTAAGCTTCTCATCTGTCTTTTTAAGTTGCTGTTGTCAATTTGAACACGCATATATAATTCTTTAAGGCATTCTTTTCTAATTAGGCTAAACTATTATTTGGATTCAAAGATAACTTCAGGAGATAGTTTCATTTCGAGGTTTAAAGATTTCCTCAGAGAGATCATTCAACCTCAATGGCTCCAGAAAGTCTGGATTCCAACGAGAATTTGAAATTCTGTTCCATGTCCCCCTTTTGATCAAGATTCTTCTATAGATCCTTGATCTAAATGTGCAGTAGTGGTAGCTACTGGTACCACTACTGGTAGCTATCCACTTCTTCTGGTCTCGTGGCAAAGGAGAGAGTTATAGTGCAAAAATCTTAGAACCCAAGAGATTTGTGCAACTACCATGTTACATTCATCTCTCTGTCACTGAAGTCAGAGCCCTTTTTACTAACATACATGTTATTTCCAGAAAGTCTCAAAATATGGTTTCAGTCTTTAAGATTTAAGATGGCACATCACATAGTAACTACTTTGTAGAAAAGCATGGAAGCCCATGTAGCTATTCTCATAGGGTTTATGGTCTGGGTGTTTCCTCTACATGAGCCTGCACAACTAACTCTTTACGGTAGTTTGGAGGTACTGATTGTAAAAGTATTTTCTTTGAAGTTGGCATTGTGAACATGGTATCACTGAGCACTGAAGAGGTATTTTGTCTTGCAAGTAATTCCCAGGTTGTAATAGCAGCATTTGGGAAATATAGCATAGCAAACTACACCAGATAGTAAGTAGTCACATTTTAGTTTTCAGAGCAATTTTAATGACTGCTGTGAATTCCCAGGGAGAGGAGATTCTTTCCACTTTATATCCTTATTGATTTCCTGCACACGCACACACACACACACACACACAGATACATGTGCACACACATACACATCCACATCCACAGCAAGAAAGAAGAGATCGATTTGGATGGGTCAGATTTGAGGTTTAGCAACTGTTCTCCTGGGTGAAGTCACCATCTTACTAAAAACAATCGTTAAAAGGTACTTATCAGAGGATTCCCTGAAGAATCAGCAATAATGAGGTGCTGGCATGCTCTCTTGAAGAAGACCAGGCCATCTGGTCCTTTCTCTGTCGATGTGTTTCTTATATGCAACTGCTCATCAGAGGTCACTGTCCTGGCCTGAAAAGGCTTAAGGCAGGTTGGCCTAGTTCAACTCAGAACTTGGCCCTGCCCATAAAACTGGTCCATCTTCTTTGGGTTCGTGTACCACTTAGGCCTAAGTAATGTAGGGACAAGGAGCCCCCCATATAGTTTCCCCTGGTTCATGAAGTTTACCATGGACTTTGACCCCAAAGCTACAGTTAATAATAAAGTGCAATGGTGCCTTCCTTTGCCTCCTTTATGTATATATTTCCTTGGAAGCCTCCATAGGAATACAGTTGGCTCAACCAAGGCAGGACTTGGGTATTTCTGGTTTTCCTGTCCAAATACTGTCTTTAATGCAAGTCCTTAAATGAGCTCAAAATTGAATTTAGGTTACGGTAAATGTGGGAGTGGGAGTAGGCTTACATGTTTGGTCTTAATAAAAAGCACACATACACATACACACACATGCACAACTCAAACCCACACACACGATATAGGAGATTATAATAGGCAGTGTTTTGTTCTGTTATGCATAGGGTTGCTATGAGTTGGAACCAACTCAACGGCACCTAACAACAACAATAGGGATAAGAAATATCTTCCTAAGACATAATATTTAATCTCTCCTCTTCATTGTAATATAAACCAGAAATATAATGCAACAATAACAACAGAAATTAAAGAAGCCATACAAAACTGAGAAGCAGAAGATTAATGGTTAAGTGCTAGACTACTAACAGAAAGGTTGGCTGTTCAAACCCGCCCAGAGGTGCCTTAGAACTAAGGCCTAGCCATCTGCTTCACAACTTTGAAAACCCTGTAGAGCAGTTCTACTCTGCACAGATGGGATCACCATGTCTGAATCAACTCAACAGCAACTAACAACAACAATAACATTGAAGTTATATTTGAGTTCAAGTCCTGGATTTGAAATCTTATTTTGGCACTGTATTTAATCACATTAATTTCATTTATTTCTGCTAGAATTTCCAGTGAAAAATGTTAGACTGACCCAAATGCTATTTATTGAGTGCTTATAATGTGCTAAGTAGATTTCTAAGAGCGACTCATATATTGTGTCATTTGATCCTCAAAACAGTCCCATGAGGTAGAGACACATTTTATCCCTACTTCTTCAGGTGAGAAAACGGAAGCACATAGTGAGTTCACACACCTAGTTAAGTGGTGGAACCTGAATTTGAGCCCTTAAAGACTTGGCCCAGACTTGCCATCCTTAATTACTGTGATGATTTTGGTAATCACTGTGATAACTAACATATACCACCTCCAATGGTAACTGCTATTGTAGAAGTAGGGGAAAATTGTTAGTGAGAAAAACATGTGTCTAAAAGAGAAAACAAAGAACCGTCATAATTTAGACGAAACAGTGGGACTCATGGAGTCAGATTATTCCCTGTGATTATGCAGATAATGTAAAACAAAGTGAAAATAGGGACCAAGCAGTAAAAAAAGGAAAAAAAGAATTGTCCTTTCCCAGAGCTGAAAGACAATGGATAAACCAAATATGACTTCAAGGTAAATCTTTGGAAAGCTCATTACAGTCATATATGAGTCTTAGGTATTAACGCACATGACTTTCCTGAGGCTGAGGAATGGATATTAATCTACCTTCCAGCCTAATAAATTTTTTTAAGTAAGCTTCATTGAGGTAGAATTTATATACAATAAAAATGACCAGTTGCAAATCTACAATTTGATGTATTTTTACAAATAAATACAGTTGTATAACCACCATCACAGTCATGATATAGAACATTCTCATCACCCCAAATGTTGCCTCATGTCTTTTTGCAGTTAATCCGTTTCCCCTACTCCCAGTCCTTGGAAACCACTCATATGCTTTCTGTTACTATAATTTTGCCTTTTTTAGACCTTAATATGATCAGAAGCATACATTATGCAATCGTTTGTGTCTGGTTTCTCTTACTTAGTATAAAGCTTTTGAGATTTGCTTACATTGCTGTGTCTATCAGTAGTTCATTGCCCTTTTTTTTTTTTGGCATGGGTATATCACAATGTGTTCATCCATTCACCAGTAGATGATAGACATTTGTATGGTTTCCAGTTTTTGCTGTTAAGAATAAAGCTACTATGGACATTCAAGTACAAGCCTTTGTGAGGACATATGTTTTTATTTCTTTTGGGCAAATACTTGGGAGTAGGATTGCTGGGTTATATGGTGAGTACGTTTAACTTTATAAGAAGCTGCCAAACTGTTTCTAAAGCGGCTGTACCATTTTTCAGCCCCACTAGCAATATATATGAGAGTTATGGTTGCTCCACTCCTCTCCAATACTTGCTATTGTCAGTCATTTTCATTTTAACTATCCTATTGGGTATGTAGTGATATCTCATTGTGGTTTTATTTGCAATTCTCTGATAACAAATCATCTTGAGTGTTTTTTCATGTGCTTATTTTTCATTTCTATATCATGGTTGATGAAATATTTCTTTAAATCTTTTTTTGGAAGAACTGAAATCTTTTTTTAAAAATATATTTTGTTGTTGTTGAGAATATAAAAAATTGAAATCTTAACAACCTTGCATCTTCCCATCCATGAACATGGTATATCTTTTAATTTATCTAACCCACTGCTGTTGAGTCGATTCAGACTCATAGCAACCTTATCGGACAGGGTAGAACTGCCTCATAGGGTTTCCAAAGCTGTAAACCTTTACATAAGCAGACTGCCACATCTTCTGTGGAGCAGCTGGTGGGTTTGAACTGCTGACCTTTCAGTTAGCAGCTGAGTGATTTAACCACTGTGCAACCAGAGCTCCTTTTTTAAAAATTTATTTTTAAAAAAAAACAAACCAAACCTCTTGCCTTTGAGTCAATTCTGACTTATATTTAGGTGGTTTTAAATTTCTCTCTACAAGGTTTGTGGTTTTCAGTTCACAGGTCTGGCATATATTTTGTTAAATTTATCTCTACATATTTCTTGTTTTTTAATAATCTTGTAAATGCAATTTTTTTCAATCTCTGCTTATTGCTAGTAGATACAATTGGTAGATTCCTTGGAATTTTCTACATTAACAATCTAGCTGGCTGAAAATAAAGACAGTATTACCTCTTCTATTATGTATGCCATTCAGTTCTTCTTCCTGCTTTATTATACTGGCTAGGACCTCTGGTACAATGTTGAACTACAGTGATAAAAACAGACATTTGTGTCTTTCCCCTAGCATATGCTGACATCATTGTATATTTTACTATTTAGTATCAAGTTAAGGAGCCTTGGTGGAGTAATGGTTAAGTGCTTGGCTACTAAAAGAAAGGTTGGTGGTTCAAACCCACCTACAAAGATTATTTACACTGTCATGTAGGGTCACTATGAGTCAGAATGAACTCAATGACACACAACAACAACAATAGAAGTATCGTGTTAATTGGTTTCTCCTATGTGTGCTTTGTTAGACTTAGGAAATTCTCTTTTTATTTCTAGTTTTCTGAGAATTTTCTTTTTTTTTTTTTTTTTGTCAAATGATTTACTGAGATTACCATTTGCTTTATGTTGTGTTTTTGTTTTAGCATGTTAATATAGTGTATTTTATTGATTGATTTTCAAACGTTCAAACAACCTTACATTTGTGAGCTAAATCCAACTTTGTCATGATACATTGCCCTTTTTATATATATCTGGATTTAATTTGCTACACTTCCGTACAGAATTTTTGCATTTGTTTTCATAAGGGACGTTGGTCTCCAGTTTTCTCTTTTGGTGTCTTCAATAATTTTTAAAACTGGTTTAATATTTGATCATTCAAATTGTCTTTTGATGTAAAGGATTGTGAGACACTGTCTTAAAGTGCTTCTGGCAGCCATTGCCCTAGCAGCTTAGCTAACACATCATCAAAACTGATGTTTCATGTTTCTATTCAAGGACAGCTCAAAGAAATGACTGGCCTTGGGCAGAGGAAGCCAAGAGACTCTCCTAAATCTGAAATCTTGGTTTTGTTAATATACCCAGTGCCTTGTCAATTCAACTACTCTAAATCAAGTAGACCATACAGAGAAAAAAAATCCTTAAATTGTGTCATTCTTCATCTTTCCATCAGTGGAGGAGGGGAAGCAAGGTATAATGTTGGAATATTTTCACTCGGCAAGACTGTTTAAGATGTTAAACCTATAAGATAATTCAGCTGTTGGTTTCAGGAAGTTTAGTCGTATTGCTGCAATTCTGGGTTAAATTAGGTTCCAGATGTTGTTATGAGTCTACAGATATAGATATATTATCCCTAGGCCAGGAGTACAGCACTGTGTTGAATGTAAATCAGGAAAAGGGGTCTGGAAGACAGGCATACGGTGGGACTCTGCGTGATAAGTTTTATGGAGAGGACTTCCTAGAGATTTTTATTGAACAACTACTGTATGAGTAATACTATGTGGGCTATAAAGGAAATAAGATACATGGTTTATGTTACCAGAGAATTCCCTTGCAGGGACTCAAGATATTCAAAAAGGGAAGATACATAAAAGACTGAGTAGAATACTAAATTGTATAGGCTCAACAGTAACTTTTGAGAAGTTAAGGAAGGATGGGAAGTTAAGTAAAGAGTTAAGTTGATGGCTAGAGCAATCAGGGGAAGTTTCATAAAGGAAGATGGGCTTGAACTTGGTCTTGAAGAACTGGTAGGATTGTAAAGCATATATGAATAGGCAATTCACAGGAGAGGAAACCTTAATGCTCAAAAGAGATATGAGTAAAACATTATCTATATTTAATACAGTTTGGGACATATTTGAGCTCTCTGTGGGACATTCACATGAAGAGATTTAGGAGGCAGCTGGACACATACACACACCCATACATGCATATACCTGAATTCAGAAGAGGCATGAGAATAAATATGTGGATATATCATTATCTAGATGGTGTTGGAAGGTTAAGTGTCCTGACGACAGGACCCATGTCTTATGTTTTTGGTTTTCTCCGCTGCACCGGGACTATAGTATGGACTGAGAAATGGTTGTTGAGTAAATGACATACTCATCATTGAATCTATACAGCAGATAAACCAAATCTGACCAAATAAAAATAAGCATTTCAAGAGAATTTTCTTATTTCTAAAGTATATATTCTAAATCAGCCGTTAGCAAACAGTTTGATCTTGGCTCCCCTTTACTTTCTTAAAAATTATTAAGAACCCCCAAAAAGCTTTTGTTTGAGTGCATTGTATCTACTGATGTTTATAATATTGTTGTTATTGTTGTTGTTGTTAGGTGTCATCGAAACAGTTCCGACTCATAGCGACCCCATGTACAACAGAATGAAACACTGCCTCGCCCTGTGCCATCCTCACTATCACTGCTATGCCTGAGCCCATCGTTGCAGCCACTGCATCCATCCATCTCCTTGAGGGTCTTCCTCTCTTTCATTGACCCTCCACCTTATCTCTGCTTTACCAAGCATGACGTTCTTCTGCAGGGACTGGTCTCTCTTGATAACATGTCCAAACTATGTGAGATGAACTCTTGCCATCCTAGCCTCTAAAGAGCATTCTGGCTGAACTTCTTCCAAGACAGATTTGTTCATTCTTTTGGCAGTCCGTGGTATATTCAATGTTCTTTGCCAATACCATGATTAAATCCATCAATTCTTCTTTGTTCTTCCTTATTCATTGCCCAGCTTTCACATGTATATGAGGCAATTGAAAATATCATGGCTTGGGTCAGACGCACCTTAGTCTTCAAAGGGACATCTTTGCTTTTTAACACTTTGAAGGGGCCTCTTGCAGCAGATTTGCCCAACGTAATATGTCATTTGATTTCTTGACTGCTGTTTCCATGGGACTGTGGATCCAAGTAAAATGAAATCCTTGACAACGTCAGTCTTTTCTCCATTTATTATGATGTTGCTTATTAGTTCAATTGGGAAGACTTTTGCTTTCTTTATGTTGAGGTGTTTATAATATTAGAAATTAAACATGTTAAAATTTTAATATACTGAATTATTAATTCATTTAAAAATAGTAATAAATTAATGAAATGTTAATACAAATATCATTTTTAATACAGTAGCTATATATTCCAAGGGAAAAGGAGTTTTGTAAAAAGAGTAGTATTGTTTTATACTTTTGCAAATTCCTTTAATGTCTAGATTAATAGTACACATATTGAATTGTCATATCTTCTACTGCATTCAATCTGTTGCAATATGAGGTTCTAGGTAAAGCATATAAGGAAAATCTGGCCTTGAACAGATACATTTTTTGGGAAACGGAAGAGTGTTTTAATAGCCTTTTCAGATAATTGTGGCTATTCTTCTATGATACTGTGCCAAAACTTGACAAATACCATTTCATAAAGATTAGTTCCAATGTGGAATCTGAGACTACATATATTACTAAACTTAAAATCTATTGACCTTGTAAGTTTGACTGGATCTTTTAACCATGCGAGATTTAAAAATATTTGGAAAATACTGGTTCACTGAGTTATGTACATCTTTGAAATGTTGGAACATTTTATTATACAATAACAGAAAATCACATTTGTTAATACCACCACTAATCTAATCAGAAAATTCTGGCCAGAAAAGTTTGATTAGTTTGGTGGTAGATACAAAGTTTTCCAAAATATCGAATTCCACTTGAAAGCTCAAACTTCATCATTGGCAGCAAATCCTGTCTTAGTCTGTAACAGCACTGCTTTATGTAATACTTTCCATTTCATCATACAAAATACTAAAAAATTATTTACTCAAGGGTCAAGATTTTAAAAATCAATGATTTTCATTGCTTCATCAAGGCCATTCTTGAATGAAGCTAGACATTTATCTTTTACTGCAAGTGTGTAGTGGTGAAGAATATAATGACTACTAGTACAGTTTGGGAAGTCCTAGGTGACGCAAATGGTTAACACGCTCAGCTGCTAACCAAAATGATTGGTGGTTGGAGTCCACCCAGAGGCATCTTGAAAGAAAGCCTGGAGATCAGCCACTGAAAACCCCATGGAGCACAGTTCTACTGTGACACACATGGTATCGCTGTGTCTGGTACAGTTTGGTGCCACTGCCTGCTTCATGCTAAGATGTCAACAGTTTTATCCATTGTTGCCTTTTCACCTTCAGTACCAATGTCAACACAGTGAAAGAGGAAAATACCATCTTCGTATTACTATGAAAAAATTTTTTTTTTACCTGAAAGATCACCAGTAAAGGTCTCTGTGGGCTACTTTGAGAACCACTGTTCTGAAGAATATCTTCCCATAAGTACTATGTATGAAGGATGAAAAAAAAAAAAAAAACTATTATAATATAAAAACCTGTAGGTAAACTGTACTAATAGAGAAGCAGCTCAAATGTAATTTTGAGAAGTGATGTGCATAACACATGAATATTATTTTGTTTGAAAATAATACCCCCATTTGGTAATTTCTTTAAGGAATACCAAGACAGAGAAAATGTGACGTTTAGCCAGGGTTGGATTTCCTCTCAATTTTCATGCCTGATGCATAGGCTTTCTTCCTTCCTTTCTTTCTTTTTTTGGCTTAAGATTATGATTGAAATCTAATTTAGTATAGTTTTAAAAACTTGTCCAAAGGGTCAGTGCAGGGTGTGATATGAAAAATGGGTCATTTTAATAGCCCATGTTCTGAAAATCAATCTCTGTTCCTGGGACATTACTTTGTTCATCTTTAAATATTTAAAAATGAAAATGTTAGAGGTTTTTATTGGATCTGCATTACAGTCATTGAACTATAATATCTTTATATGGGAGAATGACTTTTTAAACCGCCAATTAGTTGCTTCCTTTCACTGAAAGCTACTACATATGCCCCAGGCTGAGTTATGTACGAGTCTATTTTTTAGACATAATAGCTTTAGTGCTTTATTGTTCAGAGCATGCTTTGATTTGGTATATGCCATACCCTGAGTTGAAGGCATCATGGCAGGTGCCAGGTGATTGAGACGAATTTTGCTTTGGGTTTTGTTCATGTCCATGGTAACCTCCAGCTCACAAATATTATTTCAAGAAATTGATGTTGAATACCTAATATATGCAAGACAGCAGGTCAGCCTCTGAAGGAAAAAAATGAAGATATGTAAGATAGACTCCCTTCCCTCAGGAAACTTGAAATCTAGTGGAAAGCCAGTCCTAGAAACAGCCAACTAGTAAAATATATCAGGCTATATTATAATTGTGATTCATTAATTAGTTCTGATATATTTTACTAATTGTCTATTTCTAGGACTGGCTTCCCACTAGATTTCATGTTTCCTGAGGGCAGAGAGTCTATCTTACATATCTTCATTTTTTTCTACACTGAGTGGCAGAAATGGTTAACATACTTGCCTGGTGACCGAAAGGTTAGTGGTTTAAGTCCACCCAGAGGCACTTGGAAGACCTGGCAATGTACTTCTGAAAAAAATTAGCTATTGAAAACTCTGGAGCACAGTTCTACTCTGACACACATGGGGTGGCCAAAAGTTGGAACTGACGTCATGATAACTGTATATATACATATCTATAAGTTATATGTATATAATTAATGAATATAGTCTATATATAATTAATGAATATTGTTGCTGTTAGGCGCCATCGAGTCAGTTTAGACTCATAGTAACCCTATGTACAACAGAATGAAATACTGGCCTGATCCTGCATCATCCTTAAAATTGTTATTATGCTTGAGCCCATTGTTACAGCCATTGTGTCAACCCATCTCCTTGAGGGTCTTCCTCTTTTTCACTAACCCTCTACTTTACCAAGCATGATGTCCTTCTCTAGGGACTGATCCATCCTAATAACACGTCCAAAGTATGTAGGACGAGGTCTCGCCTTCCTAGCCTCTAAGGAGCATTCTGGCTGTACTTCTTCCAAGACAGATTTGTTCATTCTTCTGGCAGTTCATGGTATATTCAATATTCTTTGCCAACACCATAATTCAAAGGCATCAATCTTCTTCATTCTTCCTTATTCATTGTCCAGCTTTCACATGCATATGAGGCGATTGAAAACACTATGGCCTGGGTCAGGCACACCTTAGTCCCCAAAGTGACATCTTTGCTTTTTAACACTTTAAAGAAGTCTTTTGCAGCAAATGTGCTCAATGTAATGCGTCATTTGATTTCTTGACTGCTGCTTCCATGGGCATTGATTGTGGATCCAAGTAAAATAAAATCCTTTAGAGCTTCAATATTTTCTCCATTTATCATGATGTTGCTTATTGGTCCAGTTGTGAGGATTTTTGTTTTCTTTATGTTGAGGTGTAATCCATACTGAAGGCAGTGGTCTTTGATCTTCATTAGTAACTACTTCAAGTCTTCTTCACTTTCTGCAAGCAAGATTGTGTCATCTGCATATTGCAGGTTGTTAATGAGGCTTCCTCCAATCTCGATGCCCTATTCTTCTTCATATAGTCCAGCCTCTTAGATTATTTGCTCAGCATAAAGATTGAATAAATATAGTGAAAGGATACAACCCTCATGCACGCCTTTCTTGACTTTAAATCATGCAGTATCCCCTTGTTCTGTTCGAAGGACTGACTCTTGGTCTAAGTACAGGTTCTGCCTGAGCACAATTAAGTGTTCTGGAATTCCTATTCTTTGAAATGTTATCCATAATTTGTTATGATCCACACAGTCGAATGCCTTCGCATACTCAATAAAACACAGGCAAACATCTTTCTGGTATTCTCTGCTTTCAGCCAGGATCCATCTGCCATCAGTAATGATATCCCTTGTTACACAGCCTGGTCTGAACCCGGCTTCAATTTCTGGCAGTTTCCTGTTGATGTACTGCTGCAACCACTTTTGAATGATCTTCAGCAAAATTTTACTTGTCTGTGATATTAATGATATTGTTCGATAATTTCTGCATTCTATTCCATCATCTTTCTTTGGAATGAGTACAAATATCAACATCGTCAGGCTGGTTGGCCAGGTAGCTGTCTTCCAATTTTCTTGGCATAGATGAGTGAGCACTTTCAGCACTGCATCCATTTGCTTAAACATCTCAATTGTTATTCTGTCAATTCCTGGAGCCTTGTTTTTGCCATTGCCTTCAGTGCAGCTTAGATCTCTTCCTTCAGTACCACTGGTTTTTGATCACATGCTACCTCCTGAAATGGTTGAATGTTGACCAATTTTTTTTGGTACAGTTATTCTGTATATTCCTTCCATCTGCTTTTGATGCTTCCTGTGTTGTTTAGTATTTTTCCAAAGAATCCTTCAGTATTGCAACTCAAGGCTTGAATATTTTTCTTCAGTTCTTTCAGCTTGAGAAATGCTGAGCAAGCATTTGAAATCTTCTGCTCAACTCTTTTACTTCCTCATTTCTTCCTTTCACTTTAGCTACTCTGTGTTTAAGACCAACTTTCAGAGTCTCTTCTGACATCCCTATTGGTCTTTTCTTTCTTTCCTGTCTTTTTAATGACCTCTTGCTTTCTTCATGTATGATGTCCTTGATGTCATTTCACAGCTCGTCTGGTCTTCGGTCATTAGTGTTCAATGCATCAAGTCTATTCTTGAGACGGTCTCTAAATTCAGGTGGTATATACTCAAAGTTGTACTTTGGTTCTCCTGGACTTATTCTAATTTTCTTCAGTTTCAACTTGAACTTGCATATGAGCAGTTGATGGTCTGTTTCACATTCGGCCCCTGGCCTTTTTCTGACTGATGATATTGAGCTTTTCCAACCTCTCTTTCCACAGATGTAGTCGATTTGATTCCTGTGTATTCCATCTAGTGAGTTTCACGTGTATAGTCACCATTTATGTTGTTGAAAAAAAGGTATTTGCAATGAAGAAATCATTGGTCTTGCAAAATTCTATCATGCGATCTCCGGAATCGTTTCTATCATCAAGGCCATATTTTCCAACTACTGATTCTTCTTTTTTGTTTCCAACTTTTTCATTCTAATTGCCAGGAATTATCAATGCATCTTGATTGTATGTTTGACCAATTTTAGACTGCAGAAGTTGGTAAAAACCTTCAATTTCTTCCTCTTTGGCCTTAGTGGTTGTATGTAAGTTTGAATAATAGTCGTATTAACTGGTCTTCCTTGTAGGCATATAGATATTATCCTATCACTGACTTGTACTTCAGGGTAGCTCAGCTGAAACCTCTCCACCAAGGGTTACCCTACTGGTATTTGAAATACTGGTGGCAAAGTTTCCGGTATCACCGCTACACACAAGCCACCACAGTACAACAAACTGACAGACATGTGGTGCAGTTACTGAATATATTCTATATAATTCATGGTACTGGAGGAAGAAGTCCAAGCTGCACTGAAGGCAATGGTGAAAAACAAGGCCCCAGAAATTGACAGAATATCAACTGAGATGTTTCAACAAACGGATGCAGCTCTGGAAGTGCTCACTCGTCTATGCCAAGAAGTTTGAAAGACAGCTCCCTGGCCAACAAACTGGAAGAGATCCATATTTATGCCTATTCCCAAGAAAGGTGATCCAATCAAATGCAGAAATTATTGAACAATGTCAATAGCACAAGCAAGTAAAATTTTGCTGAAGATCATTCAAAAGTGGTTGCAGCAGTACATCAACAGGAAACTGCCAGAAATTGAAGCCGGGTTCAGACCAGGCTGTGTAACAAGGGATATCATTACTGATGGCAGATGGATCCTGGCTGAAAGCAGAGAATACCAGAAAGATGTTTGCCTGTGTTTTATTGAGTATGCAAAGGCATTCGACTGTGTGGATCATAACAAATTATGGACAACGTTTCAAAGAATGGGAATTCCAGAACACTTAATTGTGCTCTTGAGGAACCTGTACATAGATCAAGAGACAGTTGTTTGGACAGAACAAGGGGATACTGTGTGATTTAAAGTCAGGAAAGGTATTGCATCAAGGTTGTATCCCTTCACCATACCTATTCAGTCTGTATGCTGAGCAAAAAATCTGAGAAGCTGGACTATATGATGAAGAATGGGTCATCAGGATTGGAGGAAGACTCATTAACAACCTGTGTTATGCAGATGACACAACCTTGCTTGCTGAAAGTGAAGAGGACTTGAAGCACTTGCTGATGAAGATCAAAGACCCCAGCCTTCAGTATGGATTACACCTCAAAATAAAGAAAACAAAAATCCTCACAACTGGACCAATAAGCAACATTGTGATAAATGGAGAAAAGATTGAGGTTGTCAAGGATTTAATTTTACTTGGATCCACAATCAACACTCCTGGAAGCAGCAGTCAAAAAATCAAAAGATGCATTGCATTGGGCAAATCTGCTACAAAAGATCTCTTTAATGTGTTGAAAAGCAAAGATATCTCCTTGAAGACTAAGGTGCACCTGATCCAAGCCATGGTGTTTTTAATCGCCTCATATGGATGGGAAAGCTGGACAATGAATAAGGAAGACCGAAGAAGAACTGATGCCTTTGAATTGTAGTGTTGGCGAAGAATATTGAATCTACCGTGGACTGCCAAAAGAATGAACAAATCTGTCTTGGCAGAAGTACAACCAGAATGCTCCTTAGAATCAAAGATGGCGAGACTACATCTTACATACTTTGGACATGTTGCCAGGAGAGATCAGTCCTTGGAGAAGGACATCATGCTTGGTAAACTAGAGGGTCAGCGAAAAAGAGGAAGACCCTCAAGGAGATGGAATGACACAGTGGCTGCAACAGTGGGCTCAAACATAACAGTGATTGTGGGCATGGCGCAGGACCAGGCAGTGTTTTGTTTTGTAGTACACAGGGTCACTATGAGTGGGAACTGATTCGACAGCACTTAACAACAACAACATTCTGTATAAGTAATGAATATGTTATGTATATAATTAATGAGTATATTATATAAAATTAATGACTATGTTGTATGTAGTTAATGAATAGATCAGAATGAATTAATGAGAGAGGTATAACAAAATCATTGTTGTTTGGGAATCCAGTGGAGGGAATGGTGCATTATGACTGGAAAACTATGGTAAGAAGAAATTGCATTTGATCAGGTCTTGTGGGAGTAAATTAGGTTTCACTTGGTGGGCATGTGGCTACATTCCAGGTAGAAGAAAAGGCAATAATGCAGATGCCCAAGGATGAAATACTTAGCATATTTGATTAATAGAGAATTGGCCAAAGGGCACAATGGGAAAGGTGTCTGGGAGGGCTGGTCTTTATAAGCAGTGGCATGTGTGATTGGGATTGGGGTCTGTGATAATGAACAGAGGTCTTAGAAATCTAAAATCAAGGGAAACAGGACACTATTACCTTTCAGGGTCCTGAAACATGCCTTCTAACCACTCTCCTTCCCTGTTTTTTCAGTCTTCCTGATGGTGTTTGGGTTTCTGAGCACATCCAGTGTGGATGGTTTCTCCTGTCATTCAACCTGGACATCATTTAAAAAAAAAAAGAAAGTGAAAAAATAAGTTTTTTTGGCCAGTTTCATTACCATGGTTTAATTTAATCATTGTAGCAATCCCAGTACTGATAATACTGCATGTGTGATCTCATTTAACCCTCCTCGCCACTCTCTAAGGTTGGCACTCTTGTCATCCCCATTTTACACATGAGGAACTTAGTCTTAAGAGTGGGAGCTTGAACCAGGTGTTTCTGTTCCCCTCTTAACCCTAGCTATACTGCCTCCTACAACATTGTGGAGGTGGATCCTACTATTGCCTTTTTGTAAATAAAGAAACTGAAGCTCAAGGAGATTAAATCATTTTATTGTATTCATACACTTTCACAAGTGGCAAAGTTAGGGTTTGACCTCTGTGTGTTGTGCCCTGAAAGCCTTTGTTCTTTTCCTGACATCATGCTGTCAGCTCCTATTGAACTGGTTTTACAACTTGAGGGCATTTTAGTTCTTCTCCCACATTTGGGGCTAGAGTCCTAAGATAGAATCCTGGCCTACTTATTCTCAAGGTAAGAAGAAAGGAAGGCAATTACTGCTTACAAAATTGAGTGCCCTTACGGGCACATTATATGCATTTCTAATTTAAGCAGAACTATTGTATAACGGAAGCCCTGGTCACACAGTAGTTAATAACGAGCTCAGGCTGCTGAAAGGTAGGCAGTTCAAATCCACCAGCCACTCCTTAGAAACCTTACTCTACTATAGGATTGCTATGACTTGATGGGGAAACCCTGGTGGCGCAGTGGTTAAGAGCCACGGCTGCTAACCAAAAGGTCAGTAGTTCAAATTCACCAGGTGCTCCTTGGAAACCCTATGGGGCAGTTCTGCTCTGTCCTATAGGGTCACTATGAATCGGAATCAACTCGATGGCAACGGGTTTGGTTTTGGTTGGGTTATGACTCCATGGCAATGGGTTCTTTGGGTTATTGTATGACAGTCCTCCCAACAGAAGAACAAACACTAGGACACCAAGACTGTTCATTTCTTCTATTTGCAAACAGAACTTTTTGTTTTCATCAGGTTATCTACAGTAGTGATTTCCATGCACTAGAAGCAACCTCATTAACCTGGGAACATTCAGCACACATACACACATACACACACAGAGTCCCGTTTCTGGAATTCTGATTCATTAGATCTGAATTCTCCATGAGTCAGAATTGACTCTACAGCAGCTAACAACAAACAGGGTTTCAGGTGGTGCCCAATAATCTGTTTTCTCAAAGCTTCTTGGTTGAGGGAATATATTCCATGGTGAAAACCCAGGTCTCTGGAGTCAGATCTCCTTGAATTGATTCCCAGCTGTAAGCCTTGGCAAGTTAGGTAGACTAGTTAGGTAGACTCTCTGTGCCTTAGTTCATCATCTGTACCTGGAAAGTGGAGAGTTCCACATATACTATTATGGCTATAGATAGTCTGGTTTAGAGAATATAATAACTTAGGGAGATATTAAAGATGAATGAGAAAGTTCTGTGAGTCTGGAGTATTCTTTCATAGTTACGTGAAAAGAAAGATACCGCTATATGAATAGACCCAAGACAATTCTATTTTGGACCTCACTTGTATACAATGTGCCTTCTTCAGATATTATAGGAAAACAGCATTAGTTTGGACCTCATTACACTGGAATCAGGATAAATTAGATGTGGACTAAACTGAAGTTCATTCTTAAACTGTTTATAGCACAAGTGTTTAGTAATCACATTAATATTGTAATTCAGTTGCATGACAGGCATTTGACCTAATTAAATAAAAAAAGGAAAAAAAAAAAAACATTTCTTGGTCACCTTGCAGCATATGCTTGTACAGAATTACATATTGTGGCTGCAGAAGCTAAAAACAAAGATGGAGTTTCTTATGCCCAGTCCGTAAGAGCATGGGTGCCACTTGGTTTCACAGGGCAAAAAGTTTAAGATAATAAGTAACCTAACTTTTAGAAATAGTGATTAGCTTGTTTCTGTAGATTTATGGATAATCCACAGTCCCTGCTCTCTAACTCCTGCATTCCAGACAAGCAGACGCCTAGTTATCTAAGAGCCAGTTGACAGGGATTCATCCCCTCAACCTTCAACATTTGTCTTTTTAAGCAAACTAACATTTCAGAGAAGAAACAATTTCTAAGGACGTTTTAATGAACCTCTGAAATACCACCTAAAACTGCCTGGACTTCTTGGACCCTCTTTGGAGTTTTATAGTCATCAGTTAAAAGGCTGCTCATGTATTGGATATGTAGCTGAGGTATATTACTTAGCTTTACTGAGCTTCAGTTTCCTCTTTTCTATAAATGTATATATATTAAAAAAAAAAAAGTTGCCAATTCCAGTTTATGGAAACCCCATGTGGTTCAGAGTAGAACTGTGCTCCACAGGGTTTTAAATGGCTGTGATCTTTTGGAAGTAGATTGCCAGGCATTTCTTCTGAGGTACCTCTGAGTGGATTTGAACTGCCAACCTTTTGGTTAGTGGCCAAGTGCTTAGCTGTTTGTGCCACCCAAGGACTCCTTATATTATAATATAGGTTAAATAAAATTGGTTGTCGTCATTCGTGGAACTAGCACACATATTTTGAATATTCGAGAGCAACTTCCAAATTCCATGATGTGTAATAAACCATGTGCTTCAGATCAGTGAATCCTCTACTTAGTAAGTGAGCATGATCAACTCTGCAGATTTTCTCTTAAAGCTATAAATGTCACTATTTCTTTTTTTTTTTTTAATTGTACTTCAGGTGAAGGTTTACAGAACAAATAGTTTCTCATTAAACAGCAGTACGCATATTGTTTTATGACATTGGTTAACAACCCCACGACATGTCAACCCTCTCCCTTCTTGACCTCTTTTTTGGTGAAAATGTACATAGCCAAAGATACACCATTTCAAAAATTTCTACATGCACAGTTCAGTGAAAATGTCACTATTTCTTATTTAAAAAAATGAACCTGAAAAGAAAGACATCTGCTGGTGATGATGATGGAAAAGAAGAGAAAGAGGAAGGATCTAATAAAGTGATGGCTTTTAGCAAATAGAAAGTTGGGATACATTAAAGAGTAGAATGTTAAATTCTGTACTGCTTTAGATCCAAGATATGCCTTGTTCTGTCATAGCTCCATATGTAGAAACGAGAGAAAGTGATTTCTGAAATTGTTTCAGGAAGTGTTGTAGTCTTTGCAAAAACAACTCAAGCAAAGAAAATCAAGCTTTAGTGCAAATTGAAATGTAGGTTATGTTGTGAAGATGTGTAAGGAAATAGTTGATTGAAGAATGAATGCGATTTTAAAGACCATAAAACTGCACCAAAATTTCCATATTTGAAAATTTAAGAATTTGTAAAAGTATTGAAATATATTCTGAACAAATGTAAAACTCTATATTAGCTACTTCATAAATTAGTTATAAGGATCACATGAGATAAATGATATAATGCATCTAGCTCACTGTCTAGTATGTAACAGGTCCTCACTAGTAATAATAATTATTTCTCCATTTACTCACTATAATAAAGTTTCACTGTGAGTGGCCCTTGATATCATTTTCTTCATAAGGGATTAATCAGTTACCACTATTGTTTTTAATTACCACTGACTCCTAAATTACACTTTCAACTCCTGATTTTCATAGTAAAATCAGTTTTGCCTATGAAGATATATCTTGGATAATTAGGTGGATAACGTCTTATGTGCTTCCCTTCAGGAAGATGTTAATCAGAATTTCTTTGGTGGTAAATATCTATCCTTAATACTTTCTTGAAATTCTTAGTTACTGTATGGTTGGTTGACCTACATACTGGAAATAATGTGAAGTTTCAGGACAAAAATCATCCGTGGCTAAAGGAATCTTTTAGCACACTTTCATGATCTTTCAAATCAACTATCACCGAGTTCAAGCTGGAAATAATAGAATTTTCCTTCCAAACCTGGGAAACTAAGGTAGACAGTGTAAATGATTTGCTCAAGGTAGGAGTGCTTATTGGAGTCTAGATTTGTGACTTGGGAGCCACATTTTGTGTCAGCTATTAGCACAGAGTTCCTTGTTTAGCAGTAAAAGCTTAATTTTTGAAAGAAAGATTTTTTTTTTTAAGTATGCCTAAAGTACTTGCATTTTAGTCAAGCATTTTTAAAAGGCCATTGATCTTTTTGACAAAACTAATTCAATTTGACTTGATAGGAGTTACATCCTAGTGAATAAAAAATGGCCCCATGTTAATAGTCAGAGATGATATCAGCTTGTGGCATGCTGTTCAGTGGAGTGTCTCCTATGATTGATATTAGCTCCCATCTTGCGAAGCTTCTTTATTGTTCGGGAGCTAGGTAAACAGCGTGTTAATAGTGTGACTGTCTGTTTTCATCATCCTTAACGTTGCGTGGCATTTATATATGTGTGAAGCATATCGTTTGGAAGGGTGCTTTGATATCTTTCAGGGTGAACAATGCTATATAAATGTAAATTATCATAATTATTGATTATAGCTGATGTTAAATTAGAGTTAGAAAAATCAGTAAGAAGTAAAAATAATTATACAAAGAGGGGCTGGGAGGATTACCAATCTGAAAAAGAAATAGTGAGAGAAGATTACACTAGGAAATTGAGAGCAATAATTTAAATCTCAAAACACTAGTATTAAATATTAACTGACTAAATGGAAAACTATGGTCTTAAAAAAGATGTAAGATGTGATGAAGTGAATATTACGTATTTATTTACACTCTAATAGGACAAATTATGTTTTGCGTGTATGATGTCTGTGTGTGTGTGTATGTGTGTGTGTGTGTACAAACACAATTTTGAGTAATTTGGAAGGAAACTCAGGGTAATTCACTCTTTAATTCCCAGATCTTGCTGCTGCTATTGCTGCTACTTTATTAGAACTTTTGGCATCAGAGTAGAAAGGAAAAAAAAGCTTATCTTCTATTCTATTAAAACTTTCCAAAAGACTTCATTTTGATTTGAGAAGGATGTTGCTAAAATATGTATTGTTGAAGAATTAGATATGATAATTAGTTATTTTAAAATCAGTGGTTGATACAGAGCATGTCTGCATACTTCTGGGCCTCCTTTGATAATCAAGCTATTTGGAAAATGAGTCTATACTATGTTCACACTGCTCATTTCCTCCTTAGTCTTCTAGAATTTGGTTCCTTCTCCTTCCTTCTCCCCCACTACTGTTGTCTCCTTCAGATTGGATGTCCACAGTACGATAGGGTCACTGGGGCTTGGAATTGACTTGACAGCAAGGCGTTCGTTTTGTTTTGTTTTTTGATTCTAAAGGCTCTGAGTCGGAATCTACTCAACACGCAATGAGTTTGGTGTTTTGTGGAGCCCTGGTGGTGCAGTGATTAACAACTTGGCTGCTAACCAAAAGGTCAGCAGTTTGAATCCACCAGCTGCTCCCTGGAAACCCTATGGGGCAGTTCTAGTCTATCATAGGGTGGCTATGAGTTGGAATTGGCTTGATGCAAAGGGTTTGGGTTTTTTATTTGTTTTTGGAAAGGCTCTGAACATTTGACTTGCTCATCCTAAGTGACATCTCTGAAACATCTGAAACCTTCACCTTCTTGGAGTTCAACTACCTCTTATATACAGATGATTCCCATATCTCTGGCCTAGACCTCCCATTTATCCAACTATATCCTACATTAATCCACTTGGATCTTGAAATCAAGTTCAAAATCAGGTTTATCATCTCACTCCAAACTTGTTTCTTCTCTTGAATCTCTCATTTTAGTGAGTTAAACAGCATCCATTTGGTCCCCTGAGCCAGAAATCTAGAACCAATTTAGACTCCTTTCCCTATATACAGTAATTTACCAGTACTGAAATATATTCCAAATCTGTTCTCTCCTCTAGATTGCACCTACCTTAATTGAAGCTATTAAAATTTCTTGCCTGGATTATTGCAATAACATTCTGTTTTCCTCTCTCTAATCAACTTCCCTTTCAATGTGTAGAGCAGCTAGAGGGTTTGTTTCAAAACATGTATCTCATTATATTTTCCTGTTTCTTCAAGTTGTAAAATGGCTCCCTACAGCTTTCAGCATCTCAGTGCAATTCCTTGGCATAGCACATCATGCCTTTCCTGACAAGGTCTTCAAATTTTCTCTCTTTCTACCACATGCGCCTTTTTCTCTGGCTATACCGAATGATTCTGTAAATGGATTACGCTTTGTCACACCTTTGTGATATGTCATACGTTGTTCCCTTTCCCTCCTGTCTTGGACATACCACCATGTCCTTCTCATCCTTCAAACCTCACTTCAAGGGTCACCTCTAGAAAGCGTTCCTTGACTTGTACTCAACCTAATTAGTCTGATCTAGATGCTCCTCCTCTGTGCTCCTTAATCACACTAGCTAGCATTTAGCATACTGCTCTTGAATTATAATTTACTGATCTGCCTCTGCCGTGGACTATAATTTTCTTGAGGGCAATGGTCGTGACTTTTTTTGACTTTATATTCTCAGTGCTTAGCTAAGTAGCATTTAATAGATGTTTGATGAATTAATGAAGGAATTAATTAATGGATTATTAGAAATGGCTCCTTTGTAAGTCTGGCCATTGGCCAGCAAGGAATTGGGGAAGAAAATCACATACTAATGCATTTTTAGTCTAGTATCAAATTTAATATAATGTGAGAGGTAATCTTTAGGGGATAAAAAGAAGAAAGTGTATATATTATTGAAATAGTACTAAGCTGGGATATAATTCTGAATCTCTAAGAAAGCATTGTTGTAATGCCACAGTTGAAAAAAAAATTTCAGTGTGACAAATCTTTGAATATTTAGAAATATGAGCATATTTGGTTTTGTATAAGAAGCCATTTTAGAGTACTGACTGCACTTTTCCCTTTCTATTAAGATATTTTGGCATCATGTACCCTCAGAGGATAAACAGTAGCAAAGGTTAGAAATATTTAAAGCACTTTCTCCTCTAAATATAATGAGAGGGACACAAAAACATCCAGTTTGCAATTACAGACTCATAACATTGACACACATAATTAATGAGTGACCTTGTCCAAATTACAGGATGGACTGAATGTATCAAGTATGGCAAATGGAAATGCTTTTGCTTGACTCAGCAAGTTATGTTTACAAATTCTAGGACATTTCTGATCTCTATGTTAAAGGGTTTATGTTTACACATAGTTTAATCAACTCCCTTGAAAACAAGCTAGAATTTCAATAGATTCATAGTTCCAACCACCCAGCATAACCAAGGGAGAAAGATTTGTGATCTGCTTCTGTAGTGATGACAGCCAAGAAGATCCTATGGAGCAGTTTTACTCAGTCACATGGGGTCGCTGTGAGTCGAAATCTACTCGACAGCATCTAACAACATAGTTGTAAAGATGCTACACGTTTCCAATTAGTGAGAAGAGACCACACGTGCAAACACGTTGTGTGTTTGATTAAGTTTCCCATTTAACACAGGGTATTTTGATGAAAAAGCCCTGGTGGCGGCACAGTGGTTAAGAGCTCGGCTGCTAACCGAAAGGTCGGCAGTTCGAATCTGCCAGCTCCTTGGAAACCCTGTGGGGGAGTTCTGCTCTGTCCTATAGGGGTCACTATGAGTGGAATCAACTTGACGGCGAGGGGTTTGGTTTCTGGTTCATTTTGATGAAGATTTTCCTGGCCCCTGGCCCTAAAGAGATCAGACTTGCTGATGATATTGCCCATATTGAGCAGACTGGTGGTTGATGTGTGAAAATGCTCAGCTATGCTGAACCACAGTCTTTTGTACCCAGGGCTTACATCAACCTTCTGGAAGGATTTAACGTTAACAATCTGTGCACTTTTATTTAAGGCATTGTGTACACATATTGGGCTCTTCTGGTTATTGAATCCAGTTTAGCATTAGCAAGTCTTCATCCTCATCCAGAGAGAGAAGCATAATGAGTGCCCAGGTGTCTCTGTATCTGCCTCCAGCTTTTTAGTGTTCCAGAGAACCCATTTCCCCACAGGTGCACAATGGGACTCACATTGTCTCCATCTGTCTCTTCTGCGTTGTTCTTGTGATTGGGGCTTTTGAAGTTTGGGCACCATCTAAAAATGAATCTTTGCAGTTTCTAGATTTTTTTTCTTTTACTGTACTGTGAGGATAGGGCCTTTACAATACTAAATGGCTCTTCCTTCTGGAAAAATAAATAATTCATCAGAACCTTGCTAATAACTGGGCATCCTTTGTGTATGGAGAGGATGCCAACAATCTGTTTACTTGTCCAATTATTCTTTTTAGGAAACATTCTTAGAAGTGGAATTGCTGCATTTGAGATTCTTGACAGGTATTATCCAATTGCCCTTCATATTTATATGCCCAGTAGTAGTGGGTAAGTCTACATACCTTCCCATACAATCACCAGAACTGAGTATTGTTATTATTTTTCATCTTTACCAGTATCATACCGGGCAAAAATTATTTTATTATTACTTTCATTTGCATATTTTTCATTCCTAATGGACTTGAAACTTTTTACACACTAATCAGCCAATCGTATTTCATCTTTTGCAAACTGCTTGTTCCTTGCTTTGCTTGTTTTTCTCTTGGGATAGTCCTCTGTTTCCTGTTGCTTTGTAAGAATTTCTTTTAGACCAAGTCTATCAACCCTTTGTCTGGCATATATTACAATATGGATTTCTGTAATTCATCCTTTCATGCTTGGTGTTACTTGCCCTACAGCAATTTAAACAAATTATGTGGTTACATCTATCAATCATTTTATCTATACTTTCTGTCATTGAGTTAATCCCAGCAAGATGTGTTAATAACAGGCCCATGGAAAAATCTCCCGTAAAAGGCCAGGGTTCTCCAAAAAAATTACCTTTAAATGAGGTTTTTCTCTTTTTGTACCTAGCTCTCCACCAAATTATTTGAAATCTGAGTGCCTCAAGTTATAAGTCGAATGATCCAAATCTATTGTAGTTCAATTGTTTGAATTACAAGAATGTCATTAGATGTTAGTGAAGCAGTTTCCCACACATGTGTGTAGACTAGCCTGTGAATGGTTGGCCACTCCTCATAGGAGTCACGACTACTTTAAGTTAACTCTATAAATAAAGAGTCTTCTCTCTGGGCTGGACTGAAACACACACGCACACAGGATACATGTACTCCTCTGGTCCCTGCCATTGCTGTTAGATTGGCTCCTACTAATGGAATGCTATGTCTCGTCTAATCAGATGAGGTGGACCTAGCCTTCCTCCTAGACCACAATTACCTTGTGATGTTTACTTCCATCCCATTGCCATTTTTCTCACATTCTCCAACTAGTATGCAACAGTCCCTGCCTGGAGTAATTAAAAAAAAAAAAAAATTGCAGAAGTTGCTGTTGAGTCGACTCCGACTCATTGCAACCCCATGTGTATCAGGATAGAACCGTGCTTCGTAGGGTTTTTGATGATTGATTTTTCAGAAGCAGATCACCAGACCATTCTTCCAAACTACCTCTGGGTAGACTTGAACCTCCAACCTTCTGGTTAGCTGCTGAGCACATTAACCATTTGTACCATCCAGGGACCTGCCTGGAGCACGGACTACCAAATATCTCCTTCTCTTTTGGTGCTGGAGACCCTTCCCTTTTCTCACCACTCTCTAGGGGTCCAGATGTCAACAAAGTCTCTCTTGTGTTACTCATGTCTGATGAGTTTGTGTTCTCCACTGGAGGAAACAAACCTGTTCATTTAAGTTTTAAATTAGACTAAAACAGATATACTCTGCTTTCAGGATTATTAAAATTCAGGTAATTTCCTCTAGCTTTTACATGGTTTCATACTGTTTACATTTTAATATTTAATTCATCTCCATTTTATATTGTAAGATGTGAGGTAGACATCTAACTTTTATTTCTAAGTAGCCATCATCCAACATTATTTATAGAAAAGTTCATCATTTTGTTCAGTGATTTGAAATGCTGCTTGAATCCTATACTACATTATTATGTTTTCTGGATCTGTTTATGAATGTTCTATCCCACTGATCTGACTATCTCTATTTAACACTGTTTAAATATTGTAGTTGTATAATAATGTTAATATCTGGAAGGTAAATTCACTACCATTAGTATGGGTTTCAAAACTTTTTTGCGTTTATTCTTGTATATCTAGGTACATTATAAACCTCCCTTCCCCCCAAAAAATGAATGGGGTTTTCTTTGAAAATAGGCTGAATATATAGATCAACTTGGGGAGCATACTATATCCATCTAGGGCAGTTATTTTTACATTTTTTATTTAACTCGTGTACCTCTCAGCAATTCATTACAATTATTTTTCATTTAGTTTCTGTAAATTCTCATTAAATTTAGTTATGAGCGTTCTATATTTGCTGATGCTATGTTAAATGGGATCTTTTCCCCATAATACTTTTAAAGCAATTATTGTAGGTATATTAGGAAATTATTAGTATTTTCATAATAATAATTTTGTAAGCATAATTTTTATTTACCATCTAGCTGCTTCTAATGGAATTTCAGGTGATTAGGTGATTCACTTATTTATTTTTTTTCAGGTAAACAGTCATGTCTACAAACGAGGATGATTTTAACTCTTCTTTTCGTGTATTTATCTCTTGTTATTTTTTACTGTCTTATTGCATGCTTAGGGCATCCAGAATGACATGCGATATTGATTGTGACAGTCAGCAACCTTGTTTTGTTCCTGACATTAATGAGAATGCCTCTAGTATTGCTTTATTAATTTTTTTATGCTGCTGTTGATTTCTAATTGTTACTGTTGCTCATGCTAAAGATTTTTTTCTAGTTCACTGAAAGGTTTTCTAAAACCATGACTGAATTTTGTCAAATGCATTTTTTTGTAACCTATTGACATGATAATACATGTTTTGTTCTTTAATTAATTAATGCATTTATTAGAGTAATTTTTTTCCTAACATCAAACCATGCTTTTATCTGTGACATAAATACTTCTTAGATACAGTGTATGATTGTTTTCATATAATGCTAGATTTAATATGATTTAATAAGGAGCCTTGGTGGCACAGTGGTTAAGTACTCAGCTTCTGTTAGAGCCCACCAGTGGCTCTGCAGGAGAAAGATGTGGCAGTCTGCTTCTGTAAAGATTTACAGCCTTGGAAACTCTATGGGGCAGCTCTACTCTGTCCTATTTTAATTTTTTAATCTGCTCTATTAATACTTTTGACAAAATAGAAGAAAATGTTTTCTGCTTTCATGCTCTAGGTGGTTGTGGTTAGAAAGGATGACTTCACTAATATATCTTCCCCTGAATTAGGATATGGATAGATTTTACCCATAACTCTCAAAGTGAAATTCACACAAGATGCAAAATTCAATAGAATAAAAATAACTTTTTAGATAGAGACTAAATTTTTCTTAGATGAACTGGAGATATTTGCTATTTCTCTGAATAGATATAGAAGACTTAATTGCATAATTTATTAATGGTGTTCTTTTTTTTACAACAGATGTTCTCTTACAGCTAGTCTTTCATCATCCTTAATAACTTGCCTGCAGTTTTTCAGTTTCATAGTTTCAATTTGTTTATTTTAAAATTATATTAAACATCTAATATGGTCAGAGAACATATGATGATAATATTTGTTCTGGCAACAGACTGTATTTTGTTAACATCTGTATATGAGGAATAGATGCCGACACATTTCACTAATTAGGGTTTTGGTGATACTTTTATTCTGACGGCTAATCGTAATAGTAGCTTACAAAAATTTTTATTTCCTGTGACAATTCTTCTAATATCAAATGAGGTTAGATACCAAATAGGAAATTTATATTATCTTTTATTTAAAAAAATACAAAAGAAAACAAAAAACCTCTGTAGTTAATAATACAAATGGTGTTTTAGTCATCTAGTGCTGCTATAACAGAAATACCACAAGTGAATGGCTTTAACAAAGAGAAGTTTATTTCTTCACGGTAAAGTAGGCTAAAAGTCCAAATTCAGGGCGTCAGCCCCAGGGGAAGTCTTTCTCTCTCAGCCTTCTCATCAATGTTTCCCCAGACTAGGAGCTTCTCCACATAGGGACCTTGGATCCAAAGGACACGCTCTGCTCTTGGCACTACTTTCTTGGTGGTATGAGGTCCCCCTGTCTCTCTGCTCACTTTTCTCTTTTATATCTCAAGAGAGTGCCTCAGGACACAATCCAGTCTTGTAGATTGAGTCATGAATGCAGCTGCCGCCCATCCTCCCTCATTAACATCGTAGAGGAAGGATTTACAACATACAGGAAAATCACACAATACCAGGAATCTTGGCCTAGCCAAACTGATACACATATTTTTTGGGGGATGTAATTCAATCCGTGACAAATCGTATACCTAAATGATTGTTTAGAGTTATTGTCTATTTATAGATATTTGTTAGGTATCACTGAAAATGAGAACATAATGTATCCTCATTGTCTCTGGGAGAAATAGTTATAATTTATATGAAAATATGTATGTATTTATCATAATTCCATGAAGATTGTAATGATGGTGTATATACTAGTAAAACATACCAATCCAAGTTTGAGTTTTTGCTTCCATTGAATTATTACGAGAGGTCATGAGGTTGTAAGATGTGGAAATATATTAAACAGAGAAATCATGGGTAGTAGATTTTAGATGCTGGGAAAATGTCCATATTGGTAATAAAATATCAGAGATCTGCATACTCATATTTTTTTTTTAATTAAAAAAAATTTTTTTGATTTCATGCCTAGTCTTCCATTGGTTGATATTGCCATTCCTGGAGACAACTTTTGATTTCTTCCTCAAGAGCTCCTAAACTTCTTAGGTTTGATCTTTGTCACTCATATTCATTCTAGTACCTTTCGCCTCTGTGTCTCTTTTCTTCATATCCTGGAATTGCCTCTCAAGTTGGCTTCTATATTCCTAACATGATTTTCCCTCATGTCATTTCAGGTCCTCACTATCGTGTAATTTGAATTATAATAGAACAGTTGCATGTTTTTAAAATTTTTTTTATGGTTCTTTTTATCTGTCCCATTTCCCTTTTCTCTCATCCTATTGTTTCTTATTCATTCAAAGTGTTGTATTTTTTACGCAAATAACACACCTTCTACATTTGTTTGCCAACCGTGCCCTCCCTCCTGCAAGGTATTTTTGTAAGCACCACTATGCCAATTTTTTTAAGTGTTGCTGTTAAAAAAAAAAAAAAAAAATTAGCATAGCATAATTACAAAATACCTTGTGGGAGGAGGGCTCAGTTGGCAAACAAACGTAGAAGGCATGGTAGTGTTCATTAAGTATGCACTTTTTACCAGGTATTTTTCTAGACACTGAGATATAACAATACATCATAATAATTAACACATGCTGAATGCTTACTGTATTCCAGGCACTCTTCTAAATACTTGCTTATATTAATTCATTTAATTTACCCGATTACTGTATAATGTAGGTTGGATTCCCTCAGAAGCAAACCTTGAGACTAGCATTTGAGTACAAACAGGTTAAGTGGGAAGGAATCCTAGTAAGCCCTCGTGGGTTTAGGGGGAGTGGAGAACTGCGAGGGGCAGGAAGGGAGGAGGAGGAAGCCATTACAAGGTATATGGGCTATAGGCTCAGTCCTATTGCAGACCTGGAGTGTAGAATAGGCCTCCAAGTTGTCTCACCCTCAGAGTAAGGAAGCTGAGATATTTATCCACAGTCTCTAGTTCATTATAGTGTGGAGACCTTCCCCTGAGTTTAAATTCCTTGGTAATTCTGGCCAGTCTTGCACTTAGCTCAAGCATACTCCCAGGGCTGGAGAAAGACTGCATATGGCATCTGCTACAGTTGGTACTATGTGCGGGAAATGAAGCAGAGGAAGTAAGAAACCTACCTACGTCACACAGCCAGAAAGTGGTAGAACTAGCATTTGAATTCAGGTCCTTAATCACTATATTATACTACCCCTGTGCTCTAGTGCTGGAAAGACTTTAAGGAAGGGTAAGGTGACAAAATGTGGCATTGCTGGTTCAGTGGTAGTATTCTCACCTTCCATGTGGGAGACCTGGGTTCGATTCCCTGTGTAGCCATGACCCATCTGTCAGCGGTGGTTTATGTGTTGATGAACAGGTTGCAGCAGAACTTCCAGATGAAGATGGAGTAGGAAGAAAGGCCTGGAGAACTACTTTTGAAATTCAGCCAGTGGAAACCCTACGAATCACAGCAGTCTGATCACTAACTGATCATGGGGCATCATTTTGTTCCTTTGTGCGTGGGGTTGCCGTGAGTTGGGGGCCGCTTGATGACAGCTGACAACAACAACAGCAAGGTGATAAAGGGTGACGGAAGCTGCTATTTACACAGGGTGGTCAGGAAAAAGCCTCTCTGAAGAGGGGACATTTGAACAGATTCCTGAATGGAGTGAGGAGGTGAACCTTGGGTTATCTCAGGAAAACTTGGCGAGTGCCTGGCATGTTTAAGGTCTGACAAGAGACCAAGGTGACTGAAGCAGTGAGCACAGGTGGCCAGGGGCCGTGTCACAGAGGGCTCAGAGGCCCTGAGTAAGTCTTTCTTCTGACTGTGCTCCTAGACCATCGATGCCTTCCTACTTGTCACCTGTTGAGTATATCAAATCATTTCGTAAGACGTTCATCTAATTCCTCTATTGGAGCACTTACAAAGGTCTTATCTTCCTATGAGTTTTCAGAATCAAGTTCTTTTTCCTTGTTTTGGAGTGTTTTTCAAAGGCACTGTGTTTTTATTTTCTCTTCTGCAAGTTTGTGAAACAGGGGCCACCTCTCCAGAGCCTGTGTGGGTGAGCTGTTCCCCTGTAACGCGTTTTTCTCTTCTCCCTTGCTTGGCCTCTCACAGACGGAGAAGACGATAAGTGAATGCACAAAGCTTCAGGCCCAGTTCCTACTATCTGGGAGGCTTTCCTTTTCTGTATCCTGACTGCTCTGCGCGGGGCGAGGCCTGGTCTCCTCTCTCTCCCAGCCAGCTGGGGTCGATATTTCTTTAGGAAGTAAAGGGAGATCTGTGGTAACTAGAGACTTGTGTCCAGAGTAGTGCTGTGGGTCAGAGCACAGGCAGAAACGGTTCTGTGGCACAGCCTTGTGAGAATTGCTTTTTTCCCTGGGGTTCTCCCTGCCTTTATTTGTGCCCACCTATTTCCCTCCCCAACTGGACTTGTGAAGAGGACATGAATGGTGGCGGTGGGATGGCAAAGACAGATTACTCTTGCTGCTTCAAAAAGCAGCAGCTGTGGAGTAGCTTCTCAGCAATTACTTTCTTCCTGGCGCTTCTTAAAACGACGTTCATATGCACAACCACTTCTGTGTGTCTACAGGGGCCTGTGAAGTTCCCAATGGGCTGAGGTAACTCCACCCCTCTCTTTCTTAAATCGGTAAGGCTGACCAGAATATAAGCACTCACAACATAATTTTAGATGTAATTGTGTTCGAGTGCATATACGATAATATTAGTGAGAAGCTGCTTGTGGCACACCTCATGCTGGCTTCAGTGCCCAGTTACTCCGCTTTCAGGTTGTCACAAATCTGTTGTGTCTTAAAGTGTGTTGGCGGCATGTGCGGTTGGGAGTCAAACAGCAGAGCAGGCCTTTCTGCGTAATTTCAGATAAGCAAGCTTTCTCTTTTCTGGGCATGTCGCAAGGTATATTTTTAATCCACTTTCAGGCATTTTGAAATGAGATTCTTCCCAGATTCTGGAATTAGGTTTACTGTTAGTACTTGCTTTAGATGTTATGTTAGTTTTCTTCTTTTTTTTTTGCTAGTATTCATAGGTACTTCATGGGGAGTTGGAAAAGCCTGTATCAGAGACATCTACCTAGATGATAAATTATTTCACTGAGTTTTTAAAAACTCATTGTATCAATTCAATAATGCTAGGTTTTTTATTTAAATAACTTTAGATTCAAAAACTATATTTAAATATCTATTATTCTGAGGCAGTAAAACTCTGAATTGAATATTGTTTTTCTATATTATTAATGCACTTACAGGGACTCATATCCAAAGCTTGGAAATATATGTTATTTTAAATATTGTCTTACTGAATTTATATATTGATATATATTAACATGTAGATATATTTTATATATGCATTTTGTATTTAACTATTTTATTTGACTATATTTACATACTAACCAAAATTATTTTATTTTTATGATTAAGGAGTTACATATATATCTATTTATATAGTCATATGATTAAATAAAATATTTAATGTATTTAAATATATGTATACATGCTTACTAGTTAAAAAACCAAAACCCATTTCCATCGAGTCAATTCCAACTCATACTAATAATATATATAATATTGAAAACGCTGTTTTATTGACTTTATATCATATAGTAATTAGAACATAGATAATCAAGTACTGTGATATATTTTGAGGGAATCTTATTAAAGAGGAAAAGTGATGTGTAGAGAATATATACATTTATATTTTTAAGTGCTTGGCAATATTTTTTTATGAGTGGGTGACACATTACTCATGCCAACCAGAAGTTGATTTTCCCGAACCCTCTTGGAGCAAATCTCAGGTAGCCAGTCTCTCTTTCATCAGAATTTTCTTCAGAGTGGAAAGTTTGCCCATCTTATATATCCAGTCAACCAACCCAGTTGCCACTGGATCAACTCCGACTCATGGTGACCCTGTGTGTGCCAGAGTAAAACTGTGCTGCATAGAGTTTTCAATAGCTGGTTTTTCAGAAGTAGTTCACCAGACCTCTCTTCCAAGGCTTATATATACAGATTTTATAAACCTATTTCCTCATTGTATAGCTCTGCAGTAGGATATACCAGCTTTCATAAAGATCTTGGAATTTTTCTGGGAGGTAGGGGCAGATGCTTCCAAGTTCCTTCTCTGTGCTCTGCTTTGGGAGGGACTCAGGCCCAGTAATGGGGTAAGACAATGAGTTCCTGAAAGGAGGTATTCAGTAAGAGAATAGCTATGGGGCCAGGGCCAGGAGTGGGCAGCGTAGGTAAACAGAAAAAACTGGTGACATTGGGGACTGGGATCACACTGCCAAGGGCTGGATTAAGGCATGCGAGGGCCCTAATAACACTGATAATCTGTGGTGTCCCTCCTCTGCTTATGCAGTTGAATGGGATATATATACACACATGTGTATATATAGCTCACATATCACATATATATTTATATATATACACGTGTATGAGTCTTAGCTATCCATGATGTAACTTCTTTTTAAATGTAACTATGATATTAGCGACTGAATGCAAAATTTAGGACATGACTCTGTAAGTAAATGCTATACAGTTAAAAAGTAACTTGATTGAATTCATTGGAATCATCCACTTATTCGAGTTCCCTCACTTTTGTGCATCATCTGGGACTAGAGTTACCACTAGTTGTTTACCAGGGTTAGCACAAGAGTGTGTTTATATCATGGCAAAGAGCCTTGCTGGCCCTCCTGGCTGGAGTTGATGGATCAGGAGAGATGGATGTACAAGATGTTTCTCTCAAAATGGATCAGAGATCTGTTATCTAGTAATATAATCTGTCCTTGCCCAGTAACCACTCATGTTGGATCCAGTTGCATATTGGGTGAATGTAGCAAGAGTTAGACTTCACAGCCCACCCTTACCTCTTGTTTATTAGAAAGAAATAGTATACTCCAAAGACACCTGCCAAAATAAGGAGTTTCAATTACATGGGAGTGGGCTGTAGGAGACAGATATCAATGAAGGTGTCAGAGTGGTAGGGACCTCATAGCTTATACAACCTGGCGTGGGCACCCTCATGACCTTGTGTGAACTTTATTTCCAGCTGGCACATTCTCAAACACTACAGCTGGTATCATTTAGTGCCCTGCCAGTTCCCTTTCACTGTGGCACTTACTTTTTCTTGTGTCCCGTCTGCTTGGCATCTATGGTTCTTTGCTTTGGACAAGTGGTGCTCCTGTTTTGTTGATGCCTTAAGCATGTGCTTACCTTGCTTATTGGGTAATCCATCCATAACTCTTCCTGGGGGAGGCCCTACAGTTCAAAGATTAGTAGCCAGAGGAGAATCTCTGGCCTCAGACACAGAAATGTGACACAGCCTTCCTTTGGAGACCAGAGGCATATACCTAGGGAAGGGTCTTAGTTAGGGTAGCTAAGAATTGTTGACTCAGAGTATCCCGGCCCGTCTAGCAGGCAAGCACTGAAGTGGGGACCTGCCTACTCATAAAGAATCAGAGGACAAGGGATCTGTGACTGCCACTGTAGTCAGGGACTGGCATGCCCCCTACTTTGTTTTTGACATGAGCCCCCAATAATAATGATGAGGATGATGAAGAAGAAGAAGATCGATAACAGGGAGTTCATGTTGTGTCAGACACTCTTTTAAGAGTCTACCATACATCAATTAATTTACTTTTCACAAAAAGGCTATAAGAAAGTATTATTTCCATTTAATGGATAAGGACTCTGAGGCACAGAGAAGTACATTTCTTATCTAACCTGGTAATTGATTGAGTATGCCTCCTTAACTTGTATTCTTAACTTCAGGTCATTACTCCTCTCTATTCCAAACCTAGTGGCCTTCTGCTGCAGTCGGTGCATACCTAAGACTAGACCAGACTGGATTCTTCTGGATTTTCTCCATTCCCAGCTGTACTATTAAGCAGTGTAGCGACTGCAGATGTTTAATGGGGTGGATGCAGTGCAATGGATTGCTTTTGTGTAGACTTTCTCGACATGGTCTTGTAACTCCCATCCAAGTGATTGGGTGGGACTGTGCAAATAAGGTAATAGTAGCCCATCAAGGGGATTGGTAAATTTTGCCATCCTGTTAGGTTTAAAATGAGCCATCTGAAAGGTGGGAAAAGAGGATCTCACCACAACCAAGGAAGAAGAATTAGGAGTGGAGTGCATCTTTTGGACCTGGGATCCCTGCGCTTAGATCCAGGAGACAGAGAGCTATAACACCGAAGACGGTGAGAAGCAGCAGCAGAGGCAGCAGAGGCAGCAGAACCAGGAGTCTGGCAGGAGACTTGCAGGACACAGCATGGTGCAGTGGGCTGCCCAGCCCACAGAGCGAGAAAGCTGAGTGCCTTTGGGCAGGAGGGTTGCTAGCTGAGTAGGGTGCCTCTGGGCTCTTGGTGGAGCTGGGTTTGCTGACCCATGGAGCTAGAGCTGAGCACCTCCAGCTGAGGCTCAGTGGCGGAGTGAGGTGCCTTAGGGCACTTTTCGGCAGAGCTAAAAGAGCTTTGTAACACTTGCTGGAACAGGACAGAGGCTAAGGGGCCAGGGAAAGACATGCCTGCTTTTCTCTGATGGAAGGCTGTCCCGATGGACGAACTGTATCCTGAGTGTTTCTCAACCTGAACTATAATCTGTTACTTCCCTATAAAGCCCATAATCTCGAGTATGGTCTGTGAGTTCTGTGTGTCCATTGCAATGAATTACCGAACTCAACAGAGAAGTTGAAAGTGCCATGGGAGGGATGGTTGGTGTCAGAATTGGTAAAAAGGGCTGGTGAGAGGGGGTATATCTGACCTTTGGCTGTTGATCTTGATTCTCCTTCCTCCTTATAAAGTTAGAGGAGGCCATATGCCTCTGCTGTGCCATTTTTACAGTGGAGTAAGTCTCAGAAGGGAGAGACAGGGTCTCCTGCTACTGTTTGGAAGTGAGGTCCTGTGCAACACAACCTAGGGCCTGATGGGGGCATGTTATTTGTGCCCCAAATTGTAAAGAAGGGTGTCCTGGATTGAACTATGCTATGTATCATATGTATTTATGCACATGATAATTGACAATCTAAGTTAAAGGTGGTACAAACCATAGATCTTCTTTCATTACTGAGTATCATGAGATTACTCTTGGAGATGCCAACTTTGTCTGATGGTGGGAGTCTGGAGGCTTGTGGCTGGGAACAAGCTTTTGACAGCATGTAGACTGTGTGCTTTGATGTTTTCAGAGACTCTCCAATTGTCTTGAGCAAACAACTGCTCTTGTCATTTCCTTTGCAATTCTTTTTCACAGCATGAACCTCATCTGAAAGAACCCACAGACTATAAAGGCTGACATGAGGCACTCCCCATTTTCAGCTACATATAAGAATGTACATCAATCAAAGTGACTCTGAGTATCTTGTGTATTCCATTTCCTTCTCTTTCCCAAGCCCCTCTATCAGCAACCAATTTTTTTTTTTTTGTTTTTTTTTAAAGGATACTTAAAATCGGTTTTGAAGATGATTATAGGAGACATATATTAAAACAATCAAAATCCCCAAATAATTTTTTTCTCAAATAGAAGTTTATTGGTTTTGAGAAAAAAAATTTACATATTTCCCACTCCTTTTTTCCAGACACATATTTTTAAACGTGTTTTAAGCCAACGTGTCTTTAAGCTGTATACGTTCACAGCCATAAAGGAGGCAACATAAGTAGATCACCATGAAGCATTCCTAAGATACCCACACATGGTATTTGTCAGAATAGTCAATTGTTTGATAAGCAACCTCAGAAGTTCAGTGGCTTAACAATAATAAAGGTTGATTTCTTGATTAATGTCACAGTCCAATGCAGGTTAGTGAGGCTGAGTGAGGCAGGGCACTTTGTACCATGCAGTCACTCAGGGATGAATCTTCCTTTCAAATAATGACTTTGCCACACCCTAGGACCTCAGCGTTTCCTCCTAGATCTTTGCATCTGGCTAGTCAATGAGGGAATAGAGAAAGCATGGGGATCCAGCAAGAAGTCCTTTAGAGCCAGACCTGAAAAGGCCACATAACACTTAAGCCCACGTTTCATTGACCAGAACTCAGCCGTGGCCACACCTAACTGCAAGGGATCCTGGGAAATGTAGCTGCCAGCCCACGATGAAAAGAGAGACAGTTTGGTAAATTAGCTATCTCATACATCTAATTAAAGAGGAACTCACTCTAGTGGCTGAGTGGGCTTCCTTCTTCAAACTCTTGGGAGTAGGTCTTTAGTGGATGAAGAATCATATCTCCCAAGCAGAGTATCATAAGAACATCTTCGCTTAATCACCTCACATGTGTCAACACCTGTTGAAACATGTGTACTCACCATGTGAATATGGTGGTTTAAACAACAGATAGCCCCCATGAAGGATTGATTGGAGAGAGATAAGCCTGGAAGTAAGAAGAGCTAAGGAGCCCCTTGATGGTGCAAATGGTTAAGTACTCGACTACTAGCTGAAAGGTTGGCAGTTCCAGCCGACCCAGAGATGCCTCAGAAGACTGGCCTGGTGATGTGCTTCTGAAAGGCCATCCCATTGAAGACTCTATGAGGTAGTTCTACTCTGCACACATGGGGTCACCATGAGTTGGAATCAACTCAATGGCAACTAACAACAACAGCAAGAAGATCTGAGAAACTATGACAAGCATCCCCTGGGAGAGGATGGTAGCAGCGGTGGTGAAGAGAAGCTGGGGCAGATTCAAGAAATATGTAGGAGATAGAGTCTATGCCACTTGGTAACGGTTGGCTAATGGTAGGAAAAAAACGAAGTAGGATCTAGGATAGCTCCTAGAGATGACAGAAGTATTATTAATTAAAATGAACGCAAGTGGAAGAGCTGGTCTATGGAGAGAAAATGTGTTTAATTTTGGACATGTTGAGTTGAGTTCTTCTTGGGACATTCAGATACAGGCCCAGTTGGAAATAGGATAAAAAAGCATGGAGCTCAGGAATGAGGTTAAGGAGATATAATTTAGATGCAGACTGATTATCCTGTGCCTTCTGATGGTCCATAATACCCAACCAGGCTATCAGATGTTATCAGGTACACATGTACCAATTAGCCACCTACTGATGAGCTTCCTGTAAGATGTGCATTGCTACAACTCTGCCTTGCAAATCCTGGGATTGTAGAAGTCTAGATCCAGTCCAGTCCTAAAAAAAAGCAAACAAACACATCAACAAACAAATCCAGGCAACCATAAGGACTGCAGAATAGGGTAAGGATTGAGTTTGGAAAAAAACAGAGGAGCGATTATCAGTATTTTCCCCTTGAAGATAGAGAATGGGGCAGAGGAGCTGGGGAAGTATTTGACAGTGCAATTTAACAAAGGCGCAGGGAATCTCTGTTCCTAGACAGAGCTCCGCTCTCAGTGAATGTTGGTTAAATTACAGTGACTCAACAGGCCTAGGAGTTCAGGAGAGTTCAAGTCTAAGTAGAGAAAGACAGAGGAAGAGAAGAAGAGGAGGAAATATATTAGGACAATTAAATGTCCTGTGGAAATAAATTGATGTTGATTTTATGATGACCCTGGGAAACTATCTCTGAAGTCAATTCCAAAGAAGAATTTCAAAATAAGTGCTCTGGACAATGGCAACAGCACCAAGAAAGTGTTTCATCTTCCCAGGGGTCACAGAAGACACGTTCCTTTAGATGCATGTATTATAGTACAATTGTTGAAAGCAATCTGCTTCATTTCTTTATAATCTCATTATGTTCACTCTTTAAAAAGCTTAAAGGAGAAAGCAGTGCCTCAGTGACGGCTACATTTCACGACTATAAAACAAAGTGCAGGGTTTGAGTCTGAACTGAAAGGATTTTTGATAGTGTAGATTGAGGATAAGACCCCAAATTGTGTGCCTTTGAGTTTGATCACCATTCAAGCCAAGTTCTGAGGCTTTTGACATTGTGAAGAAATGGTGACACATCAAAGGATGAAAAGAAAAATCGCTGCAGATAAAATTCAGTTCACACACTTTAAAGGCAGGTATATCCTATATACCATTGGCGTAGAGGACCAAGCTGTTAGTGTTGATGAGATGGCTGCTCAAGAGGGCAGAAAACATTTTATGTTTTGATGACAGTAGAATGGCCAACACACTGATCTTTAATCCCTGTGTTTGCTAGAGGGAAAAAGCAAGGAAGGCAGCAAAACAAACACTCGCAAAGCAGTTTCTCAAAAAGCCATCTATCTGTAAACTCTGAGTCTCCCCAAATTCTTATAGAAGTCAATGAAAATTGCACTCCTACCCAGTGAAGATGTTCTTTCCCTTGTTTGCTGAGGAAAAATTAGGCAAAAATTATAAAGAAATATCTTTGTTCAGGGCACTGTTACTAAAACATATTAAACTCTGTTTAGTAGAAGAGACCCATAGTATGATTTTTCCCTAATTTATTTATAACCTTTGAAAGTTTTATATTTTATTGGTATATTCTTTGTAATTAGAGTTATGAAGCCTTGGGATCTTAAAGGTGGTCAGGTCTTAGAAGTCACTTGGTCCTCCTCTCTGCATCATCCCTGTCAATGATCAAATGATCACACAGCTATAGTCTGGGCCAAAAACCAAGAATTTTTTTTTTAATATTCACATACAGTGTCCTTGTCAGAGAGGTAATCTGTTATTAGGATGGTGACTGTTCTAATATCAGGGTAAATTGCGGGGATCAGAAGTTTGAACTGCCAACCTTTCAGCAAGTAATGGAGCACTTAACCATTTGCACCATCTAGTGCCTCCTAGATCTTCTTACTTCCAGGCTTATCTCTCTCCTATCAGTCCTCCACAGGGCTATCTGCTGTTTAAGATGCCATAATCACATGGTGGGTACATGTTTCAACAGGTGTCAACACATGTGAGGTGATTAAGTGACAATGTTCTTATGATACTCTGCTTAGAGATATGATCCTTCATTACTTGAAAGGAAAGGACTACAGAAAAAAAAAAAAGAAGAGGGGAAAGAAGGAAGAAAGGAAGGAAAGCAAGCAGGCAGGCAGGAAAGAAGAAAGGGAGGGAGGGAAGGAAGGAAAGGTATTATTGTGATGTACAGACATAACTAGAAGTCCCTGGGTAGCACAAACGGTTAAATGGTTAAACGGTTAGCTGAAAGACTGGCAGTTCAAACCTACCCAGGGACGCTTTGGAAGACAGTCCTGGCTATCCACTTCCAAACATGGAACAGTTCCACCCTGCGCACATAGGGTTGCCACGAGGTGGAATCTGCTGGACGATGACAACAGCATAGATATAACTGCTGCTCTTACTAAGTGCGTTATAAATTAGGGGCACTTAAAAATTATGAAAGGAGCCCTTGTGACGCAGTGGTTAAGTGCTCACCTGCTCACTGAGACGTTGGTGGTTCGAACTCACCAGCCGCTGCACGGGAGAAAGATGTGGCCATCTGCTCCCGTAAAGATTACAGCCTTGGAAACCTTATGCAGCATCTCTGCTCTGGGTCGCTAGGAGTCAGAATCGACTCGACGGCAGTGGGTAAAAATTATGAATACTACTTTAAAAATGTAACGTCAAAATTTAGAGAGAAAAAGTTAAGGAAGGAACAAATAGAAATTGCAATAGAAATCAGTAAGCACCTTATATTTCCTCATGTTTTTTTAAAGACTCAAGATTGCTTTGTATCCTAACAGCTGCTGCTTTGAAGAAAAAAGAGAATTCACCCTTTCCTCAAGTTTCTGTGTGTAATTCCCCAGCTCCCTGGAGGCCTAGTGAACTGTGTAGCGTTCTTCCAGACAAAGATTGCCCAGCTAAGAACGATAGCGGATCGCAGCCTTTGTAAACTTCAGCTATTACAGGGCTTCCCAGTAATCCATCTCTGTAAGGAATCGCTGTGGTGCCAAGGCCCCGGTATTGTCATTGTTCACACATGTTGACTGTCACAGAATACAACAGTGTGCTTTCAAGGGAATGAACCGAAAGAACGATAAAGTCATTTACAGCCTCCTTTATAATGCTCTAATGCATTCTGTGAACCATGCCTCTCCGGCTACTGGCATTTGATTCCAGAAGAATTCCTACAGGTTTGAACTATTCATACTGACAAGTACTTTATTGACTGAATGTTTAATTTTGACCACTTAATATAGTTTCGAAAATGAAATCTATGTTTTCCTTATGCTAAAAACAATTACTTTCAAAATATTCCCCTCTATT
This sequence comes from Trichechus manatus latirostris, assembly GCF_000243295.1. Classification (NCBI taxonomy): domain Eukaryota; kingdom Metazoa; phylum Chordata; class Mammalia; order Sirenia; family Trichechidae; genus Trichechus; species Trichechus manatus. Next base: position 1,511,145 of record NW_004444033.1, on the reverse strand, counting down.
GTAAGGATTCAATAAATTAAAAATGAGTAATGCACACTGTAGCAATTCATTGATTGTGTGCCAAAAATTGTTCAAAACGCTTTCAGTATTTTGTCTCATTTATTGATTTATTCTTCATAATAATCTTGTGAAAAAACCAAAAACCCATTGCCGTCAAGTCAATTCCCACTCATAGCAATTCTATAGGACAGAGTAGAGCTGCTCCATAGGGTTTCCAAGGAGCAGATGATAGATTCAAACTTCTGACCTTTTGGTTAGTGGCCAGGCGCTTAACCACCACCCCACCAGGGCTCCTCAACCTTGTGAAGTACATATTATTATAATGCCCACTTTATGGGCAAAAAAAAATCTGTGGCTCATGGAAGTCAAAAAACAGCCTAAACCTCCTCCTTTCTAAGTAGTTAATCCAGCAATTAAACTCCCATCTGTTTGACTCCTAACCCCAGGTCTTTCTCACAATTTATAATATTGATAACTGTTATGGATTGAATGGTGTCCTCCCCACCAAAAGATATGCTGAAGTCCAAACCTTTGGTAACTATGAATATGACCTTGTTTGGAGTTAGAGTCTTTAAAGATGTTATTGGTTAACCCTTTTGTGCCCAGTGGTACATATTGCAACCAAAAATTTTCAGCTTTTGGGGTTTATTGGGAAGCTGCTGTACACATCCTTAGGCAAGCTGGGGACCCTTATGACTGTCTGAAACCAAAGAAAGGATGTGTGCTACAAATTAGTATTTTTATGGGTATTGTATAAGGTGTGTGAATTTTTGATAGGAAAAATCGAAATTTTGAAAATTTTTATTTGTAACACATATGTACCAATAGACCCCAGTGGGGACTGTGGAGTATAATTAGTGGTATTTCATATGTACCTCTAAACATTTGGGTAGGCTTGTGGGAGGGGGCAAGAAAAAAATCCATATTACCTACCAAAAATTCAGACATACTCAGTGATTCGGTATGCTTCCATTAATGAAAACGCATGGATGGTATCAACAAAAAACTCAAAGCAGAAAATAATTGGGTCACCAAAAGCTTAAGTTAATGTGAGGTCATGCTGGAGTAGGGGGGTCCAAATCCAATATGACTGGTGTCCTTAGAAAAGAGGAGGAGAAACCCAGAGAGACACACAGAGGGAAGATGGGCATGTGAAGACAGAGGCAGAGGTGGAATTATGATGCAGTTTCAAGCCAGAGAAAGTCTGGGGCTACCAGAAGCTGGGAGAGACAAGAAAGGATCTTCCTTGAGAGCATGACCTACTGACACGTGAATTCAGACTTCAGGCCTTCAGAACTGTGAGACAATACATTGTTGTCATTTTAAGCCATCCACTTTGTGGTACCCTGTAACGGCAGCCTTGGAAAAGAAAACGCTAACTCTGGAGAGTGTCTCGTTAAGACTAAAGCTTTCATCAGGTTACACCTACCTCTCACCTGTACTTGGCCATGATAATTTTGCAAGGTAGGGTCAGTGGAGACCCTACCTTGATAAGCACCTCCTCAAACCAGCAAAGGAACTCACTAGCACAGAGGCAAGGCCCATCACTGAAAGTTCTTGTAACTCTGGTTCACCCCAGATTGTGGAATCTCTGAATCAAAGCCCCAAACCTCAGTGAATGGAACCTTTCTGCTTGTTCCAGCATCTGAGCCTGAAATATTCAGGTATAACATACCTGGTCTCTGCAGACTGTAATTTTTTTCTTTACCTCTTAATACAAAGCAAACTTAGCCTTCCTTCAAGAAACGTGAGCAAACAGAGAAAACCCACTAGAATTACAAAAGGAATTACCATTCAAATCAAGGGATCCACTCAACTATAGGAGCCCTGGAGGCACAATGGTTAAGCGCAGGTTTGCTAACAGAAAGGTCTGTGGTTTGAACCCACCTAGCCACTCCATGGGAGAAAAGACCTGGTGATCTGCTCCTGTAAAGAGCACAGTCTAGGAAACCCAACAGAACAGTCCTATTCTGTCACATGGGTCACTATGAGTCAGAATCAACTCGATGGCACACAGCAACAATACTCAACTATATTCTTATGAAAGAGTTTTTTTGAAAAATAGGAAAATAGCTTGGAGAATCTTAAATTTATGTTCTCAGCATGGTATCTGATTAAATGGATTTTTCTTCCATAAAATTATTCAGATACTAATCAAAACAACTAGTCATTTAAACTCCATTATTATTATTTTGGTTAAATAAATAGTTGCTTTGTAATTTTTATTTTTTTATAAATATATCAGCTGGTAACATGTAATATGTATTTTAAAATATTAGATACCTCAATCCTTTGAAGTGGAAATAAAGGTTACATTAAAAGTTATGAGGTCTAACTCCTAAAAATTGGATGTAGAGAAAACATGGTTAGTGACCTGCTGTGTTTTTTTATAATTGTCTCTTTGTGGGGAAGCTTGTCCATAGCAGTATGTCTCAGTCAAGTGTGACAGGCTCCGCCTGCGTGAAAGAGAGCCAGGGATGGCCAAGTCTGTTGTCACTATGTCACTTGTGTCCCTGGATTGCTCACATGTGTGGTTACGTGCAGACCCAGTAGGCTCCTGTTTTGCCCTCCATCCTACCAAGCCTGGACTGCTCTGTCCATCATGCCAGTGCTTTCAGTTTCTGCCACTCGAGAATCCTTTGCCTCCCTGACTCTGGCCTGCCAGCCCATCCATCTGGGATCAGCTGCACTGTCTTTCTACCCTCTTGCTGCCCAGGATTGCTGGAGAGTCACAGAGTTTCGTGACTCCACCACTGTACATTCGTGCCCTCTATTCTCCCTGCAATGGTTAACTTTTCCTAGATGCCCAAATGTATTCTCATGGACGTGGTCCCAAATCTTTTCCATCATTTGCATACTTCCCAAGCAACTGATCTTACTTCCTGCTTCTTTAGAGAGACAGTTAAGATTCTCTAAGGTCATCTTGCCTTTATTTACTTTTCTCCACTTTAAAAATTGTGAGAAACTACTGTCTTCTTCCAACTCCTCTTGACATGTTTTTTATCCCTCCTCATGGATAGAAGAAAAGCTCGTTGTCCTCTTTTCAAGAATAACCCCTCCATTCATGCTCTGGAGCTTTCCCCATCTCTCTCATGTTTTCCTCTCTCAATCTCTGTTTTTTCAGTCTCTCCCTCTCCACGTGCACTTTAGTTTCTGTCTACAAATGTTCTCAAATATTTTCTCTCTGCAAAGAGAATAGAGCGATCCTTGGAGATATCCTCAGGGAGAATGCACGTTCTTGGCTCTTGAAGTTTCTGGGCACAGGCATAGGGGTATCGAGGTTGACATAGACAACCCACAGGGGAGCTCTAGAAAAACAGTACATATGACAAGCCCAACTGATCCCTTTCTAAATTTCAGTGCATTTTCCATAGAGAAATAGCTGTCAAATATCCTTCTCTGGCTAACTACTTCGCAACTCCAGATAGTTATGGAAAATGTTTCTGCCAACATGACTTTTAAATTAGGTCAGTTAGACTGAAAAGTCAGGAGTCGAAGACTATCTGTATGGAAAACAAAAGAAAACAAACAAACATACAAAAAATCTATTTTGAAAAAGAAGCCAGGCCAGCCTTTTAGAAAGGAAAAGTCAATACATTTCTTCAATATACGTGCCTAAATTTAAGTATCTTTTAATCCAAATCAATTATTATTAAATACCGACTATGTGTCTAGCTACTCTAGAGGATACAGATGTATTTATGACAAGGTGCCTAGCTATGGTCTAAAATCTATTTCAGGTAACAGAATTTATATATGTGGAAAAATAAGAGAATAGAGTTGAATTATAACCAACTCTGAAAATATATGCTCAGTTAATAGCCTCTAGGGTGGTCAGAAAAGAGAAAGTCAGTGTAGGCTGGAATTACCCATAAAGGAAATGGAAAAGGAAAGCTATGGAAGGGTCCAAAAGAATATTAGAAAAGGAACTAGGCTATGTTGGCCTGAGAAAACAAAATTTTAGCAGTGGGAGTGTAATGGTTAAGGTTGTGTGTCAGCTTGGCTGGGCCATGATTCTTGGTGGTTTAGCAGTTACCATGTAATTTGGCAGTTAAGTAATGATGTAATCCATGATGAGGTCTGATATAATGTAATCATCTCCATGATGAGATCTGCGATGAGCAGCCAATCAGTTGAAAGGGAGTTTCCTTGGGGGTGGTGATCTGCATTCAATATATATGGAATTTCTGGCAAAGCTCGAGGGCTTTTGCTCTGCTCTGGATCCTGCTTTTAGCTCATCATCATCTGACCTCCGGTTCTTGGGACTTGAGCCAGCAGCCTGCCATCTGACCTGCTTATCTTGGGTTCATCAGCCCCTGCAGCTATGTGAGTCAGAAGCCTCCAGCCTGACACCTGACCCACGGACTTGGGACTTTCCAGCCTCTTCAACCACTTGAGCCATGTCCTTGATATAAGTCTCTCTCTCTCTGTCTCTGTCTGTCTCCCTCTATGTGTGTGTATATACATACATATATATATACATATTTATATATATGGTTCTCTCAAGAACCCAGGCTAAGACAGGGAGTATGGCTAGAAGCCTTGCATAGCTAGAGTTGGGGAGATAAACCAAGGATGGAGACAAACAAGTGCACAAAAAAAGGAGAATTATTTCTTCCATGCAATCACCTCCTATGACCTTCTTCCTTTAGGCTCCAATATTCTTCTGGGAAGAGTCCCTGGGTGGCGCAAACTGAAAGGTTAGAGATTGGAGTCCACCCAGAAGTGCCTTGGAAGAAAAGCCTGGTGGTCTACTTCAAAAAAATCAGCCATTGAAAACCTTATGGAGCACGTTATACTCTGGCACACATGGAGTCACCATGAGTCAGAATCAGCTCCATGGAAACTGGTTTACTCTTCTGGGCAAAACTTTTTTAGTGTGTTTCACAGTAGAATTTCATGGTCAAAATCATGGACTCTGGAGCTAGGCTATCTGGGTTCAAAGGCAGGTTACCCCACCTGTGAGTGACTTAGAACAAACTATTCAACTTTTCTGTCCCTCAGTTTTGTCATGTGTAAAATGGAGACCATAACAGATACCTCATAGAGCTATCATGAAAATTAAATGACTTAAAATATGTAAAATGCTGAGCACAGTGTGTGGCCCATAATAAGCTCTCTACATTTATACTGTTGTTACTGAATTACCTTCTTCTAGATCTGAGCTCCATAAGGTCAGGGGCTGTCTCTTGAATCTCTTGAGAACCTACTGCCTAGTGTAGACCTAGAGCATAAGAGAAACTAAATCAATGTTTGGTGAAGGAAAGGAAGATTACATAAATGAAGTGTTCCATGCATTATCCCACACCTCCCTCTCACAAGTACCTCGTGGCAGAGACGCAATTTGCTTTCAGTGCACACCCCATGTGGGTACTCATCTTGTTTCAAGTTTGCATATGTTTCTGGCTCCTCTTTGAAACTCTGAAAGTGAGTATAGGGATTTTGACTCTTTCTATTTATTTACTTTAATTTCTAGTTCATAATAATAGTCAAAACATGTTTGTTGAGGTGAAAGTTTATCTGTCTTTGCCGATTGCAGTGAGCCAGTGGGTAAGTTCCTGAGCAAGGGACGGTCGTGATGTTAAAGTGTTTGGGGAAGATTAATCTAGTGCTTGAGTAGAATATGGATTGCCATGAGGAGACTGGTGATAGGGCTGCCAGGTAGGCATGAGGTAACAGGGATGAGGACCTCCGTGAGCATTGTAGCCACTTTTGCAGCAGACATGGTAGGTATCAGGCATGGAATAAGTATATTGAGTAATGGGGCCACCGGAAATAAAAAGATGGGAAGAACACACATAATACTTTATTAAAGCCAGACTTAGAGTGCTTATACTCTGCAGCAGTTCCTACTTCAAGGTCACTTTTTTCTTTAGTATGGAGTTTGAGTAAAGGTAAAAGAACCTGCACACACAGAAAATTTTGGCCTGCCTCATGAACTGTTCCTATCTGATAGGCAGTTTCTCTCAGATTCACATGGATATTGAAACAAAAAATTGAAAAAACACTCCAATGTTACTTGCAAGCATCTGTCTCCTACCAAGTATACTGTCAGTGACACTTAAAATTAATATCAACCCTTGTAATTATGTGTTCTCTCCTCCTTCTTAAAATAATGGCATTTTTATCTAAAATTCGTTTCCTAGTAGAATACTTAATGATTACTTGGGTCTTCTTGTCTTGCATTAGGCTTTAACAAACCAGACAAGCTGTAAAATAATGAATCAAAATATGAATATAGTGAAAATCCCTGAGAGAAACAGTCGCTTGGTTTCTTAATTTTCTGCCATTTCTGAGTAAATATGCTGAGGTGTTTATTTTTCTTTTCTTTTTCTTCCTAGTGACTCATTTCAACTTATAGGTTGAGCTTTTAAACATTTTGAGGCTCTCCAGTGTTTCCAGATAGAGAACTTCTTAAAAGTTTTGTGTGTTTCAGTTACTATAATTCCAAATAACACATTCATGACAAAATAGTACTTTAACATTAACTTATACATGTATTTGTTTAAGTTGTGTACAACTATCTGTATATGTACATGTGTAGATAGACTTGTCAACCCATATATTCATGTATATTCTCTCTATAAAGATTTCAGGAATGCAAATTTAGATGGAGAAGCGTGTGTGTAAACAGTGGCTGACTGCAGTTAATTTTTAGTATATAGCAATAGTAAAAATAACAATCGCCACAATTGTGTTGATGGTTATGATGATCAAACTTGCCTATGGGATGTTTATGGATCCGTAAGGAGACTGACATTCACATGGTGTCTGATAATATTAGGAATGCATTTATAAAGAAGAGTAGCTCAGCCTCTCTGAGTAGTTCTTGTAGCAATGTGAGAAGACTGGAGGTTATGGTCTCAGGGAAACTGGTCTGGGCTGGATGTATCAATACCCAGTAAGAAACCCACAAAGACAGGAGAGGTCCAGTCCTTACTGGGTCTGAGCAAGTGTCCATGAATTTTTGGAAAAGCACAGTGACTGTGGTGCTAGGGTTAATAGAGCAGAACTGCCGATGGCTTTGGTAATAGCCAACATAAGAGACAGGTGCTTGTTTGCACTGTGCTCAGAGGTTTTATTTTCTGCCTTATTGTGCTTATACAACTTGACCTGGCTTAGATGAGGGTGTCTAGATGGAAAACTATTCTTTTCTAGACTCTGATTTACAACTTTCTCCTTGACATATTCACTTGGTTGTACAGCTGGCATTTCAAATTCAACTTGTGCAAAAAAACTCTTGAAGCCTCAAACAAAAACTTATTCTGTCTCAAGAGTCCCCATTTCAGTGAATTGTGGCACATCTACCCTTTGATCCAGCTGAAAACTAGGACTCACCTTTGATTCCGCTGTTCTTTCACCCCTCTTTTGGTATCCAATCCGTCGGAAAATCCTGTCAATCCAATACCATATCCTGTCATGTACTTTCATTTATACATATTTCCGTTATTATTGTGTAACTCATCTTAACCTCTTTTAACTATATTGTTGAGATATCCCCATAACTAGTCTTCCTGCTTTAATTCATTTTCTACAAGGCATCCAGTGTAATATTCTTAAAACTAGATCATGCCTGATTGAAACTCTTCAATGGCTTGCAATATACTTAGGGAAAACTCTGAAGTTGACCCTTGCTGATATGGTCCTGATCTGACTCACACTTTGTCTTGTTCTTCCATTCCTACCTCTCTACTCTGTTTGAGCCACGAAGACCTTCTTTTTGTTCCTTGAACATGCCAGACTTAGTCCTAAACTCAGGACCCTTTGCACCTGCTGTTTTATCTGTTCTGCCTAGAATCTCTTCCCTTGATTTGTCACATGGCTTCATTTCATTCTTCAGGTCCTTGCCACTTGATGTTCCATTGCTGATAAAAGAAACCACTTCATTTTCTGCAGAAACAAATTTAACACAAGGAATTGGTGCTTACAATCTTTTGGAAGGACTTGGGGATGGTTCCAGATTGAGCCTTCAAGAATGATTCTCAGAATCCACCTCAGAACTGGCCTGCCACATCAGCCTCATCAGGAAGCTAGGGAATCAGGGGGCCACTATCCCAATGTCTGGCTTCAGGGTCACACCACCATGACCATAGTCATAGGATCAAGAAATGGGGCAGAACTGTTGGCTACAGGAACATACCACCTTTGTTGCTTTCTGGCAATAAGGAGGCCAGACTTCTGCCCTAGCAATGCGGATGCCTTCCGTGCTGCTGCCTCCTTCTCCCTCAACTCAAGTCTGAATCGATGCCTCACATGAGTGTATCTGATCGGCAGAGTCTAAATCTGAAACCCTAGCTGGAAAGGAGGATGAAAAGCATAATTTGTAGCTTTCTAATCTACACATGAAGGAGATTGAATCAGATATTGAGTGACTCAATTTATCATATTTGCCAGAAGGCTCCCCCCAACCCCTCACATGAAATCCTGTCATATCACCGTGTTTACTTTAACAGTATTTATCATAACCTATACTTAACATTATTTTTTCATTTACATATTATCAGTCTCTCATCACCAGACTATAAGCTCTATGAGGCAAGGGCTTCTCCCCTTTTATAAAGGACTTGACATGTGTAAATGCTAGCAGGAGTATGTTGCTGAATTGAGTTGAATAAGTGCATGGATAGAGCTTACCCACTGTTTCCCTGCCCCACACCCACTCAAGGACTCTCACTGGTCTTTGACAAGGCTCCAGTATGGTTGTTGTTGTTTTTAGTTGCCAATGAGTCGGCTTCAACTCCTTGTGACCCCATATACAACAGAAAGAAATGTTGCCTGGTCCTGCATCATCTTCAGAATCATTGGTATTCATGAGTCCATTGTTGCAGCCACTGTGTATTTTGAATGCCTTCCAACCTAGGGGGCTCATCTTCCAGCACCATATCAGATAATATTTTGTCCCTTATGGTTAGAGTGACTGTATTTGTTGCTCAAATAAAGACACTTTAGAGAGAGAAATGGGTAGATTATTAATAATTAAGCTGAAATAACAGGCATAGCGTGGGACTCTCCAAGACGAACTAGGATGAATAGCCATCCTACATATTATGACTGCTATTCCCTGATAGATGTACCTTCTTAAGATAGTCAAGGGCAACCTTACAGGGATCCAGATGCCTTTACTCTGCGTTACTGTTTTTATTTCTGTCATTTTCCAAATGTTTGGTCAAGGACTTTGGTTACATGGACTATAAAAGCAATTTTCTACTTGTGGAAGTCCTAAGACTAAACGATTTCTCACAAATCCTTACTATCTGGACTTTTGGACTAGAGTCTAGACTTTGTAATAATAAAAATCAGAAGCAGGGTTGTAGTCTAAGGTTTTCCAGCACCATTCTAAACAAACTACTCTGCCGTCATTGGAAGAGTGTATTATACACACGGATTTTTTTATTTAACCTCCTTCCTGGTAATGCTGATTTCCTAGGTGAACTTTAAGAATCTATTCCTTGTAAAACCACCAGGTGACTCTGATGCATGGCCAGATTTGAGAACCATGGTACTAGAAGTCTCTGAGGTCACTTCCATATTGAACATTCTATGGTACAAAATGTTGATAAGTATCTTGTTGCGGTTGGTGGACGTCCTCAAGTGAATTCTGACTCATAGCAACCCCATGTGACAGAGTAAAGCTGCCCCATAGGGTTTCCTAGCCTGGAATTTTTACAGGAGCAGATAGCCAGGTCTTTCTCTGACAGAGTGGCTGGTTGGGTTCGAACCACCAACCTTTTGGTTAGCAGCCGAGCACTTAACCACTGCGCCACCAGAGCTGCTAATAAGTATCTTACACATGTATCATCATTGACCTTATTTAAGAAGGAAGCTGTCAATGGACCAGTAGTGTGAACTGACAGGCCACTGTGCCCCTAGGTCTGCATTCCATGTGGTTACAACACAAGGCCACCCACCCCCTACATCCTGGCTCTGCAGCTGGAATCCACTGTGATGAACCTGCTTCCCAGAATAGCCTACTCATTTTATTGCTTTCTGTTTCTCTTATTGTATGCTGAAATGTTTGCACAGAAGAACCTAGCACACTGCCCCGTGTGTTGTAGGTGCTTGGCAGTGACTGGTTATAGATAAATGTTTATTACAGGGAGGGCGGGAGGGTGGGAAGAAAGGGAAAGAAGCCAAGAATCAAGTAATGAGATAATGTGGGAAATAGAGTCAGGGGACCAATTTTCTTTTCTTAGATCAGAATGTAATTTTGACTTAGGAACAAAAACACTTCAAGTCTCCTGGGGAGAGGTCAGCATTATGTCCTCCACATTTTGTAGGACTGGTTGAAAAGTGAAATTCTGTTGGGCTGGTTTTTACGCATCTGATGACTAAGATAACTGCTTTTTGGACTGAACATAACACAAAACTAAATGTAATTGACATTTTTGTTGCATCCAACAATGTAACAGGTTGATTTGAGAATGGCCTTGGGCAGGGTGAACTCAATCTGGACTGAAGTACTAGAGATCCCTCTGCCACCCTCATCAAATTATGTAATTTACTTTGTTCAGCTTTTTAAACTCTAAAATGTGGGTTGTAATACATTTTAAATATAAGTCACAGGGTCATTATAAGAATCAAATGAGATAATGAATGAAAAATCTCTAGGAAATATTTTAAAATGAGATTTCAGAAGGATTACTTGGAGTTCTCGCAGAAACAGACTGTCTTACAAATCAATCATTAACAGCTAGAATACAGAAGCATACTGTATTCAATTCTGTTACAGCCTCCAGACTTATTTTCATTAAATTGAATTCTCGATTTCTTGATTTCCTTTAGGTCCAACACGGTTCCTTTTGGATTCTGGCACATGAAGCAGCTTTTTAATGTTTGTTAGTGACCTAGAAATCCCAGTTGTTCCCTCTGTTCTATACCACCCAAGCCTCCACGTAACAGAATCGTTGTGTAAAGTTAACCAGTTTCCAGAGAGTTGATGCAGTATAAAGTTAAGTGGACAATTAAAATAATCTTATTAACTTTCTGAACCATGTGATCTGTGGTTCTGATTTTCTTACTCATGGCGTCCTCAACATCAGTTCAGCTAATGTCCTCCATCCCCATGTACGGCTACATTTACTTACTCTGAAAAGATGTTATGGTGCCTGGAAAAAACAAAAAATCTGTTTATCTATGAATAGACCTGGACCTTGTGTCTCTGAGAAACTTACTTTCCATCATGCTTTCTTGGAGCCGGTATTTATTATTGCCCCCCAAAATACGCATTGCAACTTGAGCGATGCAGCCAGCTCAGGCAAGTAAGCCCCTCGTGGGCTTAGGGCATTTCTGGGCACGCTGCCTCTTTATCTGGTGCCTGGAAATAATTGTTTGACACACACCAAATGGAGAACCTCATCAGACACGGAAAATGGCACCCTGGAGCCTGCAGAAAACCAGATTGCTTCAGGAGTGGGAAAAAGCAAAGATGCAGAAGCATGAAAGTCAAAATTTAAAATGTAATAGAAAAATGAAAGAGGAAATCGAAGAGGACGAAGGTGGTAAAAAGAAATGCATGAGCTGCTTTTTTATTTAGCAGTCTAGTCACACTCATAGGGGGTGTGTTTTGTCTACCAGAGTCCAGAGTCCTTGGGCACCTAAAGAAAACATCATGGACTTCCGAAGCACTTTGCATTTTTGAAAGCGAGGGGAATTTTCTTATATTTGGCATCAGTCCAGCGAATACAAACAGCCCTACAGAGTTCTTCTAAGCTTATTTTTATTGAATTCAAGCCTCATAAAAGCAGTCCAGTTACAATTGAGGGAAAGTATGGGAAATGGCTCAGCCGTGAGTTTTGAGAGCGTCGTTGAATCTTTAAACCCATCGTCATCCCGTCATTAGTATTTTCCTCTCGTGTCGTTGGATGGCCATCGTGTTTTACAGATGAACCCATTAATTCACTGGGAAGTTAAGTGATTAGCTCTGCCTGGCAGTCAGGTGCAGGATTCAGATTAGACAGAAGTTGCCCAGGTTCCAGTGATTGCTAAACTTTGAGGACAGCAACCCTCCTTATTATAACACCAGATGTTCAGAAATCATCTACCAACGTCTTCCACCACATTCCAAAGAAAGTTTATTTACCTTTACAGAGAAAGTGCCTTTGAAAGTTTTCAAGATCAGGTTGCTAGACACGTATATAGATATGTGTTTCTCCCCAGAAGCTGCAATTATAATTTGGGCAGAATCTCTTATTTAAATATAAATGTATTTCATTTTATACAATTATATATATATTAATTATACATATATAATTAGTAATTCAGTAAGTATTTATATGGCCTGCTAATGTTCCAGGCATTGCCATAGACTCTACTGGGGTTACAAAAGTTTGTAACTCATAAAATGTACTGACATCCATTGATCAATTTATTGTTTTATTGCTTCATTTACTCATTTGTTCATCATTGGCAGTCAGTACATGTTGGTAAATTAATGGAAAAACAGGTTGACAGAGAAAACTTAATGAAGTAGGTAGCAAAGATAAGTGTTAATACTCAGAGAAATCTGGGTCATTTAAGGTACAGGAAATAATAGAATCCCTCCCTCACAAATAAATCACAGAGAAGTAATTGTTTAGGATATGTTTTGTTGTGAGTTGCTGTCAAGTGGCTGCAACTCCTGGCAACACCATGTATAAAGAACAAAATGTTGCCTGGTTCTCTGCCATCTTCATGACTGTCGGTATGTCTTGAGTGCATTGTTGTGGCCATTGTGTCAATCCATCTCATTAAGGATTTCCCTCATCTTTGCTGGCCCTCCACTTTACTAAATATGATGCCATTCTTTAGCGATTGATCCCCCTGATGATGCAGCCTAAGTGAGCAAGTTGAAGTCTCTGACAATATTCTGTGAGCAATAGGGTTTTTATTGGCTAATTTGTGGAAGTAGATTGCCAGGCCTTTATTCCTAGTCTATCTTCGTCTGGAAGTTCAGCTGATACCTATCCACCATGGGTGAACCTGCTGGTATTTGCTGGTGGCATAGCTTCCGGCATCATGTTGTTGTTGTTATTAGGTGTCATCGAGTTGGTTCCAACTCATACTGACCCCACGTACAGCAGAATGAAACACTGCCCAGTCCTGCGCCATCCTCACAATCATTGTTATGCTTGAGCCCATTGTTGCAGCCACTGTGTCAGTCCATCTTACTGAGGATCTTCCTCTTTTTCACTGACTCTCTACTTTACCAAGCATGATGTCCTTCTCCCGGGACCGCTCCCTCCTGATAACATGTCCAAAGTAGGTGAGACGTAGTCTCACCATCCTTGTTTCTAAGGCGTATTCTGGCTGAACTTCTTCCAAGACAGATTTGTTCATTCTTTTGGCAGTCCCCGGTATATTCAATATTCCTCACCAACATCATAATTCAAATGCATTAATTCTTCTTTGTTCTTCCTTATTCATTGTCCAGCTTTCACACGCATACGAGGCGATTGAGAACACCATGGCTTGGGTATAACACACCTTAATCTTCAACGTGACATCTTTGCTATTTAACACTTTAAAGAGGTCTTTTGCAGCAGATTGGCCCAATGCAATGTGTCGTCTGATTTCTTGACTGCTGCTTCCATGGGCATTGACTGCGGATCCAAGTAAAATGAAATCATTAACAACTTCAGTTTTTTCTCCATTTATCACGATGTTGCTTATTGGTCCAGTTGTGAGGATTTTTGTTTTCTTTATGTTGAGGTACAATCCACACTGAAGGCTGTAGTCTTCGATCTTCATCAGTAAGTGCTTCAAGTCCTCTTCACTTTCAGCAAGCAATGTTGTGTCATCTGCAAAACGCAGGTTGTTAATGAGTCTTCCTCCAATCCAGATGCCTCATTCTTCTTCATATAGTCCAGCTTCTCGTATTATTTGCTCAACATACATACTGAATAAGTATGGTGAAAGGATATAACCCCAACGCATGCCTTTCCTGACTTTAAACCACTCAGTATCCCCTTGTTCTGTTCAAACGACTGCTTCTTAATCTATATATAGGCTCCTCATGAGCACAATTAAGTGTTCTGGAATTCCTGTTCTTCACAATATTATCCATAATTTTTTATGATCCACACAGTCAAATGCCTTTGCATAGTTAATAAAACAGAGGTAAACATCTTTTAGGTATTCTCTGCTTTCATCCAGGATCCATCTGACATTAGCAATGATGCCTCTGGTTCTGTGTCCTCATCTGAATGATGCTTGAATTTCTGGCAGTTCCCTGTCGACATACTACTGCAACTGCTTTTGAATGATCTTCAGCAAAATTTTACTTGCGTGTGATATTTAATATATTGTCTAATAATTTCCGCATTTGGTTGGATCAGCTTTCTTGGAAATAAGCATAAATATGGATCCCTTCCAGTCAGTTGGTCAGGTAGCGGTCTTCCAAATTTCTTGGCATAGATGAGTGAGAACTTCCAGTGCTGCAACTGTTGGTTGAAACATCACAATTTGTATTCTGTCAATTCCTGGAGCCTTGTTTTTTGCCAGTGCCTTCAGGTCAGCTTAGACCTCTTTCTTCAATACCATCAGTGCCTGATGATATGCTACTTCCTGAAATGGCTGAACATCGACCAGTTCTTTTTTGTATCGTGACTCTGTGTATTCCTTCCATCTTCTTTAGATGCTTCTTGTATCGTTTAATATTTTCCCCATAAAATCCTTCACTATCGCCACTTGAGGCTTGAATTTTTTCTTCCGTTCTTTCAACTTGAGAAATGTCCAGCATGTTCTTCCCTTTTGGTTTTCTAACTTCAGGTCTTTGCACGTGTCATTATAATGCTTTACTTTGTCTTCTCGAGCTGTCCTTTGAAATCTTCTGTTCAGCTTTTTTACTTCATCATTTCTTCCTCTACTTTCAAGAGCAAGTTTCAGAATCTCTTCTGACATCAGTTTTGGTCCTTTATTTCTTTCCTGTCTTCTTAATGACCTCTTGCTTTCTTCATGTATGATGTCCTCCATGTCACTCCACAAGTCGTCTGGTCTTTGGTCATTAGTGTTCAATGAGTTGAATCTATTCTTGAGGTCGTCTCTAAATTCAGGTGGGGTATACTAAAAGTCATACTTTGGCTCTTGTGGACTTGTTCTAATTTTCTTCAGCTTCAGGTTGAACTTGCATACAAGCAATTGATGGTCTGTTCCACAGTCAACCCCTGGCCCTGTTCTGACTGATGATATTGAGCTTTTCTATTGTCTTTTTCCACAGATATAGTCGATCTGATTCCTGTGTCTTCCACCTGGTGAGATCCACATGTTTACTTGCCATTTATGTTGTTGAAAAAAGGTATTTACAAAGAAGAAGTCATTGGTTTTGCAAAATTCTATCATGTGATCTCCAGCATTGTTTCTATTTTCAACTACTGATCCTTCTTCTTGTTTCCAACTTTCGTGTTCCAGGCACCAGTAATTATCGATGCATCCCGATTGCATGTTCGATAAATTTCAGACTGTAGAAGTTGGTAAAAATCTTCACTTTCTTCATCTTTGACCTTAGTGGTTGGTGTGTAAATTTGAATAATAGTCTATTAACTGGTCTTCCCTGTAGGCGTTTGGATATTATCCTGTCACTGACAGTGTTGTACTTCAGGATAGACCTTGAAATGTTCTTTTTGATGATGAGTGCAACACCACTTCTTTTCAAGCCGTTATTCCCGGCATAGTAGACCATATGATTGTCTGATTCAAAATGACCAATACCAGTCCATTTCAGCTCACTAGTGCCTAAGATATCAATGTTTATGTGTTCCGTTTCATTTTTGATGATTTCTAATTTTTCTAGATTCATACTTTGTACATTCCATTTTCTAATTATTAATGGACATTTGCAGCTGTTTCAGCTCATTATGAGTCATGCCACATCAGCATATGAAGGTCCCAAAAGCTTGCATCCATCCATGTCATTAAGGTCGACTCTACTTTGAGGAGGTAGCTTCCCCAGTTGTATTTTGAGTGCCTTCCAACCTGAGGCACTCATCTTCCAGCATTGTATCAGACAATATTCTGCTGCTATCCATAATGTTTTCACTGGCTAATTCTTCTCAGAAGTAGACTGCCAGGTCCTTCTTCCTAGTCTGTCTTAGTCTGGAAACTCAGCTGAAACCTGTCGGCCCATGGGTGATGCTGCTGGTATTTGAATACCAGTGGTATAGCTTCCAGCATCACAGCAACATGCAAGCACCCACAGTACAACAAACTGACAGATGCGTGGGAGAAACCACCGCACACAACACACAAGCCATCACAGAGGGGTGGTGGAGTATACATTTAGTAAGTAGCACATACACACTCTGATATTCCTGGAGTGTTCTGTGACATGAATGCAACTGGAAAATAATTTTAATATAAGTCAAATATTTATAAAACAAATTACATTATGAAAGGTTAGTAGTATCCCTTTCCTTAATTTTCCTGTAATTCTATGATTTTCTTGTTTATTTTGCTTTAAATGGGGGAAAATATAACAATTTTGTTATGTTCCAATCTTTCTTCCACACCCTTCTGAATACAATTAACAAAGAGCAATGCACTGCATACACTTAAAAAAAAGTTCCCCTTCCATTTACTGTAGGAGAAAAACAACTCTTAGGATTAATTGTGAGGTTTTTACAAGAGTATTGCCTAATTAAGATGACCAGAGAAATGCTGGCCTCAGAGGCTCCTTCACTTTGACAGCCTGGTTACAGAGCATGTTTGAGAAGTATGTCTCAGGGGTAGTTGTACACTCTATTCCATTAGTATGAACCTCTGGAATTTAGCTCAGATAATAACAGTGCACAAAGGGCTAACTTGCTTCAACGAATAACAAACATAGACTGCGTTTGCTTGCTTGGTTTCTTACCTTTTTAGTAGATATTTTCTTACTAATGTAAAAGAACTGATTATGGAAATTTGCTCCAAGGTGCAGACTGTGGTGAACTTGGGGATCCAGACATTGCAGCCTTGAGTATAATTTCCTCCTGAAGGTTCGGCACCATTTGTATGATTTTTGGCAAACAGTGTTTAATGCCTCTTTGTTCTTCCCTTGATAAAGCTTCACACTAGTGACTGCTGATTGATGCTCAAAAGAGAGGGGATTATGGGAAGAAGAGTATTGCATACTAATTCCTTTAAATTTGGGGATGGGGAGAAATGCAGAAAGATGTGAGTAAATGTTATAAAAAATTAAGAAAGAAAGAAAAAACAAATTACCCGCAGAGTGGAGATGCACTAATGTGTTGTTATTCAGGCAATACAAGCACTTTCATTCACTTTCACTTCCTTTGTGGAAACTCCTTTGATTGTAAAGGATGGTATTGACTAGTCATAACCCACTGTGGTAGAGTAGATTCTGACTCACAGTGACCCTGTCAGTTGGAATGGACTTGACGGCAATGGGTTTGGTTTGGGGGTTTATATTCACTAATGGAGTCCCTGGGTGGTGCAAATGGGTTAGTGCTTCACTACGAACCTAAAGGTCGGTGGTTCAAACCCACCCAGAGGTGCCTTGGAAGAAAAGGTCTGGCGATGTGCTTCTGGAAGGTCACACTCTTAAAAACTCTATGAAACACAGTCTACCCTGCACACATGGGGTCATCATGAGTCAGAATCAATTCGAAGGCAACTGGTTTGGATTTTTTTTTTTTTTTTGGTTCTATTTACTAACTTGGAGCCCTGGTGGCGCAGTGGTTAAGAGCTCGGCTGTTAACAAAAAGGTTGGCAGTTTGAATCCACCAGCCACTCCTTCAAACCCTATGGGACAGTTCTACTCTGTCCTATAGGGTTGCTATGAGTTAGCATTGGCTTGACAGCAATAGGTTTGGTTTTTGGTTCTATTTACTAACTTATCTACATCAGCTCCCATCTTCACCTCTTTTCCTCCAGCCCTCTTCTCTACCTGTGGCTGGGGCTCTACCTTCTCTGGCTGCTTCCTCCTCATGCTCCTTCTCCTTAGTCAACCCTTTTAAACCTATAAGCTCTTTAACTTCAGTAAATAAACATGTTCCTTATCTCATAAACAAAACAAAACAAACAAAAAAAAACACCTCCTTTAAAGCTCAATCCCTCTGGCCACAATCTGCTCTGGGATCACAGCTTCCTTAAAGAATGGGGGCCCGCAGCTGTTCCACTGTGTTCTGTTTCAGGATCAGTAATACTGATTTTTCCCTTGGCTGAAGGTTCCAACATGGCTGAAGATGGCACTGTTACTGATCTTGCCTTTATTTAACATTTTGATTTTTTTTTTCATCATGAATTTTTGGCATTCATTTTGAGTTTTTAAAAATTTTGCATTAAGGTACTATTTATCTTTTGGGTATCCCCTTAAATTTGTTGCCTAACTGAATACCTCACTATCCTCACTCACCTCACCCTGGTTCCAGCCCTGCATACTCACCTGTACATTTCATAGGTAACTCAAACTAATTGTATCTCCCTTCAATCAACTCTTCCATCATACTGGTGCTCCCCTTTTTTTTGGATCCCATTACCTTTTTATCTGGATGCCAAAGCAGAAACCTGGAACATCCTAGACTTTACCTTACCAACATCTCCCCAACCATATAGTCAATAAGCACATGTTGCCAAGGTGAGCTCTTTGTTGCCTTTTTCCAGATATACTGTCACTACTTTGATTAAGACCCCCGTCATTTCTTTCCTGAATTGCTACAATAGTCCCTTAACTGTTCTTTTTGCACTAGTGTATCCCCTTATCTTTCCCCAATCTGTTATTCATACTGTTGCATCAAGAAAGCTCTTTCTAAAATGCAAATTTAACTTTCCTTGCCTACTTCAAATCCTTCAATACCTCCGTATTGGCTGGGAACAGAATCCAAACTCCTTAGCAAGACATTCGTAGTTGTTGTGTACCATTGAGTTAATTCTGACTTACAGAGACCCTATAGGACATAGTAGAAGACATATAAGCCATATATACTTATTTGGTACTTGCTAAACCCTACGTTCTTATGTCTTGCCACTGACCTTTGCTGGAATACTTGCAGGAACCTAAATGGGCTATTTTCTCAGAGCCCTGGGCCTTCTAATGTGCCGTTTCTTCTGCCTGAAAGTCTCTTCCTTTAAAACTCAGTTCATGTGTCATATTGTCCAGGAATCCTTCCAGATATCGACAGCCTGAGCTAGGCATCCTTTCCTTCTGCTCCCTCTTCTCCTGTGCTTCCCGCTCGTAGTGCTTATATAAGTTCCTAGTTATTCTGTTCACCATGCTGTGAGCTACTTGGGGACAGGGATTTTATCTTTTAAGTCTGTGTCTCTAGTATATAATATAGTTCCTGGTACAGTGTAGATAGGAACTGGGTAGTGCAAATGGTTAAGCTCTTGGCTACTAACCAAAAGGCTGGCAGTTCAAATTCACCAGAGGCACCTCCAAAGAAACTCCTGGCAATCTACTTGTGAAAGATCATCACACTGAAAACCCTATGGAGCACAGTTCTGTTCTGACATACATGGCAGATCACTATTGAGTCAAACTGACTTGATGGCAATACAGTACAGGTATTTCTAAAATCATAGAAGATTTCAGTCTAGATATCAGTATTTTCCTCATTTTGTTTGCAATAAAAACAGAGTTACCTTTAGAAACATTTTCCTGTATTACAGATGTAGTATTTGATGAATCATGATTTGTTTATCTCTCTAGAAATTGCTATTCTTCAATATGGGCATGTCAATCCTGCTCGCCCACCCTTCCTCCTATGAAGGCACTCCATCCAGGCAAACGTAATAGAACCAGAGAAAGAGTCTCAAAATCATGATGTTTTTCATAGGCAATCTGTGAGGCAGGATCAGTGATGCAGCAAGGCAGAGTTCAGCATCAAACTGGGCCAGGCAAATTCTGTTTCTCCATCCTTAAACTCAGACTTCCAGATATACGGTATTATCAAGGCAAGCCCATGGTTGGCCAGACTAAATGCCTCAGGCTGGTCTTAGTTGCTGGGCAAGAATTGAATGGACAGTTAGTCCAGGCAGGAATCCTACAGGTATGCACATGTCTCGGGGGTCTGACCAACCCAGACTGATATAATGGCAAATGCATGAAAGCATCATTAAATCCAGCTCAGTTTGCCCAAGCAGACCCAGATGAGAAACAGAGATCTAAAATAAGACAGTATATTTTAACACTCAAGAGCTTTCTTGATCACTTTAATGCATGCTAACAGTTTTCTATAGATATGACAGTTATGAGGCAATTAATGGAATACTTTGAGAATCAATTACCAAAAAACGGAGAAAAAACTGAGTAAGAGACAGCGAAGTAAAAAATGGAACTGCTATAAATATAGATAATAGCTTCCATTAAAAGTGTCTTCCAACATTGGAAAGTTTAATCACATTTACACTCATATCATTGGTTACACTGTATTTCGCAGTTATCCAACTTGAGAAAAATCTATGCACCATTAAACATGATAGGTTTGGTTTTGTTTTTTTTTCAATAATATTTGGTCAGCAATGGAAAATTTTGTGGGCTAATTTCATTAACAAGTTTTAGTTTCATTTAATTCTAACAATAACAATTTTAAAAAGTACTATTTTTTAAAAAATCCACAGACAACATTAAAAATAAAGTCAGATTTGCTTATACAGAAGCACATTCTGAAATAAATTAGAATTTAATTTCTGGTAAAAAATTAATTTGGCATTGCAAGTTAGTGGAGGAAATAATACATTTTCCCATTTGAAAAAGACTCAAGGTTAATTCTCACCTCAAACCATAAACCAGACTAATTCTAGTGGGATCAGAGTTTTATTTGCCATAAAAAAACCAAAACCAAACCCATTGGCTGAGGACTCGATCGTGACTCATAGCGACCCTATGGGACAGAGTAGAACTGCCCCACAGGGTTTACAATGAAAGGCTGATGGATTTGAACTGCCAACTTTTGAGTAGCAGCTGTAGCTCTTAACCACTGTGCCAATAACAACCCACAAATAAACTATTTTTAAAATGTAGATCGTGCATATCTAATCGCAATAAAGAGAGTGCTTTTTCTAAACTTAAAGGGATTGAAAAATTATAAAGGGAAAAATAAATTGATGTAACTAAATAATAAGTTCAAACACCACGAAAAAAGTTAAGAAAAACATAGCTGGGAGAAAGATTCGCTTCAAACATGCCAGAAAACAATTAATATCTTGAATATTTACAAAGCTCACACAAATTTCTAACAACATCGTCTCAAAATTGTAAAATATCAGTTGGCACAGGGTGCATTCAGAAAATTCACAAAAGAAAAGTGCACTTAACTGAACCATTTCTGAAAACTATCAAGCTTTAGAAGTAATCAATGAAACATTATAACTTGGGACATCTTTTTTTACCCATTGCATTACAAAAGATATTCAGAAGAAATACTCTGGGTTGATGAGAATATACAGAGATAAGATAGCTCTTTTATATTACTGGCAAAAGATTAAATCGTTTGTAAAATAAAAATTCTGGAAAATAATTCAGCAGTTATTCCCTTCTTACCCTTTAATATAGAAACACTACTTCCAGGAATTTTACTGTAACAAGTAAACTGAATTTAAAAAAAAAATTATCTTGCAAAAAGTTTTTTATTAAAGCTTTTTCATGTTAGAAAATCAGAAACAGAAATATCAAACAAGGGGTTATAATATAGGAATTAAGATGGATGCTTACAAGTAATTTAATGATATGGGAACATGCTTATAAAATACAAAGCTTATGCATCATGTGATATGTGGTACTTACATAGATGAAAAAAAAATACTAATCCATTACAAGGATTATCTGTGGTTGGTAGCTTTATCATTAACTATTATTTTCTTTATATTTTTCTCTATCTCTTTGATTTTCCATAAGGGGCATTTATTACTTTTATAATCAGGAAAAAGCATTGCTAATAAAAGGAATTTGGTTGAAATTGAATCCCAAAGGAATAATGCTAGTATAACACTGCTTATTATCCACCCTCATCTAGGAAATTAGTACGTTCTTTGTACCCATGTTGACAGTTTGGTTTTCTGTCTTGTCATTTTTTATTTCAATAAATGACTAAGGCTCCTTAGGGGAGGTGGCATATCCAATTAATGCTGATGAAGGTGATTCTTAAGTTATCTAGTTTTCCAGCTAAATTTTCCTTATTGAGGGTTTGGGTGGTGGCACAGGGGGAGGGGGGCCACCTGTCTTTGTGCTAAAATAATTTAATGAGGATAGTAAAATAAACAAAGCCTTAGGCTGTGAAAAGAAATCGCCTATAAAGTATGACCTACTAATTTTCTACTCTCGTATCTGTTTTACACGATTGATATTTAAGAAGTTGATTATTTTACTTCTTTAGGATCTCACCTTTGACTGGAATCAGCTGCTGAAGGACTAACTCAGTAAAAGTAACCTTAACTGAGTTCAAAGTTAGTACAGAACTGTTCTGCAATAGGGAAGAGAGAAATACTGCAGGATTTTTTTTGTTGTTGTTTTTCCAGTTAGAGCAGAGTAAAAGTCTATATTCTGCAGTTAGGAGAAGCAATATTAGATGTAGTCTTTGGGATTCTGACATATTCTCAGTTTATTGCTTAGTGCCATAGTATTTTTCCATTATGTGCTGTTGGAAGAGGTCAGTCTTCTCAGGATGGCGTATTGAACACACCTTCCAAGTGGAGAGTAATGCCCTGTTCTGAAGACAGACATCTCCCTTCTCAGCAACTTCAAGATGGGTCACCTAACGTTGACAGCAAGGATGTGGGAAGTGGTGGCAGCAATCACTACCTTTGGTGGTGACAACTAGGGGCCTTTGGAACTCAACACAGAAGTATATCCTCACCAGTCTGTTTACCTCTTATTCTACAGCAGTTCTGCATTTCTGCTATGGTTCCAGAGTTTTACCAGATTATAGCAGAACTTCAAAGACTGGGATGTGAAAATTAAAATCATGGCACTTTTGGGTGTTTTTATGACTTTAGTGATATCCACTAGGGACCACCTGTTATTTGGAGTGTTTGTTAGCCCTCCCACTTCTGTGTCAAGATCCTCATCATAGAAAAACCTGCTTCCATGTTGTGATTAGGCAACGTTTTCTTGGCCATTTCTGCTTTCACTTTCAGATTCTCTCTCCTCCTGGCCTGTTGGTTTCTGCCTCCATCAGAATTCCAATGTCATCTTCTCTCCATCCATCCCCACAACTGCCACTGAGAAAGAGCCCTATACATGCCTCCACACTCAGAACTAAATGTCTCTTAATTTGTACCATTTGGATCACTCTGTGGGGTGACAGGCACTCTGACAGGAAAGAGACAAGCCAAGGATTTCTGGGCAGGGTTTTTACATAACTTTGGGCTGAAGGAAATGGTATCACATCAGGCCAGATGTTGGTGAAGTTTTTTTTCCACCAAGGCCACAGTGTAGAAAGATAGTCAAGGACGACATGAAAGTGCCAAGTTTTCGGAATTCAGCAATCCATGACTAACAGAATAAGGCCAACAGAATATACAGAACACGAGGTGTATGGGCTTCCAACTCTCACAAGTAAAAAAATCCAGTCTTTTCCTACCAAATAATCCTGAGAATCTGCAGTGTTTGTCACATTTACCCGTGAACCTGTTCCTCTTGCTATGCTTCTCCTTCCATGTGCTGGAGAGCAGCAACCCCTAAATTCCCCTCTCAGACAGACTTCTCAGGAGATGCCCCACTTACTGGTGTTGTCCACTTTTGATGGAGTCCCAGTGCAGCTAAAGTCTGACAGGCCTGCAGAGATGACCAAGCCACCTTCTCCCATTAACTTCATGCAGTTACTTGAAGCCACCTCTGCCCCAAGTGCAGAGTTTTGCCATTCTCCCTAAGCCCTGGTTCATCAAGGTATGAAGGGGGAACCCTCATGTACATTGTTATGTCACAAAGAAACAGGTCACAGCTAAAGTCACTGGTATCTCCCTGAAACAATTGCCCTGTGATAATATTTAAACTTTAGACCTTAAACTAAAACTATCACCTGAAGTCTTCCTTGAACCAAAAAAATAATAATTTATTTTAATTAGTAAAGTACATCTGCTTTGAACATGGTACTCTTTTAAAGAATTATCTATGTGAGATTAAATTGACAAGGGCAACTCAAAAGTTTGGATGGGTTAGGAGGCAGTGAGTTTAAGATAATCGTGGTGGAATAGTGTGGAAAAGGATAGGGAGAATGGTTGTGCGACTTGAAGAAAGTAACCAATGTGACTGAATTGTACATGTAGAAATTGTCGAAATGTATCTTTGGATGTGTATAAAAACCCACGACACTCACTGCCATCCAGTCAATTCTGACTCACAGCTATCCTATAGGACAGAGTAGAACTTCCCCATAGGGTTTCCAAGGCTGTAAATCTTTACAGAAGCAGACTGCCATATCTTTCTCTCACAGAGTGGCTCAGGTTCGAACTGCCAACCTTTTGGTTAGCAGCTGAGCACTTTAACCATTGCACCACCAGGGCTCTTTCACCAAAAAAAGAAAAAATTCTTTGGGGTTCAAGTGTGTTAATATACACAGTGGACCATTTTCCCCAAGCTGAGCCCATGGTGTTAGGAGGGGTCCTACCATTAGCCCCAATCTGCTGTGACTATATCAACTCTTTCCCCCAAAGATCAGGTGCCAGGTTCAGATGATCAGTCTAGACAATCCACCTCCTTACAGGGGGTGTACTCTAAGATCTCTATTTTTTCTTTTTAGTCTCCTCTTTTTGACTACTAGCTGTCTCCACTACTAGCCGAAAGGCAGGCAGCTGGAACCCATGCAGAGGCACCTTGAAAGACAGACCTAGAGATTTGCTTTCGAAAGTTCACGGCCTTGAAAACCCTGTGGGGCAGTTCTGTTCTGACATACATGGGATTGCCATGAGTCAGAATCGACTGGATGGCAACTAATAGCAACGACAATTTTATCTTCCTTCCCTCCATCTATCCCACCCTCCTCACCTTTCCTTTCATCCTCCCTTCTTTCCTTCCCTTCATCCACAAATATTAACATGCTAGGCCCTGGCTAAGCAATGGAGAATAAGTAGAGAAAAAATTCAATGTGTTCCTTTTCTCACAGAGGTCACAATTTCCTGCCTTCTGCCTTATTTTGGGTTATCTCAGGACCTCAGAAATGTTTTAATAACTATCTCATAGGAAAGGGAATGTGGTCCAAATTTATTTTCCCCAGGAGGCCTTTAATCTCCTATTAATTCATCACTCATGAAGCAGTGGGAGAGAGGGTCCTGTCCATCATCCAAAGAACTTAAGTCTTTCCAACAAATGCAACTAATCCCCAGGTCCTTGCATAGGCAAAAACAGCTTGTCTATGTAACATATATGGAGCCCTGGTGGCACAGTGGTTAAGACATTGGGTGCTAACCAAAAGGTTGGCAGTTTGAATCTACCAGCTGCTCCTTGGAAACCCTATGGGGCAGTTCTGCTCTGTCCTATAGGGTCACTAAGAGTTGGCATCACTCGACAGCACTAGGTTTGGTTTTTCAGTTTATGTAACATATGGAATCCCTGGGTGGTACAAACTGTTAATGTATTCAGCTGTTAACACAAAGGTTGGAGGTTCAAGTTCACCCACAGGCACCTCAGAAGAAAGGCCTGGCAATCTAATTCCAAAAAATCAGCTATTGAAAACCCTGTGGAGCAAAGTTCTACTCTGACACACATGGGTTGCCATGAGTCACAACTGACTTGAAGGCAACTGGTAATGTAATACATGTAACATATTTAAATGCTTGATTCAATACTAAGAAAATAACACTGAATTTTACTTAATTCAACAAATATTTGACATTCAATAAGGTTTATACATGACAGTTAAATACAGATACAAGGGAAGAGAGAAAAGAACTAGGGAAGGGAGAAAGAGGTACTCAGAAAAAAGGAGTAGAGGAGAAAGAGGCAAGAGAAAGGCTCACTAGGTTCTGAAATATTTTCACACTGTATGTTCAGAGCTGAAGAATGTGATTACCTTATCTCTGCCTTTTGTAAGGCTAATTAATTGTCTAAAAAGAGTTTCAGGTCTTTAACTGCTCTCATCTTGAAATTCTCAGAGGCTTCACTGGGAATAAGTTAGCCATAGCACCAAACTGGGAAGAAACTGAGATAAGTCCCCAGCAGAGACAAGGCCAAGTTTAACCTAAGGCTGGTTACATTTAAATCAGGGCCTGACTGGGAGTTTTCCAATCCCTCATAAACCAGCTGTACACTTCCATGGAGAGTAGGAGACAATTGTGGATTCAGCAAATATGGCAGCCAAATCTCTCCCTTGGCCACGGTCTGTGGCTTTGTCTTCACCATTTGCCTCACCCCTGTGGCCTGCTCCCTCAGTATATCCTAGGGCAGGGATCACAGATGTTTTCTGTGAAGGGATTTGTGTGCTAGGCAGTTTCAGTTGCATCAGCTCAACTTTTCCCTTGTAGCCCCAAAGCAGCCATAGACTATGTACACGGTTAGGTGAGGCTGCGTTCCAATAAAATTTTATTTGAAAAAGCAGTGGTAGGTCGTATTTGGCATGTAGATCATACTTTGCTGACCTCTGTCCTAGTGAATACGAATAAGTAAAATGCAGGCTTAGAGACAGGACAGCGTTGAGTTCAAATTAAAGCTGTCTTTTATGGTCTTGGTAACCTTGGGCAATTTGGGGATAATAATGCCCTCCCTATAATTGAAATGGATCAGTTATGAAAACTCCCCAACACAACGCTTGGTACATAGTATATCTTCAGTAAAGGATAGTTGGCATTATTACTCAGTCAGTCATTCACTCACTCACTCATTCATTCATTCAACAGACATTTAGTGAGCACATATTATTTATCCAGGCACCTGGTAGGGGTTGGGATACAACAGTACGTAATGTCTATCCCTGATCTAAGGAACCACATAGTATAGGAGGGAAAATGAACATATGAACAAGCATTTATAGAAATTCTAGAATTGAAAAATGTTTTGGATTGTAGTTGGGGTGTGTCCAGTTTAGTCTTGAAGCTTCTGGGCTTTGAATGATGCTCCTTATACTTAGAGCAGTTGCTAATTTATTTCCAGATACTATGTTTGTAAGACCTCATAAAATCCAATTAAGACACATACATGAAGGAGGGAAAATTACCCAGTGGAATTGACCAAATACTAAATACAGTGAATAAATTAGGAAAAAATAATATCCAAAGTTTAAAAAAAAATGTGAGTTGTGTCTGTGCGGAATGCCTGCCTGGATACGTAGTCACTGTAAATTAGAATGATGGATTTGGAGGAGGGGAGATCATGCAAGTTACCGTGCCCCTGAACCTACCCACTGAGAGGGATATTTCCTGTTTGTGCCTCTAAAAATCTGTATATAGGGATTGGAAGTAAATACACGTCAGCCTGATGCCTGGAAGTCTGTGCACCTGGGAATGAAACAAGGTCCTTGCTCTGTCATAAGTGATTACTTCAGTTTGGAAAGAACCCTTCAAATGTCCAAATCTTTGCATTTCAGCCTAGCTTTTCTTTTCCCTGATAAGGAATAGGTGCTAAGGTAAAACATGCACAGTACTGTCTGGCCAGTTGAGTCTAATGTTAACTGGCCATTGGCGGAGGTAGCACCTGCAGCCTTGGCACCACTGGGAGAACGCCACAAGTAGTTCAGCCTTGTGATGGACACGGATAACTGGCAGTGGTGAGCAGCTCTCAGGTGGTGTGGACAGCAGAATATGGGCAGCGCTCTGGGGGAGCAGAGCTGGTGAAGAAGACGATGCTGATACATGCCACAGAGCAGTAGGGAGCAATTTTTAATAAATAATGCAATAACCTATGGGGGCTCCGAAATAATGGGGGAGTGCTTGTGGGAGGCTGGATGTTCTGTATTAGCAGATGGGGAAGAATCTGCAGAAGATGAGGCATTCTAGTATATAGAGATTAAGGAGTCAAGAACTGACTACCAACCCATTTATTTTCTCTACATGCTCCTATTCCTTCAAATATTTATAAAGTACTTATTTATAAGTTCTAGAATCACTTCTCACTAAACCATAAAAATAAATAAGGTGTTTCTTTGTTTTTCTCTTATTTCCTTAAGCATCCATACAGGGGAAAGAGGGAAAAGGTAGTAGTGTGACTCAAGTGTATGCACTCGTGTGTGTTTGCATGTGCGTGGGTGCATGTGTGCGTGTGTGTGTGTATGTGTAGGAATTAATAAGGGAAATTGGTAAAGAGGAACACTTCAAGTGTCAGAATAAGTGGACTCTTTTCAAAAGTACAGAGGGCTTTGCTCATTATCTTGAATGGTACCTGGGTATTGTCAAAAAAAAGTTGGACAAGTACAACTTGTACAAGGAAAGGTCATGGAAGCTCCGTAGACACACACAAACTCCCTGAGGAACTGAATCACTGGGCAGAATGCTGTGGGGACCATGGTCTCAGGGAACATCCAGCTCAACTGGCATAACATAGTTTATAAAGACAGTGTTCTACATTCTACTTTGGTGAGTAGCATCTGGGGTCTTAAAAGCCTGTGAGCAGCCATCTAAGATACTTTGCTGGTCTCACCCCTTCGGGCACAAGGGAGAATGAGGAGAAAAGATACAAGGGAAAGATTAGTCCAAAGGACTAATGGATCACAACTACCACAGCCTCCACCAGACTGAGTCCAGTACAACTAGATGGTGCCTGGCTACCACCACTGACTGCTCTGACAGGGATCACAACAGAGGGTCACAGACAAAGCTGGAGAAAAATGTAGA
>NW_004444033.1:1451174-1474412 GCF_000243295.1 Trichechus manatus latirostris | reverse complement strand
TGGGGTTGTTAACCAATGTCATAAAACAATATGTGTACTACTGTTTCATGAGAAACTATTTGTTCTGTAAGCCTTCACCTGAAGTACAATTAAAAAAAAAAAGTTGGAGAGAACGTAAGTATTTCTGGACAAACAGCACAAAATTAGTTCTCCTTACAGGTTTATAAGCAAATTACACTACTAATAATGTTCATCAGCAGCCTACCAGGGCAGATATAAAGATAAAATTGGTCTATTGGTGAGAAATAGGTTTCTTACAGGCGTTATGAATCTGAAACTCTCCTTCTGCACTTTGTATCATGAAGTGGATTGTATTGTGAGGCACTTTGGGGCAAGAGTTCACTATCAGAAAGAGATAATTGGAAAAATCCACACACAAATATTTAATGTATGTGTATATACTGCAGTTCCTCAATTCGAATATCATCTATTTTGAAACAAACTGTTGAATTAATGATTTTTCAGGCGCGTAGAAGGTGTTAAATATAGATAACAATGGAGAAAGCAAGTCCTAGTTATTTGGAAACTTTAACACGTGATACTAAGTGCCTCTTGATAAAAGAGATGTGGGCTATATATATTGTCAACATTGCTGAAGGATGAACAGGTACGACTAGATGGTGGGAGATGAGCTTATAGACTAAGAAGTAGATGGTGTTCAATTGACTATCTCATTGTCTGTGTACTCTAAATAGCACTAGTTGGGAACTTGCCAATTTATAACAGAGAATTTCATTTCATTTCCAGTTGTGCGTCTCACCAGCTATGTAATTTGGTGCAATCGCCTGTTGATTAAGTCCCAGCTTTCATGAGGCCCTCTGAGAGAAATAAATGTCCCTGTGTGACTCAAGCAGTTTGCTACCAGCCACTAACCTACCGGTTGGTGGTTCAAAACCATCCAGCAGCACCAACGAAGAAAGGCATGGTGATCTGCTTCCATAAAAATTATAGCCAAGAAAATTCTATGGAGGAGTTCTACTCTATAACACAGGGGGTCGCTATGAGTTACAATTAACTTGGTGGCAATGGTTTTTTTCCTGAGAGAAATAGCCCCTGAATGTACTGATTGGGTTTCTTCACTTTATTTTCCACTCTTTCAGCACCTTGAACTTGTCCTTTATAGCAATTGTTAATTACAGCTGAGTAATGCAGGTCCCATTCACAAGTGTACTTCCTGGCATATGGTAGATGGGCCAATCAGATTTGCTGAGTAAAGAAAGTTTTTGTCCTGTCTAACTTCAGTATTGCCAGCAATACAATGCAAACATTACTCTAAACGATCTCTATGGAGCCTTTCCTGCCCTAAAATTCTGTGATCAATTTTCTTTTAATGTATCCTCATTTAAAATTTTGTATCAGAGGAAATTCTAGTTTTTAATTGAGAATTGTTCATCCATGCATTCAAAAATAATGAATTTTATTAGTTTAGGAAAGATTTCACGTATGCAAATTTTATGTGATGATTTTGTTGTTGTGTGCTGTCAAGTTGATTCTGACTCATAGCCACCCTTTAGGACAGAGTAGAACTGCCCCATAAGGTTTTCTAGGCTATAATCTTTACAAGACCAGATCATCAGGTCTTTTCTCCTGTGGAGTGGCTGGTGAGTTCAACCGCTGAACTTTTTTTAGCAGCCGTGCGCTTAACCATTGCGCCACCAGGACTCTTGTGATGATTTTAGAGGTCAAAAAATTGACTATTGAAATAATATGAAAATGGATTGGCAGAACATTCACCACTGGACTATAAACCACTTGTGTGTGTATGGGGTGGAGGAGCTATACTTTACTCATCTTTTTATTTCTAGTTCCTAGTACAGACCCTGGAAGACAGCAGATAATCATTGTTGAGTTAATAAGGGAGGTTAGTGGAATGGAGTCCCTGGCATGCAAACATTAATATGATTGGCTGCTAACCAAAAAGTCAATGGTTTGAGTCTACCCACAGGCACCTCAGAAGAAAGACCTGGTGATCTACTTCCAAAGAATAAACCACTGAAATCCCTATGGAGCACAGTTCTACTCTGACACACATGGGGTCACCATGAGTCAGAATTGACTTGAAGAAAGCTGGCTAATGGGTTAAGTGCGAAAAATAAGAAGAAATGCCCAGTGTAATGGAGAGCTTGTGGGCAGAAACCTCAGGAATTTGAAGGAAAAATAGGATTAAAAATGCTCAAGTGGTCAATTAATTTTAAAATTATTTAGTTATTGTTGTTGAAAATAGGAGGATATGGAATGTGTGGCTAATTTCCTCCATGAACAGCTGCCTCCTTTGCCATGAGACCAGAAGAACTGGATGGTGCCTGGCTACCAATACTGAACATTTTCATCAAGGATTCTATAGAGGAACACTGATCAAAAGGGGAGAAATGCAGAACAGAATTTCAAACTCTCATGGAATCCAGATTTTCTGGAGCCATGGAGGCTGAAAGCGGTAAATTTTAATAAGAATGATTTACAAGTTTTCAGACAAAGACATTTTTGAATTAGAAAACAGCTTCCAAATGATTAGTTCCAACTAGTTACAATAGTATTTTTTATTAATCTATATTTAAAGCAACTGACCTAGTGCTGGATTGAAGTCCTCCTCACCCCCCACCACATTTAGCCAACTTTGTAAATATCTCTCCTTCTGATATTGAGGTACTATGTGCAATCTTAGCCATGACCCTGCAGTTAAAAAGCAGACAGCAGCAAGCAGGAGCTTGCTGAAGATGTGTGCAGTCCTCCCGGCAGCTGAGTGTGTCTTAATGGAAGACCGTTTATGAAATAAAACTTTTTTTTTATATATATAGCATACTTCTAAAGAGTGCTCCTAGTTTACCAGAAAGAAGAGAGTCACTGCTTTACAAGTGCTTTAAGATGCTTGGATGAAGAAATTTCTCTTTTAAGAAAATCTACTAAGTTGTCAGTTTCCCTCTCTTGCCCCAGAGAATCTTTCAGTTCCCTCAGACTTCACACAAATGGGACGCTGAATGGCTCTAGGGAACACTCAGGGCTCTTTATGGATGAAAAACTTTAGCTACTCAGTAGTTACAGTATGACCAAAGACACTTCAAAGTCTGATTCCTCCGTGTTTGTATTTGATGAAACCCATTGGCATCCAGTCAATTCCAACTCATATAGGACAGAGCATAGCTTATTTACAGAAGATTACAGCCTTGAAAACCCTGTGGGGCAGTTCTACTCTGTCCTATAGGGTTGCTATGAGTTGGAACTTACTCAACGACAATGGGTTTACATACAAACCCAGTGGCAGCTGCCAAGTGATTTTCACCTGTATGATTTGGCTATATGATCAACAGCTATTCTTGTTTCCATGGCAAATTGCTCAGAACAAGTGATGTTTCCATATGACTGGGGGTCAGATGACCCTCCTGGGATGACCCTCTTCTGGATATCAATTGCACTTTCCTCCTTTGTAATATTTATGATACTAAATTATAGTTGTTCTTCATTTTTGTGTTGTGAGCTGTTGGAAGTCAGGAGCCACATCTTTTTCCCACTGTCTAACAGTGCATAGTGCGCAGTGGGCTTTCTAGAGACATAAGTTCTTGACTCACTCAGCAGTCTGACTGAGTATGATAAACAATATGAAGCTGGCACTACTGAGATATTTTGAGGTTAGATAGGAACTTAGTGAGTGTTTGTATAGATACAAACCTGGGGCATGAACATCCACTGCAGGAAGACAATTTACCCTTATACTTAGGGGAGAGAGACTCCCAAGTAGATGACAGAACTAGTTACCACCTGTACTTAAGGATTAACCAGTTGCCATCGAGTCAATTCCGACTCATAGTGACCCTATAGGACAGAGTACAACTGCCCCATAAGGTTTCCAAGGAGGGGCTGGTGGATTCGAACTGCCAACCTTTTGGTTAGCAGCTGAGTTCTTAACCACTTTGCCACCAGGGCTCCAATTTAAGGATTAAGCCTAGGAAGAGACACGGTGCCTTTTATATCCCTCAGTCATATGACACAGACAGCTATAAATCTCCTTTGCTGCTGTTTGGGGGACTATCAAATCTCTGGTAAGCAGCAGAGTGGAGCTGGAGTGTGGATTTTGTTGGGTCTGCAGCATGAGTAGGGGAAGGAAACAAACGGGAAGAGGCCGGAAGGCTGAAAGACTGAATAAGACTCGGAAGAGATTGAACTATAGTGTTTGAGTTAGGTATAAATGATGTTCAGCCGAGCGCATTTTATATTGCCCTGAGTCAGTTAATAGAACTGAGGACAAAGGTCTATACTGATACATTTAAGTTTTCGATTCACTGTGCAGTATCAGTGAAGAAGGCTAATAGAATGCCAACTAAGATTAGGGGAAATATTAATAATACATAATACTTTACAGAGCATCTCATAAAACCAAAGGCACTTAGAGCTGGAAAGTATTTTAGAGGTCGTGTAGTCTCTCTCACTACTGTCTCCTCAAACTTTTATGTTTTGTCACTTCCAAATGTTGGCATTTGGAACAGCACAGTTGGAGGGATTAAAACGCTCAAAATAACAGCTAATGAGTTAGCAATTCTTAAAACTCAGCACCTACCATGACAAGTTTTACAAGTATGAGCTTGCCCTTTAAAAGTTAAAAAAAAAAGCAGTGAGGCAATGACCCTCCATGAAATACAACCCAAATTGTGTATCTGGCAGCTTAGTAAGGGTGCACGTGCCTCTATAAAGACAACAGAAACAGACATGTGCTTCTCTTCTTGCTAACCCACCTTTGTAAGTTTCCCCTTCCCCAGTAAATCCTATTCCTTGGGTGACATTGTAGAATTTGTCCCAAACCCCGGTGCCTAACAGGTGGCTAGCTCAAAGGCTTTCACCTTGCCAGGTACTCCTATATGTCCTTTTAGCAGGTGGCCCATTATCTCCCATTTGAGGTCTTTCCCCTAGACAGCCGGAGTATGTTGGGTTCGGTCCACAGGAGGGCGTGAGTCCTGATCCAACAACAGGTGAAGAGGGAAGTGGAGTCTGACAGTCTGCTCTTATTGCTTCTCATGATCATTTGTTGCTCTTGAGACCTGTCGTCTGCCATAGATTCCCTTGCTGTTCTTGATACTGAGAAACCATGTTACCATAGTGTGACACAGCATGCTTGGCGGTTGTTCCACAAAGCTCCTCACAGTGTCTGCATCCAGAGCACCCTTAAGCCTTAGCCAAAGCTAAGTCCAACAGTTTTGCCCTTAAGTCTGTCCTGGGTCTGGGTCATCAGCCTAGATCACCACTTTCCCCAGGAGAATTTTATTAGGGCTAAGTTGCACTCCCCTCCCACAATGTCATTAACTTGAATCTTGGAGTCAGTGGTTGGAGTTTTACTCACTTCTCTTCCAGAAGCCCCAGCTTTGCTTGCAGTATCCACAGGGATATGTGGCCTTAATCAATTACAAAATAAATTATTTTCTGTTTTTATTTTCCGTGAAAAATGGGCACCTTTTCCTCCTAAAAGTGCAGAACAAAGGGAGGCTTCTAAAGGAATTATTTACAGAACAAAAAAGATCTTCAAGGTATATCCCTGGAAGCTGGCAAAAATTTTAAGACCCTTCTTCAGTGGCATCCCATTCAAGCTCTGCTGTAATAGGCTTCCTATTACCACCACTTACAGTCTCCCAACCTAAAGACAACTATCATATTACCATTCATATCGCATCTTTCCAAGACGAAGATTTATACTTATTAATAGGTGACTTTGGGCATATCTCTGTGCTTCAGTTTCCTTAACTATAAAATGGATAATAATAATAGTAGTACATACGTCCGATGTTATTGTGAGACTTAAATTAATTAATATATGTAAAAGTACCTAGAATACAGCCTGGCACATAGTAAGTACTATTTGCGTGTTAGCTGCTATTATTATTATTTTACAGTCATTTACACAAAACCCTTGGGACAAGATGTATTTTGAAATTCCTATATTTTAGAGTTTTATTAGTATGGTAATATGGAGATATGCCATCTCTTGTACAATATTGCGAGTATAGAATCTAATAATCTCATAATCAAGTACGTTAATATTTCTGCAAGAAAACATATGAATATGTACACAAAGTGGGACACACAAAGACTATAGAGAGTCTCTCCTCATTTCAGCCCAGGATTTACCAAATATTAAGTTAACTGTCTTTTGGTTTTCAAACTTTTTGCATTTCAGAATTGCAGAAGAAGGATTGTGAATCTGTTATGATCATTTTTTAAACAACTATTCGAACTTACTGTCTTGATTATTCTCTGTATAGTTCCCAGTTTGCCACTATCTTGCTCAAGCTGAAGTTTCCAGAGTGGAACATGTTGTTATGGGTGTGATCTGCTGAGCTTAGGGTGGAATTGATATACCCATTGCCATCGAGTTGATTTGCACCCATAGCAATCCTGTAGGACAGAGTAGAACTGCCTCATAGGGTTTCCTAGGCTGTAATCCTTACAGAAGCAGACTGCCACGTCCTTCTGCTACAGAGCAGCTGGTGAGTTTGAATGGCCAACCTTTTGGTTACCAGCCAAGTGCTTAACCACTGCACCACCAGGCTCCTTTGGAACTGGCATATCATCCTTCTAATGTTGATATTAAGGAGCCCTTGTGGTCTTGGGTGCATGGTTAAGCACTCAGCTGCTAACTGAAAGGTTGAAGATTCAAATCCACCCAGCAGCTCTGTGGGAGAAAGACCTGACGATTTGCTCCCGTAGAGATTACAGCCTAAGAAACCCTACCGGGCAATTCTACTTTGTCATATGGGGTCTCATGAGTGGGAATCAACTCAAGGGTAGCCAACAACAATGTTGATATTAATGCATCTGTGGCTGACTCATCACAGTGTGGTTTTCAGGCAACAAAATCTTCTGTTTCTTTTTTCGTATTTGCTAGCTACTCTCTAATCTCATGCCTTCTCTTGCCTTTGTGCAACTGGCTTTTGGAAAGTGAGTTTCTCCCCTTGAAATTAAAATTTTTAGGTTTGGCCTGTTTTCCCAGTCTGGTGAGATAATTTTGGATCCTGACTCTGTCATCTCAGGATCTGCTGTTGCCTTCCGTCAGAGGTGACTTTGATCAGCATGTGTTAATCCAATTTGATGAGTAAAATATTGAAAAGGACAGTGCAGAGGGCAGTTGACGTGTCTCATTAGTGAAAATTAATCAACACTATTGGGATACTTGTTCAAGGAATTGAAAACCATCGAACTGTATGATGATTCACATTCCCATCCTAATCTATAAGAAGATCAAGAAGATCTTTGTCTGAGGGCTTGTTAAAATCTGCAGTCTATCTGTACAGAATTCCATAACATGTACTATAAACCATTGCTTTCGAGTTGATTCCGATTCATAGCAACTCTGTAGGACAGAGTACTACTGCCCCATAAGATTTCCAAGGCTGTAATCTTTATGGCCAAAGACCAAAGAAGAATTGATGCCTTTGAATTATGGTGTTTTGAATTATGATGTTGGCAAAGAGTATTGAATATACTGTGGACTGCCAGAAGACCTAACAGATCTCTCTTGGAAGAAGTACAGCTGGAATGCTCCTTAGAAGCCAGAATGGTGAGAATTCGTCTCACATACTTTGGACATGTTGTCAGGAGGGACCAGTCCCTGGAGAAGGACATCATGCTTGATAAAGTAGAGGGTCAGCGAAAAGGAGGAACACCCTCAACAAGATGGATTGACACAGTGGCTGCAGTGATGGGCTTGCGCCTGGCAATGCTTCTGAGGATGGTACAGGACCAGGCAGTATTTCATTCTGTTGTACATAGGGTCACTATGAGTCAGAACCGACTCGAAGGCACCTAATAATAGCAACAATCTCTATGGAAGCAGACTGCCACATCTTTCTTCCCCAGAGCAGCCGGTGGGTTCAAACAGCCAACCTTTCGGTTGGCAACCAAGTGCTTTAACCACTGCACCTCCAAGGCTCCTGGGAACGTGTACTACAATAACCCTAACAAAGAAGAAATTAAGGTGGATCTCACCTCATTTAGCTTTTATAAACCCATGTTACCTCTTAGTGATTGCTTCCTCTCTCTGAGTCATCACAAAAATCTGTATAATAATCTGTTCCTCAGTTTATCAAGCCTATATTCTTTAGTCTAGAGATAACAACATATTTCTTCTTTCCACTTTAGAAAATTAGATCTGCTCATCTCCACTTTCACAGAATCACTTCTATTCTCTGTGGATTCAAAAAGATGATTGAAAACAATAAAATGTGCAATTCCCTTGGCATGTTGATATATTGGAGAAGTTACTATGTAAATTATCATCCAAATAAAGACACCTTTAAGGAGTACCAACTAGTCGCTGTCAAGTTGACTCTGACTTATGGCAACCCCAAGTGTGTCAGAGTAGAACTGTGCTCCATAGGATTTCCAATGGCTGATTTTTCGGAAGCAGATCAGCAGGCTTTTCTTCTAAAGAGCCTCTGGGTGGACTCGAACCTGTTCAGAGCACAGTTCTACTCTGATACATGTGAAGTCACCATGAGTTATGGTTCGCATGCGTCAGAGTCGACTCTACAACTAGTGAGAGGGAAAAGGGATCTATTAATAATTATGCCAGAAAGGCAGGCATAAATTGGATCTGCCTCAAACAATCCAGGAATATGGTCACTCTAGATGTAAGCGAGAATCTTTAATTCACTTAGAATAGAAAGTGCCCATTATAATCTCCTGCCCTGGCTTTGGGCTCCATGCCAATATTGGCCCCAACCATCCTTCATCAACAGTTGTCCTCCATGAGCAAGAGAATGACAAGTAGAGCGGCACCCCACATTCTGCCCTAAACATCCATTAATCATTCCCTCATGTTTAAATACAATATATTTGTCTTTCTGGCTCTCCTTGTTCTGAATAGCTCTTTAAAAAGATGAAGGAGGAGGAGAAAAAGAAGACTATTTTTACTGTCATATATATTTTTCAAGCGTTAGCTTATTATACATTACAATCTCCCTGACTCTATACTTCACAAATAATTCTCCTCTTTACTATTTGTCCTTCTGTCGTTTGCACAAATCCTGATAAAATTTGAGGTCATCAGAAATTCCTATTGTTCTTTTTAAATATACCTTCCCAAGCTTTTCTTTGTTTTCTCAGTTATTTCCAGAAGAAAAAGTGGAATTTCTTCCTCAATAGTCTAATAAACCTCTTGAGCTTTCTTCTGTTTCAGTCTCAGCCGTGGCTTCATCCTTTTCTTTATCAGGACTTTTTGAAGGGTCCCTTCCTGAATTCTCTACATCTGATTAAACTTAACCTTCTTCTCCCTAGCTCTCACGAACCTTAAGATGTCACAGTCACTTTTGCCTGTGGTTCCTGTCATTTTTACACCCCCAATCTACTTGATGGCCAGAATTCATTTGAAAAATCATAGTTGCTCTCATTGCTTATTCTATCATCTTCAGCAAATTTACACCTTTCTCTTAAAGGATCCTTTTTCATTTTTATTTTCCTGTAAGCCTCCTAATCCCTGGAGGAAGTAAAAGAACCAAAAGAACCTGTTACAAAATGTAAATGTAGAGTAACTTGGAAAGTCTTAAGGCATTTATTATGAAATAAAAGCCTAGTAGAGTAGGAATGCGGACATGGTATTTTAACAGTCAGTGACAACACCTTTCCTGTAATCTATCAAAACATATGCTTTGCACACAGAACCTTAGAATCATTAAATATGAGAGAGGACAGAAATCAGGCCACTCAGGATATGGGAACTTTCTCTCATTAAAATGGCATATATTGATTCAAAACAAATTGTTAAGGAGCTCCTTCTTTTCCTTATATTTCTGTGGAAGGACTTAAGCTCTCTGCTCTTGGAACAAGTAGTATGTCAGTGACACTTTGGATGCCTCTGTCTTCCCACTTCATTTGCCTTCTCCCCAAGAGAAGGAGGGCTGACTGAACAAAGGAGTGAGGTGGATAAGAACCCAGCAGCCACGAGAACCCACTTGCTGCAGGGATGGGGCACTTCGAAGAGTTCAAATCCAGGACCACCTTAGAATATTCTTTTTCTTCTCTAGTTAATTTTAGTTTACAAGCTCAATCGCATACACTATTTTAACAAAAATGCTACCCTAGGTGGGTTCCTGCTGTCGCTTGTAATCCTTTAATTTTGTATTCTACAAATCTAGGGAATAAGAGAAGTCTTT
Source organism: Trichechus manatus latirostris (assembly GCF_000243295.1). Classification (NCBI taxonomy): domain Eukaryota; kingdom Metazoa; phylum Chordata; class Mammalia; order Sirenia; family Trichechidae; genus Trichechus; species Trichechus manatus. The sequence goes on along the minus strand of NW_004444033.1, from coordinate 1,464,282 downwards.
TTGAAAGAATCCATTTTTGGGCTTCCCAGTCCCCCTTCTTTATTCAAAATGTATTGCTCCCTTCCAGTTCGTTAGAACACATCATCTGCTGTTCCCCTGTTATAAAGAACACACATATTTTTAACACGTTGTTATTAGTTGCCGTCAAGTCAGCTCCAACTCATGGCAACCCCATGTACAACAGAAGAAGCCACTGCCTGGTCCTGTGCCATCTTCATGATTATTGGTATGCTCGAGTCCATTGTTAGGGCCAATGTGCGTTTTGAATGCCTTCTAACCTAGGGGGCTCATCTTCCAGAGCTACTTTGGACAATAGGGTTTCCACTGGCTACTTTTTGGAAGTAGATCACCAGACCTTTCTTTCTAGTCTGTCTTAGTCTGGAACCCCAGCTGAAACCTGTCCACCATGGGTGACCCTGCTTATATTTGAAATACTGGTGGCATAGCATCCGGCATCATAGCAACACACAAGCCACCATAGTATGACAAACTGACAAATGGGTGGTGGATTTTTGCCACAGGTAATTGATAATACAGCCTTCAAACAAAGTAGCATCATAACCCAATGCTACAGTGTTCACCATGACCCAGGTCTGAAGCATTGACTTTGGACTGACTTTGAACAGAGCTGACAGGAGATACTTGTGCCTTAGATTTATAATACCCACTCTCAGGCTCTGTGGGAGTTTGAGTTCTCCCTTCTTGTGGTAATTGATGCAACAGGATCTGCTCAGGCAGGCTGACCGTTGTCCTGTTTTGAGTCAGGGTCCCCCAGGCCCCCAAGGCTGGGTTTGAGAAGTGAGATAGGAAGCTCAATCCTTTCTCCAATCTAGTCTTTACAAGGAAGCCTCTTAAAAACCTGAGGTTTTTTTTTTTTTTTTTTTTTTGACAAATGTCAGGCAGATATGTTACTGGATGGAACCTAGAAAGTGACTAGGAGTGAGGTAGGATTTAGGCAGAAAAAGCTCACCTTGGACTTCCATAAACATATTTAGGACAGAGGGCTTGGAGGGCGGGTGCTATAGACGAATGACATTTTCCCATATACTGTTGTTAATTCCCTGTTGGAACTTTAACTGAGAGTTTTGGCAGCCTGATTAATCAAGGGTATTTTGTGAAAAAAAGAATGATTACGGAGGGATAATTTCACTAAAAGTAATTAAAACACTATACATCCGTACCAATTTTAATATTGTAGTGGTGCTGATTTACTAGCCAGGCTGATCAATATGCTCTGATAAAAAGTCCAGAAATGCATCCAAAAACCAGAAATGTATCCAAAAATCACTTAGTTTATAATAGAAGTGGCACTTTAAATCAATGGGACATAATATGTAGTGGCAAAATATAGTGTTGGGACAAATTTGGAAAAATACATTTAAATTCATTTTTATTATATTCTGCAAAATAATGCTCAGATGTAGTAAGGAATTAAATAATCTCTAGAATTTATACAGTATTTATTATGTACCATACACTGTGATACACACTTCGCATGGATTATCCTACTTATTACTTTAAACAGTCCTATGAGGTAGATGAAGGAGCCCTGGTGGCGCAGTGGTTATGCACTCGGCTGCTAGGTCAGTGGTTCCAACCCAGCCACTCCATGAGAGAAAGATGTGGCAGTCTGCTTCCATAAAGATTACAGCCTTGGAAACGCTATGGGGCAGTTCTACTCTGACCTATGGGGTCACTATGAGTCGAAATCGACTTGACAGCAACAGAATGAGGTAAATGAGAGCAGTGGTGTTCAGTAGTAGAATTCTTGCCTTCCATGTGGGAGACCCAGGTTGAATTCCTGGCCAGTGAACTTCATGTGCAGCCACCACCCATCTGTTTTTGTGGAGCCTTGCGTGTTGCTAAGATGCTGAACAGATGTCAGTGGAGATTCCAGACTAAGATGGACTAGGAAGAAACGACTGGTGATCTACTTCGGAAAGTCAGCCAATGAAAACCCTATGGATCACAATGGTCCAATCCACAACCTGCAACAGGCAGCATTTTGTTCTGTTATGCATGGGGTCCCTATGAGTTGGGGCCAGCTCCACTGCATTTCTCTCTCTGTCTCTCTCTCTACATGTATATGTATATATTAGATACTAATAGTAATCCCATTTTGTGGTAGAGAAATTAAATCATAATTATGTATGACACAGGATGGATTGATATATTTAACATATAGAGAGCATTTAAGAAAAGCTTAATACTCCAGTAGAAAAATGGACAGCAGATATGAAGGCAATATATACAACAAAACGTAAATGGTCCAAAACGTGAAAAATGGTAGGCCTTACTAGTAACCAAATACTTACAAATAAAACCAAGGACATTAATCTACAACTTTATTTGAAATAGTGGAAATTTGGAAACCTAACTTTTTAACTTTAGGGAATTGTTAAAGCAATAGAATTTCATATAGTCCTTAAAATAATGTTTAAAGAATATAATGAAATGGCAAAGCACACAGTGTATTGCCAAGTAAAACAAAATTATTAAGGTCTCATTTTTATTTATAAACAAGGCACAGATGTACATATGAATAAAGATTGGTGGGTAACGCCAGTTTCAGCAGTTCAGCTTTATGACAACTGTAAATAAACATGTTAATTCTTTTCTGGACAATACCAGCATTTGCATTTTTTTTAACAAGCAAATTTCTTAGTGAGAGCAACTAAATGGTATCTGTAGAATTTTTATCATACAGTAGATTCTATCCATTCACTATGCTTTTCTAACTGAGCTGAACATGTAAACAAATGTTTTTAATATTTTGTCTTCTATGCTCTTCCTGTTAAGTTTGCACGGTGGTCATCTGTAAGGTTTCAACCTTAGATTCTAGTGCTTTACAACCAAACCAAGAATATCTGTTGCTGTTGAGTTGCTTCTGACCCATAGTGACCGTATAGGACAGAGTAGAACTGCCCCATAGGGTTTCCAAGGAGTAGCTGGTGAATTTGAACTGCCGACCTTTTGGTTAGCAGCTGAGCTTAAAGCACTAGAATCCAGGCCCACTTTAGAGTATCAGTTCCCTTTTCGAGTTATTTTTAATTTACAGTGTTCAATCACATACACTGTCTCGTTTAACAGAAATGCTACCTCAGTCAGGTTCCTGCTGCCACTTGTAATTACCTTAAATTTTTATTCCACAAATCTGGAGAATAAGAGAAATCTTTTCCACAGAATCCATTATTGAGCTTCACAGTTTTCCTTCTTTGTTTAAAATGTATTCCTGCCTTTCAGCTCATTAGAACACGTTATCCATGGTTCCCCTGTTGTAAAGAACATACATATTTTTTGCTATAATTGATCAATAATGAAGCCCTCAAACAAAGTAGCATCGTAACCCCTTGCCATGGCATTCACCTTGGCCCAGGTCTGAGGCACTAATTAGGCTGGTCACACAGCTGACAAGTGATGTGTGTGCTTAAAATTTATCATCCTTATGCTTCTTAGATTAGATTCTCTCTAAGCAGGGCTTTGAACCGGTTCTCAGCTCAGTCATAACCGAGAAAGTGACACCAGAACAGACAAGAATTTTATAAACTTGGGTGCAGCAGAACCGTAACCCGGGAGGGAAAAATTAAGGGTGGAGTCTCTGCTGGAAACTTAATCTCCCTCTTAGAAAACAAGGGCAGCATAGGCATTGCATAGCAACCAAATCTCTTGCCCGTGGATTTTGCGCAGAGTCCGAAACAGCTGCCTTGCTCAGAGATGGCAGCCGACCACACGGCTCTGAATGTGTGTCACTCTCCTCAGTCCTGGCAATAATCCAGTCTCATGCATCAGCCCCCTGAAAGGGCTCACTACGCCTCTTCTGAGTTCCCCATTCCAGAGCTTCAACTCATAATTTTTTCTGATCTACTTATGGTTTCGCTTCGTTGGCCAGGACTGAACCAGTTCCACCCAGTTTGAAGCCCTGTCTCTAAGGTCTCCTCCAATTGTGAGTTTCTGATCTTGTTCTCTGCTAGTCCAGTACTGCTCCTTGGTTCCAGTTATTGAGTCCTGTTCTTTGTAATAGATTTTATTTCATCCCTCAGGTCCAAGGCCAGGCCATTTTCTTTATATTCTCTTGGTCCGCTGGAGAAGCATGACCTTATCCTTCCTGGAATCCACGTTCACCACGTTTAGATTCTGTTCAGAACTGCCTTCCGTGGCTCTGTTGAGCCATAACTCAGCTCACGGCTCCTGCCCCACCCTTGGAAATTGTGTGGTCTCAGCACACATCACACCATCACCTCCACGGAGCTGAATCTCACCTGTCCTCTCTGCCTGCCTCTCTCTTTATTGTTATTTTCTCCCTAGCTCTTCTTTTGAAACTATAAGTCTCATAAGTGCCAGTTCCATAAAATTCTTTCTCAGCAGGATCACAATCCTGGCCTCCAGGTCATTAGCTTCAGGCTATCATTTCTTCTTAAAAATTAATATACCCATTAGTATCTCTTCACTTAATTTCAAGTCAGTGTTTCCTGCCTCAGGGAGGACCCATCTATAAAAAGCACAGGGAGGAGTTTTTCCCACGGGCCACAGTTGTTCCTTCTCTTCCTTCACCCTTTAAATCACCCGTGTAGGTGCCTTTTCTGTTGGTTCTCCCTACCTCACCTCACCCTGGCTGGACCATTCATAAATTTACAAGACTGAATTCAAGGATTCGGGTACATTCCCAGCTCAGACACTAAGGCATTATGTTTACACACACCAGTTTCATCGAATTTATATGTTTTAATGGTTAGGTTTAGGCAAACATTCTCTCCCTCCCCGCCAAAGCCAGCTGTCATAGGGTTTGATGGAGTTACATTAGGATTTCTGAAATGCATAGATGCTGAGGATGATATAAACCTAGAACTATAATCCATGCCACTGATTTAAAATTTCATATTCATAAAAACATTGATTGTTCTGTTAATAAGTAAATATTAGAAATTTATACTTACTAATTTCTACTAATAGAATGCAGTTGTTATTTGGTTTGTAGTTTGGGATTGTATGTAACTTTTTTTTGGGAAAAAAACCCAGTTTTTACTGGAAGAAAACGTTTCAATGCCACTGGTCTGTTTATTGTCAAGCAGGCATTTCGGGCACATTTTTACTTTCTAAAAGGTTGTTTTTATGTGTATAGACATAACCGGACTCAATCTCTATGATTCCATATTAAATACTATATACCTCATGGATTTGCCTTGAAGAATGAATAATTGAAACCACTGTAGCACTCGGTAAATATAAAATGCTGCATGAACATTACTAAATCAGAGCCATTGTGGGATGTGTATAAGCACTTTTTATTTGGGTTCCTTGCTAATGCATTAATGTGTTGCCAGAGGTTAGGCCCCACAACTGATGTCAGATGTGGATGGATTTGTTTCCCTAAGTACTCATAGCCTTCAAAGGCTTATTGATGAAAGCCTCTGTGTGTGTGTGTGTGTGTATTTAATGACAAACATAGCTTGTCCCTGAAAGCACGCTTCTTCAACATTTGTGGGTACCCTGCATCCTCAGTCCCAGTTGTTAACTCTGACCCCTTCTCTTCATAGCTGCTGTTGTACCTAATAGGTCTTACTTCCAAGATGATAACAAGAGGATGTGCCACAGCTATTAGATCTCTCACCAACTGGCATGCCAGGGAGTTGCCCCAGGTGGTCATGGCTAGCCTTTGACTGTGTCCTTTCCCCTCATGCCTCACTGTTTTGGTAGCCAGAAGAAAACAAGATGTGTTGGCACATTCCCTTAGCAACTCACTCTGAGGGTCATGGCTGCCATTAGCTCCTATCTTCCTCCACTCTCCACATCCCCCAAACTTTGGCATTTCATGCCCTTTGGTATTCTTTTATGGCTATTATTTCTGGTTTATAAGTTGTGATCCCCTTTCCCCAAAAAAAGGAAGCCGATTCTCAAAGTTCAATGGGTAGTTCCCTGATTTTGAAAAGGGATAGACTATTTAATACAGCTTTTATTATTTATACCACATTGCCAACCATGAAGAAATGGCTAAACATGATATTTATTTCCTGCAATGAGAGAGAGTGCCAAAGTTAGTTCATTTTCTCTGCATTTCTGTAAATATAGCACCCTGGAATGTGATTTTAATCCTATATTTTTGCATGTACCCTGCTTTGGAAATATGTCTCTCATGGGAAGCGGTTTAATCACACATGGATGATTTGATAATTCCCTTTCTGATTAAGCCAAATAAAACATTTTCATTATATTTGGACTAGCTACTTGGTTTCTATCAACTGCATATTTTGGGTATTATTTTATAAAGAAAGCAATAACACTGATTTGAGTGGTTAATACATGTTTGCAATGAGACCCCAGAAAATGTTATATCATGTATTCATTTATAGATAGTGCCAGTCTGGGATAAGCCTGGTTCAAGACGAGTAACTAGTAACGGGGACCAAGAGGAGTAAGATGTTTTAAATTTTCCATATTATTTTATAAGCTTATGGAATGCAGTTAGACTCTATTCTCATAGGTAGGTGTGTAGTGAAGCTAGTGGCACAGAATTCAACCACATATACTGATAGTCTCAGCACTCAGTATGATGTTGAATGAATGAATGGGTGAGTGAATGATGCAATGGTGAATGAATATGGAGAGCTGAGCACATTACGATTGCATTTATGATAATGTGATAGTTATAAAGAGTGCATTTAAGCAAACTCAATATCCTGCCTGAAAAATAAACTCTACTTTTTACCTTCCATTGTACATATACCCTTTCTTTTTCTGGCCACATCTCTTCAGTTCCGTTTCTTCGGGTCACTTCCCGCCTTTTCCAGAGCCCGTTCTTCCAATCAATGATAATTAGCTCCAGTTCCCTGTGGCTCTTCCTGGATTCCTTTCAACCGGATAATAATTTTTTTTCTTTAACATTGCCTACTGCTTTAATTTTCACGCCTGTTTTAAATTCTTCATTAACTTTAATTAAGTCTTCCCAAGGCTTAAATACCTGCAAAACTTATTTAAACTTAATCATTTGATTTGCCTGCTCAGCTTTCCTAGTCTGGCCCATTTATAAGACTGTTAAACCGAAAATTGTGCCTGGGAGATGGTGTGATCACAGAGGGGAAGGGAAATGATGGCGTTGCTAGTGAAGGTTTAATGATGAGTTTCGCTGGAAAAATCTCGCACTTCAGTGTTCTTTGTGTTTCATGCTGATAAGCAGCTAATAATTTTAAATGCCTTCATTTTAGCTTTAATTTATTAAAAACACACTTATAGTTTTCAAGTCCACATACATACCAGGTGCAAGTTCACCCAGTCTAGAAGGAAATGAACCTTTCAATGTCCTTTTCAAATATTGCTGCTTACCTCAGCAAGTCTCTTTGATTTTAGTTCTGTAGCCTGTTAATTATTTTCTTTCACCTGACGTGATTTTCCTATTAAGAATTTAGAGTTGGAGGTTGATCTTATATATCAAGTATTGCATTTTCTTCCATTTATAAATGAAGAAATTGAAGCCCAGAGAGAATACGTTTGCAGAGATGGATACTAGAAAACTCAGACCGGAACCCAGAGATCTGGGTGTGGTGAGGTCTGTCCGCTCACCTGATACCAGGGACGTTCGCTATAACCACAAGCCATATAGACATGCTGAATGGTCTTAAAACATGCTTGTCACCTCACCCTGACTCAGGTCCAGATGAAGAGAGCACTTTAGACTACACATTCAGCTGCTTAAAGACTTGGTTATTTCTAGAAATGATTTGAGAGAGTCTACTTTAATGGATAACATTTTCTCTTGGCACCGGGCAAAGTTATAACCTTCTTACCAACCTGCTTATATGAATTCTAGGACGATGCCTTTGTGACTTTTAAATCCAGCAGTTGCTTATAGCTCGTGTTATAAGATCTACAGAGTTTTATCAAAGGATATCTTCTGTATCATCTGAGGTAGCACTGGGTCCAATTATTTCCTCTTCTTCCTCACAATGCGTATTACCAGCATAAGCTCTGTTAATACTTCTGAGGGAGATAAATAGAAATATAGGTTCCTCTTTGATTCAAAAGCAAACAACCCTATTGGACTGATCTGTATTAAAAAAAATATCCAGAGTATTCATGGGTATTCTAGTTACAGATTATTGGCCCTGGACTGCTATCTTTACTTAGGCTTTGTGGTTTTTGAGGTTTCCGTGTATAACATAATCCCTTTTTTATTGTGAGCCATAGAGGCAGCTGAAAAGTTAACCCCTTTGATGTGAGTAAACACATTCTACGGCTTAAGTGCTTTTTGAAACTGTAATTCTTGTCTATGTAATCAATGTAATTGGTTTCCTTATTTCTGTTGGAGCTAACTTAATTTAATATAATTTGAGATGAAATTAGTAATTGTGATGCAATTAGAAAACAGTTTGATCTTTTTATTTAACCAGGCCACTGATTTGGCCATTTCAGTCAAATCAGTGATTTGAATTATTTTCTCCTGAACTGAATTTCCTGATTACTCTAATGAATTACCAACATCAATTCCCCCCCCCCACCGCCACCCACAGTCCCCTTCACGAGTGGTTGGAAGGGCTTGCAGAGAAGAGATTGTGATAAAAACCACATAGACACAGCTTCTCTTCCCTGACGACTTTTTGAACACTTTGGATCCTTACACATTTTAGGAAGTTCTCCCTAAAAGGCACAACTTTCTTTTCTTCTGGGAATCCTTCTTCTCGGCCAGGATCCCCATCGCACTGAGGGTCAGACGGGTGTTTCTGTCTCACCACTAATGAAGAAGCACCCATCATAGAGGAAAATGTTTTTTCTTCAAAGCCACAGCCATTCTTGACTTTGGGGAGAAGGAATTGCACAGAATTCACCTAAATCCAATAGAACAAATCATGTGAGCCCTGTTAAGTGGCTGTCCCCCCTCTGTCTCTCTGACTTTTTCTGCCTTTGGAAATATTATACTTGAGTTCTTCTTAGTCATCACATCTGGATCTCTACATTTGGGATTCAAAGTTTTAGACATAGATGAAGACAGTATTGTTTACTTAAATAAGAAATGTACCAAGCTAACATGGCTTCCAAAAGCCTGAATCTGTGATCTTAAGACTGTCTTCCACAACCATTTCCTAAGCAACTTGCAAATGGAAGTGTTCAAATTATACAATATCTCTATGGGGATAGCACAGGAGTAGAAAGGACTACTCCAGAAAGACGGTAGGGAAGCACTGTCTCCCCGAATTCTCCTTCTGAGGATTACATCATTCTAATCAATTATCCAGTCCTGAAAATCAGGGTCATTGTTTAGCATGTGTTAATTAAACGTATCATTTAAATCATGGTGAAATTTGCTGTTTAAGAGGTTAATATTTGTATGTTGGAGATAATGGAGTTTCTAAATATTCCGTTTGTTGGTATCTACCAAACAAATTCATCCCTGATTCAGAAGCGTAATTCCATCTAGTCAGCTGAGAAAAATAGGTTTTGGGTATTCAGCTACCAGATTTGTCCTATCAGATGGTCCTATTGTTCCTTTAGAACTCTTAACAGGGACCACACAAAGAAACCAGCACAGACTGGAGAGCAATCGGAGGGTGTTACCATTGGATGTGATTAATTCAAACATTGAACAGCTATGGTTAAGCACCAACTCTATGTCAGGCACTACGCTAGGCACGAAGAATTAGAGATAAACAAAACAGAGCTGTCATCAGCCTTATGAAAATCACATGCACAGGGAAGATAGATATTAAACAATTACATAAAGAAATAGGTAATTTTTAACTATGCTAAGTACTACAAAGGAAAATAGAGCATGCCATTGGAGCAGGGTCAGATTGCGCAGTAAATAAGATAAGCTCAGGCTTACTTACTAATCTATAGTGCACAATTTCACACGAGTTTCACCACATCTTTGATGTAGGGGAGAAACAGGTGAAATTATTGTGAACTTGTGCACTAAGATTAGTAAGTAAGCACAGGTAAGCCCGTGCTTACCTTGCTTACTGGGTACTCTGTCCCTATCAGGGGTTGTATATTTGGAAAGAGGCTTTGATTCTATAAGGTAATGACATGATCTGATTTTTGTTTTGAGAAATTTATTTTACCATGAGGAGAATGCATTGGAAGACAGCGAGCATGGAAAAAGGGTGAAGAATTTTAGAAGTCGGTGTTTTGGTTCATTTGTGAGATAATGGTGATTTGATTTAGAGTGGTAATGAATAGAGATAGAAAGGAATAAAAAAGTTCAAGATGTATTTTGGAGGTAAAACTAACCACGTGGAGAATGTAGAGGATGAAGAAGATAGCATTTAAGGATGGTGCCCAGGTTTTTGTTGTAAGCAGTTATGAGAATGGAGTTGTCATGCATTAAGATGCAGTAGCTTGGGTTGGAGGAGAGAGAGAAATAGTTCACTTCTGCGCATGTTAAATTTGAGATGCCTGTAAAATATCTGAATGGGAATGTCAAGGACATAGTTGAATATATGAATCTGAAATGTGAAGAGAGGGATGAGCTGAGATAAAAATTTGACTATTTTATCAGTTAGGATTCTTAGAAGTTGTAAGCAAGAAAAGCTAAATCTGATGAATTCATCCAAAAAGGTATTTATTAAAGGATATTGGGAAGTTGACAGGATTTCCAGGAGTACCCTTTGGGGGCAAGGCCCCGGAATCACTCCCGCAGAAATAGCCTGGGAATGACAGCATTGCTGCCACCCCTGGGCAGACATGGTGACATGCAATATCAACAGCACCAGCCTGGACACTGGTGAGGACTAAGCACCTGCCTCTGCTTCCTCTAGAGAGTGTTGATTTATGACATTGAAGATAGAAGAGTGATTAAGGAAGAATAACACCAATAACATCACCCATTATAAAAACTAGCATCTATAGAATCCTGGCTCTGTGCTAGGAACAAGATTAAATACTTTACGGTGTCTTAGTCATCAAGTGCTGCTGTAACAGAAATACCACAAATGGATGGCTTTACCAAAGGGAAATTTATTCTCTCACAGTCTAGGAGGCTAGAAGTCAAATTCAGGGAGCCAGCTCTAGGTGAAGGCTTTCTCTCTCTGGCGGCTCTGGGGGAAGGTCCTTGTCATCAATCATCCCTGGTTGAGGAGCTTCTCAGTACAGGGACCCAGGGTCCAAAGTACGCACTATTCTCCTGGCTCTTGTTTCTTGGTGGTGTGAGGTCGCCATGTCTCTCTGCTCTTGTCTGTTATATCTCAAAAGAGAGTGATTTAAGACACAACCAAATCTTGTAGATTGAATCCTGCCTCATTCACATAACTGCCGCTAATCCTACCTCATTAACATCATAGAGGTAGGATTTACAACACATAGGGAAATCACATCAGATGATGAAATAGTGGGCAATCACACAATACTGGGAATCATGGACTAACCAAGTTGGCACACATTTTTGAGGGACACAGTTCAATCCATGACACTTAGATTATATAATTTCATCATTACAAAAACCGTTTGGGAGGGAAAGAATTGCTATTCCCCTTTATAGATGAGAAAGTTTAAAAGGTTTATACATTTAGTATGTTGTAGATCTTGGATTCAAATTTACATAAGACTCCAGAACTCATTCTCTACATTATGGTGGATGGTATCATACAGCTGGGAGGCCATGGAAAGTGAGAACTGATAAGTGTCTCCTGGGTTTGGCAACATGGATGCAATTGGTGACATTGTAAGTGCAATTTCAATACTGAGGGATGGAAAAAATTACAGAGGGCTGAAGAGTAAAGGGAGATGGGTTAGTAAGTGGAGAAAGCCTAATTAGATTACTTTTGGAGGCATTTGGCTGAGAAAGGAAGTAGAGAGATAAAGTGGTAGCTGAAGAAGTATCAGGGTGTCAAAAGATTTCCTTGCTTCTTTGCTTTCATCTTTCCTTCCTTCCTCCCACCCTCCCTCCTTCCTTCTTTCCCTTCCTCCCTCCTTCCCTTCTTTCCTTCATTCTTCTTTTCTCCTATTCTCTCTTCATTCATGCCTCTCTCCCTCCTTCCCTCTCTTCCTCTCTTCCTCCCTTCAGCTCTCTCACTCTCTTCCCTTCTTCCCTCCTCTTTCCTTCCCTCCCTTCCTCTTTCCCTTCCTTCCTACTTGCTTCCCTCCCTGACTTCTTTCTCTCAGTCCTGAAATAAACTAACGGGTGTTTAAATGCTGACAGGCAAGCCTTGGTAATGAAGAAGAGGTTAAGGAAGCAGGAAGAGATGCAATAACCCAGGAAGGTGAGGCCTATGAGCTTGTGGAAGTGATGACCAGAGCATGTAGGGTAGAACTGACCTTTAATGGAAGGCACTCTTTCTCTGCTGTAGCTGGAGAGAAGGAGAGGGAAGGAGTGGGTGAAATATATTGAAAATTTAGTTATAGATAAAAGTAGGATCTTTGCCTGATGTCTTCTATTTTTCTCGGTGAAGTATAGGATAAGATCATCAGCTAAGGCAAAGAAAATATGGGGATATCTGGAAATTTAGTAGAGAAGAGATGACAGGTGATATTTGTCTAGCACAGTGAAAGAGAGCCCAGCTAACTGAAAAGTGTAGTGAGCTTACCAGGCAGTGTTGGAGTCTTTTATTTTTTTTTAATGTTAATGATTATGAAATTAAAGTGATACTAATCAGACAAATCATGTGATCCCTGCATCCGGAGAAAGGCATTTTAGAACTATGATGATGGGTAGAGTGTAGAGAATGAATTGGAGTGTAATTCTCAAAGCAGGACGACATCAGCATCCTCACAGAGAATAATTCTTCCCTTTGGGAAAATGGCTTCTATTGTGACATTTTCTGGATGTGATCCCATGGACCGTAGACTTGGCTATCATTGTACGGAACACGGGTTCCAGTTAAATGGTAAAAACAGAAATATACATAGGTAATCTTAGTGCAACAAACAAAAGCTTCACTGGAAAAGGCCCAGGGAGCATTTTTTCTGAAGTTCCCTCTTCATTTACTTCATCATCTATCTGCTGACATACACCCACTATTCAATCATCCAGACCATTTCCCTTTTCACTTTGAGGAATTCACTGACTTGCAGTGTGTGGAAGTATATTTTAAAATCTACTTATTACTCAATGTTATGTAAATGTTTTTGTTAAATTAGATAGATAGTAGATAGATAGATATAAAGCTGCTGTCAAGTCGACACC
>NW_004444033.1:1449088-1450699 GCF_000243295.1 Trichechus manatus latirostris | reverse complement strand
TTCTTAGAGAAGGAAGAAAAAGAAAAACAAGTAAATATTTCAGTTGTGTTATTTATTTTTTCATTCCCAAGGATAATTAAGCAAGGTATTCTGTCTTGATTTATGTGTTTAGTGTCAGAAAAAAGTACCTATCTATAAAATACCAGTGAAACTGAACGCATCGGTGAAACCTGTTCACATTTTCATTTATGAACTGAAGATCATTACTAGCACGTAAAGCTTTCCTTTAATAACCAGCAATTTGTCTTGAGAACTGTCAAGCTGAAATAATTCAAAAAACTAACAAATGTTGTCATGAAGTTTTGATTGAATAGATTGATTTTTAGAAGGTGAAACCATCCTCTTTTGCAGCAGACTTCAGTGCTTGGGGCTGGATCATTTCTGTCCAAGGGAAAGACTGCCATATGGCCATGGCATCAGCTATTTTTAATCCTTGAAAATTAGATCTTAAAGTAAAAAGCCAAGGGATAATGCAAATTCTCACACTTTGTCTATGTCCCTTCAAAAACCCAGCCAGATGATGATGAAAAAAAAGAACATTCATTAGGGAACTGTGAAGCTGTTGATATAATCTAAGTGATTTATAATTAAAATTTTAGTTCACAGCATAAATATATATATATATTTCTACAAATAAAGTTCAATCTGCTGTATTTACCCTCAGGAACAAATTCTAGAATTGTAACACTGGAAAGGATGCCATCTAATGTAAGATTCATCATTGACTTAATAAGCATATTTTTGGAAAAAAAGAAACACTACATTAAATGCACATGATGTTTTTGAATAAAGTCCACTTTTCTATACATTTATTCAAATTATTTCATACAAGTTAATTCTTCTGTATCACATTCAAAATTTGCGTCTAAGCTGTCATCCTATTCACTGTCTAAACATTCTGCGTGATTCTTTTGGCTTTTGGTAGTACAGCATTCTCCTCCTTTTCAAAGCTCATGCTCGTGATCTTGACCTCCACTCTTGCCTTAGGATTGACCGAATGAAACTGAAGCATATCGAAGAACGCCAGGTTTTGTTTGCATTTGCTATTTGGATGAATTTACAGTTTCAATGTTTCTATAATAGATATCGGTATTGCTGGATATTAATCAGTTTCTTTTGAATATCAGCTGGAAGCTTTTGACAGTCTCTAAGTTTTGGTCCTTAATGAAACTCTGTGGGTCTCTAGAACCTCCCCTGGATTTTTAAATCCTATGATATGTGCCGAGATGTTTGGCAATGTCCAGTTGCTTCTTATTATTTTTCCTCATGTGGCTTGTCATTTTATTAACTATGCAGATACATGTGCATATACATGTATATACATATACACACATATACATACATACAGTTTTATTTCAATGTGTTTATCTTCTTACTTAGAAATCTCTTCAGTGATTCTTTGCTTCAAACAGTATCAATAATGATGATAACCAGTACCAGCTGCATGGCTGCTAGTTCCTGTTGAGTCAATACCGACTCACGGCGACTCCACGTGTGTCAGAGTAGAACTGTGCTCCAATAGGGTTTTCAGTGGTTGAACTTTCAGAAGTAGATTTCCAGGCTTTTCTTCCAAGGCACCTCTGTATGGACTTGAACTGCTTGCGAACCTTT
>NW_004444033.1:1446327-1448095 GCF_000243295.1 Trichechus manatus latirostris | reverse complement strand
AGTTGACAGCAACTAACAACAATAAAGGCTCAATCAAATACATAATAACAATAATTAACAGCTACCATTATTGAGTATGTCCTGTATGGCTGACACTGTGTGGCTTATAATACCAGCAGTGCCCACCCAATATCCACTCATCATGTCTTCCATATTCATAGACTCCCGTTTGCCTGTGGGTAGCAGTATGCCCACCCAACCTACAGCTAGAGGTGCCCCAGGACAATTCTGACCAATGAGGTACAACTAAAAACAAACATAAAAACCGATCAGTTACCGTCAATTCTGACTTATGGCAACCTCATGTGTGTTAGAGTAGAACTGTGCTCTATAAAGTTCTCAATGGCTGATTTATTAGATCTCCAGGCATTTCTTCCAAGGCACCTCTGGTTAGACTTGAACCTACAACATTTCAGTTAGCAGATCAATGCTTAACTGTTTGTGCCACCCAGTAAGTCCCAAGATATAACTAGAAGTCAAGAAATTAGAGTTTCAGGGGAAGAGTTTTTTCCTGATAAAAAGGGACAATGTTGCCACAAGAAAACACAAATTCTAGTTCTTTGAACATGCCCGGGAATCCTGCCTTTGTGTCTCAGCTAATGCTGTGTGCTCTGCTCATTTCGCCTGCCAAAATCTCACCCACCTTCCAGCCTCAGCCACGGTGTCTCGCGTTATGGTGGAAAGAGGCCTGGTGTACAAATGGCCGTGGGTGATTCTTACCAAGTTAATTAATCTTTCTAAACTTTATTTTTCTCACCAGCAAAATAGAGACTAAAATTGCCTACTTATGAGGTATGTGAGGATTTAATGTGATAATGTATGAAAACTGCCTCACATGGTACCTGGAACAAAATAGGAGCTTCTCGCAGAAGCCTATCCACGTGCCCAGCAGAAGTGACCTCGCCCTCTCTTCCTGAGGGCTGTGCCACGCCATCCCAAGTCACGATTTGTTCTTTATTTTGATTCATAGTGCCTGTGTTTCTTCCTTCCCAAATAAAGGAAGGCTTCTTGAAGCCACAGGCCTTTGCACATAGCTAGTGTGTATGTTTTTATTGGGCTGAAAATATGTTAGAAGTCCCTGGGTAACACAAATGGTTAAGCATTCAACTACTAGCTGAAAGGTTGACAGTTTAAACCCACCCGGAGGCGCCTTGGAAGATAGGCCTGGCGATCTGCTTCGGAAAGTGCACAGCCTTCAAAACCCTATGGAGCAGTTCTACTCTGAACACGTGGGATCGCCATGAGTCGGAATCGACTCCGTGGCAACCAACAACAACAAAAATATATGCTATTCTAGCACTTAAGCCAACCTGAATTTACTTCACAGATTTGCAGACGTGTTTTTTGTTTTGGGTTCAGGATAGTGTGTGGTCAGTTTGAAAGGTTTTACTGAGCAGTCGTAGGTCAGTGCGCAAGGGAAAAAGACAGCAAGCAAAAAGATCTAGGCTACAGAAACTCTGAAACAGTGAAGTATTTCCAGCTTTAACAGAACTCTCTAAGATTATGATTCAAAGTTAAATATAAATTTCGGTTGAATATGTAGTCTTTTTGTGGTGACAAATGTAATAGGGAATAAAGCAGTTGATTTGACGTTTTATGGTGCAATTACACCAATTTTCTTTTAAAAATTGCTAACAGTAGTAGTAGGATATATTGATCCACGCTAGAAAATGAGAACTCCTCTCGGTTAGAAGTAATTGAACTTTTTGATGACATATCACCCAGAGGTGTGGAGGTCTTCTAGTTACTATGGGGTTGAAATGGTAAG
>NW_004444033.1:1443591-1445814 GCF_000243295.1 Trichechus manatus latirostris | reverse complement strand
ACACACACACACACAGAGATTGTAAGAGATTAATTTTCAGGAATTGGATTATGAGATTGTGGGGGTTGGCAAGTTCAAAATCTATAGGTCAGATGACAGACTGGAAACTGCCATGGGGCAGGCTGTGTCTGAAATCAGTAGGCTAGGTAGCCGACTGGAAACTCTGGCAAGATAGCTATGTTACAGTCTCGAGGCAGACTCTTTCTCCCTAGGGAAACCTCAATTTTTGCTCTTAAGACCTTCGGCTGATTGGATGAGGCCCACCCACGTTGTGGAGAGTCATCTGCTTTAATTAAGAACAGCTGATTTAAGTGTTAATCACATGTAAATGCCTTGATAGCAACATCTAGTCTAGCATTTAAACACACAACTGGGCACCTTATTCTAACCAAGCTGATACATAAAAGTAACAATTGCAGATGATAAGGAGTAGGAGGAGGAGACACATTCATGAGAAGTCAGATCAGAACACTGCAGCCAATATGTGTGAACACCTTAATGTATGTACTTACATGTCCACATCTAGACAGACAGACACCTACCGTAAATACACACCATTATACAGAGAGCATTTTGCATGGGTGTTAGAATAGTTGATTTCCTCTCAAACATCAATCCACTCCATTGCTATCATTCAAGAGCAGGCCAGCTTGGTTTTCTCCCAGTTTGAAATAGTATTTTCTCCTTAATAACCCTTTTATTCTCACAAAATACTTTCTCCTCCTATGTCAGATGGAATCCAGTGCCAATCGTAAATATATTTATCTTTCCTTCCCCTACTTGTAAAATAGAGCCCCAGCTATTAATTGCATAAAAGGCTATCTTATGTTCAGATTAATTTTACTGATATATTATGAAATCCTTAAAAAGTTCTTTTTATTTTCTTTACAAGATGTTCTCTTCTGATGAGTTAGACTCTACGTGAGGCAACTGGAAAGATTTCATACCCCACATTCCTTTAACTGCTCTATTACAGTTTCTGTGCTCTGATTATGTGTTAATAGTTTTCTGACATCTGAAATCACAGCCCCATTTGAGCCACATGGAGTGTTTTATCTCAAAGGGATTCAGCCTTAAATACAGATGGGCTTGTCGGCCTGGTCTAGATGACATTTTTATAACCTGTAATGTTCTTTAGCAAGATGTGGTTAATGATCCTTCACTTCATCCAACCAGAGGGTGCTCGGTTCCTGGTGGAAGGTCGCATTCACACACGGCTTCTGAGCCTGCTGAACACAAAGCTATCGCTGTGGGAACCACAAATGAAAATCGAGATATTGCTACATTATTCATTTTATCACAATTGGTGTTATTCCCGGTATTGCTGTCCTGTTTGTACCCGTGCCGTGCTATTTTACTTTAGTCTAGTTTGACTTTTTGCTTTTGGAACAACACTCCTCCTAGGCTTAGAGGGAATGGAATGTCCCCCTGCATCTGTCTCCCTTTGCTTGGCTGGAACTCCAAAATGAGCTGGTCCTGTTGAGACTGGCTTCTAGAAGCTTCATAGGCCTCCTGCTAACATAATGAGACTATTTAGAAAACTACTGTAGGAGGTCAAAAGAAGCCAAGAGATGAGCCTGTGGAATACTTGAGACTCATGGTCTCTGAGTCCCTTCTATTTTCCCCTTTCCTTTACTCTTTTCAGATTACTCCCCTGGGCCTTTGAACCCTACTCTGCTGGGATTAAAGTCAATAAAAGATTCTTAAGCATCTTGTTGGTGGAAGGCACCATGCCATGCGATGGGAGGATACAGCCTGCCCTCATACAGTTCAGAGTGTGAAACCTTCGATGTACTACCTCCTGGTCAGTAAATACTTCCATAAGCAATAAAGTAGGTGCAGTCAAGAGAGACGCAAGCAAAGTGTTGAAGTTATTTCCAAATGGCAGGAAAATAGAAACCACCAAGGAGGTGGCATTTGGACAGGACCTTGAAAGGGGATTAGGAATTTGATAGCAGGAGAGAGAACACACATGCGTTTTCAGACTTTTGAAGAGCTCGAGTAATTTTGGGAGAGTGGGAGCTGTTTCTGGGGAATCTAGTGTGTAGCTCGAGAGGTCGATGTGGCTTGAGTAGGCTGTGCAGTGAGATCCAGTAGCGGGCAAAGTGGAAGAGGCTGGAAGGCCAGGCTAGAGTACTAAGGTTGGGATTGGGTGCTTGGATG
Source organism: Trichechus manatus latirostris (assembly GCF_000243295.1). Taxonomy (NCBI): domain Eukaryota; kingdom Metazoa; phylum Chordata; class Mammalia; order Sirenia; family Trichechidae; genus Trichechus; species Trichechus manatus. Next base: position 1,443,651 of record NW_004444033.1, on the reverse strand, counting down.
CCACACTAAACAAGATCTTTATCCTACTGACAATGGGGAGGCATCAGAGGGTTTTGAATA
>NW_004444033.1:1440671-1442780 GCF_000243295.1 Trichechus manatus latirostris | reverse complement strand
GTGCTGGTGAAGTTGGAAGATATCTAGAGACTTCCATGCATATAAGATGCATCTCTCCTCTTTATGAGTGGAGTTGGCTGCTTATAGAAACAAAACAAGGGAAAATAAAGGATTGTTTAAATCAAAACAATGATATTTAGGCAAGCCAGGGTTGTAAAACAAAGCAAAAACTGTATTTTAACATCTGCTAAAAAGTTTATTTTCAAACTGTAATTGTATAATTTTTAAAAAATTATACTACATATGCCTGTGCTATAGAAAAGTGTGGTCTAAAATGTTTTTTGTTTTTGTTTTTTTCCCCGAAGAGTGTTTCCCTCATGAAAAAAGATTGCTTAAAGAAAACTTCAGGAGATAGGAGGAGCAAAGGGCTAATATTGTAACTGCTACCAATAATTTCTCTTCACGGAGAGTTTCCATTTCTTTCACAGGTGCTTCTAGGTAGATTTTGTATCGTCAGCCTTCAGGGGATGAATTGTTCATGTTGGGTACTTCTGTACTACAGGAATCGTGTTCCTACCCGCTGAAATGTAGCCACCTTAGGGGCAGATCGTAACGACCTCTTGAAAGAGCATAGACTGCTGTAAACAGATTAAGCATAGAAGTGACACGGATTATGAGAGACTTCAGGGGACTTCAGGCAGCTAGAACATAATTACCCAAATTACATTTGGCCTAAACAACAGGCTGATGTTTCTTTTCTAGCCACAATTTTCAGGGAGACATTCATGTTCTATATTGTAATTTCCTGTTCAAGGAGAAGCAGGCATTTTTGAGCAAAGCAACAGTTTTCAAGCCATTATTGTATTTGATTTTTTGTTGTTTGGTATCCAGAGCTGTCCAGAGTCCTTACTTTTGTTCCATAGTCCGTTTTGGTTATATGATACTGAATGCGTAAAGAGTCGTGGTTTCTTATATTTTCATTGGATGGATTGGGATAGAATTTTTTGTTTTGTTTATTTGTTGTCTCTGTTTTATTCCGGTTGTTTGCTTGTTTATTTGTTTTGGGTTCTGGGGGGACTATCACAACTTGGGAGTCCGGGTGGCGCAGTGTTTAAGAGCTGGGCTACAAACCAAAAGGTCAGCAGTTTGAATCCACCAGCTGCTCCTTGGAAACGCTATGGGGCCGCTCTACTCTGTCCTGGAGGGTTGCTATGAGTTGGCATTGACTCAAAGGCAATGGGTTTGGTTTCTGGGGTTTTTATTACAGCTTGTTTTTTCAAATTTATGACTATTTCCAAAATAGTTCTTGAATTCAAAATTTTTTTTTTTCAGGATGTTAAATCACATTCCGCTGTTCTCAGTAGAACTGACATCCAAATTCATAAAACATGAGGGATTAGGAGTGTTTGACCTCTCCAGGGCTGTGTTGTTAATGCTTTAACTAGAAAGCACTTATGCTTTTGGCAATTCCTAGTCAACAGTATGGGGTTGACATCCTCATGCTTCACGGCAGTGTTAAGATTACTAATATTCTCCCTTATGTGAGAAGTAAAACCATGGCTTCCAATTTTAATTTTCCCAAATGTCTTTGAAATTCATTTGTTCATTCAACCAATAGATACTTGTTTTTAGAGCATCTTGTAGCACACAGATGCACTGAGAGAGGAGCTGCATACCCACCCCGGTGAGCATTGCCAAGGGCAGTGAACAAACCTGGTATTCTTCTGGGAATGACTTTTTGAGGACAGGACCCTCCAGATAGATGGGAAATGGAGAACAACTTAATCAGTCCTCTCTTCATTCTGTATAGCACAATGAAATATCATCAGAAAGCTTTTTGGTGTCACTGAACCCTTTGAGTATCCTGTTTGTCTTAATTATCTGGTGCTGCTGTAATAGAAATACCACTAGTGGATGGCTTTAACAAAGAGATATTTACTTTCTCACAGTTTAGGAGACTAGAAGTCAAATTCAGGGTGCCAGGTCTAGGGGAAGTCTTTCTATTTCTTTTGGCTCTGGGGGAAGGCCCTTGTCTCATTTCAACATCTGTGGGCCCAAAGTTCCTTGTAGATCTCCACATGTCTTGGCATCAGTCTTCACCTGGGTCTGAGAGGTTCTCAGCACAGGGACCTGAAGTCCAAAGGATGCATTCCACTCCCAGCTCTTCTT
>NW_004444033.1:1429742-1430854 GCF_000243295.1 Trichechus manatus latirostris | reverse complement strand
TTTTCTTTTATTGAGATATAATTCACACACCATAAAATTCACCATTTTAAACTGTACAAGTCAGTAGTGTTTAGTGTATTCACAAGGCTGTGCAACCATCACCATTATCTATTACCAAAACATTTTCATGACCCCAAAAAGGAACCCCATCCCTTTTAGCAGTCCATCCCCATTTCCTCTTCCCTTCAGCCCCTGGAAACCACTAGTCTGCTTTCTGTCTGTATGGATTGACTATTTCAGACATTTTATATAATTAAATCATACAATTTGTTGCCTTTGTGACTGGCCTCTTTCACTTAGCATTATGTTTTCAAGTTTCATCCACGTTCTAACATACACCAGTACTTCATTCCTTTTTATGGTGGAGAATTTTTCCATTTTATAGATGCACCGTATTTTATTTATCTCTTCATCAGTTAATAGGCTCTTAGGTTGTTTCCTTTTTGAGGCCATTACAAATAATGCTGATAAAATATTTGTGTACAGCTTTTTGTGTGAACATGTATTTTCAGTTCTCTTGGGTATAAACCTTGGAATGGAATTGCTGGTCATATGGTAACTATATGTTTAACTTTCTGAGATCCAGCCACACTGTTTTCCACAGTGGCTGCGCCATTTTACATTCCCACCAGCCATGTATGTAGATTCCAGCTTCTCTACATACTTACCAACACTTGTTATTTTCAATTTAAAACAAAAAAAAAATTATTGTCATCCTAGGGGGGATGTGTTATCTTTTTTTTTAAAGCAACAATCTATCATGGATATCTATCTACATTAATATTTATATTATCATTTTAGTTGCTGCATTTCGTTGTATGAATATGTCATATTTAGCCATACCCTGATTGATAGACATTTATACGGTTTCCATTTTCCCTATATTAAAGAACACTGGTCTAAAGATTCATACGTCTGTGTCTACTCAGACAGATAACCTTTTTGCAATTATCCTAAACTACGGTCAGTGAACGTTTTCCTACACATTTTCTTGCACAGTTGCCTGCCTCTTTACAGAGCATGAATTCCTATTATTGGACCAAAGAATGAGCATGTTTTAAATGGTTATTATTACATCTTACAGCATTTTTTTTTAATTTACGATTTTCCAG
>NW_004444033.1:1427192-1428654 GCF_000243295.1 Trichechus manatus latirostris | reverse complement strand
AATGTTAGAGTCAGATTTTGGCTTTACTTTTAATTTATGACTTTATGACTTTACGTATTTCACTTTTTCTATTAATTTTGCTCCAAATTAGTATGCAAGAAGGGTAGAATGAAAACACCTCAAATCACCATAATAACATAGACTATTCACATTCATCACAGTGGCCTAATATACATTGACAGTTAGTGTAATTACATAAAATCAGGTCCATTATAAATAAGTGATTTGGTATCCCTTTTTTAATTGAGTACATAAATTATTGTCAGAAATATGTAGACCTATCCTAGTTGATATATTATCTATTTCTTTAGACAGTTTGGCATCTGTTCCTATAAAATTATCTGCATTTGATTGGCTCCCAGTAATTCTGCCAATATCAACAAAGTGTTAATTCTGAAATATATTGAAAGACTGTACCTTAATAATGTTCCCAACAATGCATGGTGACAAAAAGCATGCAGAAACCCAGATAAAAGAACAATTTGACACTTGGCAAGAAATGAAGTAATGACTCAGCTTGAAAGAGGTGAATTTCAGCTTTATATTACTCTTTCAAAAAGTCTTTATTGTGAAGAAGTGAATGAAACTTTCTGGTTTAAAAATCTAATATGATTCTAACACTACACAGATGTATTTTATAAACTGGAAATTCTGACACAAGGTTGACTGATATAAAATCTAAAGATATACAGGACAGCTGCTTTAGGGAATTAGGTGAAGGCAATTCCCTAAGTGACCTATTTTGTTTGGGTTCATAGACCTCTGGGGAGGATTCCTAGTCACGAAAGGCATGATAACAGAGCTAAGTATAGCATTCAGTTAACTACAGTATACAGCAGTTAAAGCACTGTCTGTAATATACTCTTCCTTTTCCATAGTTTTTAATGTGGAATTCTCCCTTTTCTTTCATTATTTTACATATTCATTCTGTCTACCTTTCCTTCTTTCTCATCCCTTGCTCCCTTCCTTCTTCCCTTCTATCCTTTTTTCTTGTCTCTCTCCCTCTCTCCTTCCTTTCCTTGCACCTTCTTTCCCTCCCTCCCTTGTTCTCTCCCTCCCTCTCTTCCCCTCTTCCTTTTCCTCCACTTCCTCCTAGTTCTTTTCTCTCTCTCTTTTTTTTTTGCTTCTTTTTTTTGTTCTTTTTTTCTTGCCCCGGCTTATCTTTGATTCATTCAAAGTACCCCTTCATTTAGTTAGTTAGTTGGTTATTTTAAAGACTGCAATAATACCTATAAAAACTCCACTCAAAACAAAAGCTAGGATTTTGACAAAAAAACTATGCCAAAATGTATATTTCCCATAAGTAACACATTCCTCCTGAACAATAAACATTCCCTTACCTATTTTTATACATTTATTTTGGTTCTATATGTACTGCCAAAAAGTACATACATTTAAAAACAAAATTTAATTGTTTAAGCCTTTTTAAAAAATGTATTTAGGATACTCACTTTTTCCACTT
>NW_004444033.1:1424084-1425502 GCF_000243295.1 Trichechus manatus latirostris | reverse complement strand
AAAACTGTTAGTTAAGTAATATGTTAATAACTTTTCTATATATATGGTATCAAATGCTTCCAAAAAGAAACAATAAAGGGCTTCATTTGTTCAAGATAAAAAGAGGATTTCTGTCAGGGAATGAACAAATACCAGATCCAGAATATTGTAACATACTTTGGTTTGTTGCCAAATTTCTCTTAAGATGTATTACTTAATCTTACCTGATTGTTGAATATTCTTTTATCATTTCTTTCTTGTAACCAAGCATTTGATATATTAATAGGCTCTTTGGTCACTTTTCTTACGAGAGATTTTATTTAAACTCTCCTAATTCCCTGAGATGTGTATCATGAAATAATAGATCTTTTCTCATTTTAAAAGTTCAGTCAGCTTATTTTAGCTCTATAGATGCAATTAGAGACTGTATTTCTATTTCTCAAATGGTGCTGTTCATTAATGCTAATGACACTTTTCATTCTTAAAGCACCTTTATTCCAAGGATCGTAAAGACATTTACACAAGAGAAAACACTATTGTCAGTTCAGTTTCGTGTTAGAAAAATCAAGAATGAGGCAGGCTCTGAGAATTAGAAATGCCATTCAGTTACATTCCCTGGCTTATTTATTTCACACATCCCCCAAAAAAATTAGTTAAAGAAAGCCATTTTCAATCCACAAATTCCTGAAAGTGGTCACTTGTTTTTAATACTCTTACATTTAATTTTTATGAAAGCATCCAACTGAGTGAGTACTTTAGCCAAGGTAAATGAATATGGATACTTACAGTGTTGTTCTGGAGTGCAGTTACACATTCTGAATACCACCTTTTTATTATATGTCCACATTGTAATAATCAGTATTGATTCTTAAGAAGAATCTGAAACCAGTTATTGATTCATGCCAATGTCTCTGATACTCAGTTTCTAAAAGTCTATATTAATCTTAAAGCATATAATGTGATATGAAGTGAAACATTTATTTTCAATTTAAATATTATTTCACTTATTAAATTAATAACTATTCATTGGGGTATTATGGTTGTCTACTATAAGAAGTAGACTCTTAATCTATAGTGGCTATAAGATAATAGGCATTTGGTTTTTACTGATGTAATAGTACTGATGGATGGATTAACAGGTAAACAGCACAGACCTTCTCCATGCATCCCACAGGAATCCAGACTGATGCAAGCTCTACCATTTTTGATACATATTTCCCAAAGTTGCCCAGCATGTCTCTCCATTCTAGCCAGCCACAAGAAAGAAAGAGCATAGAAGACCATTTGGGAAGTTTTTAGCCCTGGTGGTAACGTGGTTAAGAGCTGGGCTGCTAACCAAAAGGTCAGCAGTTTGAAACCAACAGCCGTTTCTTGGAAACCCCATGGGGCAGTTCTACTCTGTCCTGTAGAGTTGCCATGAGTCGGAATTGACTCAACAA
>NW_004444033.1:1419463-1423823 GCF_000243295.1 Trichechus manatus latirostris | reverse complement strand
AATAATATATAATAGATACTTACTGGTGCTCTGAAGGAAGTAAGTCATGTCTGCAATGGTGAGCAATGGAGATAGGAACGGGCTAGTTTAGGTATGGTGATCTGATGGGGCCTCTCTCTGAAGTGATATTTTAGCTGGTATATGAATGATGAGAGTGAGCCAGTCATGCAAAGATCCAACGGGAAGGGCATTTCAGAGACGGAGAGAGAGAGGGAACAGTGAAACCGAGGGCCCTGAGACAGAGCAGCTTCATGTGCTTGAGGGACAGCAGGAAGCCCAGGGTGGACAGAGTATAGACATGAGTAAGATCATAGAAATAAGAGGGCCTTAAAGGCCATGATAAGCCTTCTGTGTTTTATTCTAAGTGAAAAGGGAAAACACTGCATGATTTTAAGCAGAGAAGTGATATGGTTGGATTTTATGTTAAAAATCTCACTCTGGCTGCAAGGTGGAGAATGGATAATTTGAAGCTCAGTGTGAAAGCAGGAGACCAGCTAGGAGTTAGAGGGAGATCATAGTGGCTTGGACGAGGGTAGTGGCAGAGGATACTGAGAGAATGGACAAATTCTGGATATTTTGGAGATAGAACCCATTAATGCTTTGCATGTGGAATTTTGCCTTTGGTCTTGACCTGTTCGAAGAATGGGTAGTGTTTGGTTGCTTTCAAAAAGGAGAGACTATGCAGAATCCAGTTTGGAAAATAGTGAGAACCAAGTGTTGGGCTTAGATACATTAAGTTTAAGATTATTATAAAATTGGCAAGTAGAGATACAGAAAATTGGATAAATCTACATTCAGGGCTGTTGTCGTTGTTAGTTCTGACTCATAGCAACCCTATGTACAACAGAATGAAACACTGCCCGGGTCCGGCGCCATCCTCACAATCATTGTTATTCTTGAGCCAATTGTTGCAGCCACTGTGTCAATTCATCTCATTGAATATCTTCCTCTCTTTTGCTGACCCTCTACTTTACCAAGCATGATGTCCTTCTCCAGGGACTGATCCCTTCTGATAACATGTCCAAAGTATGTGAGATGTAGTATTGCCATCCTTGCTTCTAAGGAGCATTCTTGTCATACTTCTTCCAACACAGATGTGTTTGTTCTTTTGGCAGTCCATGTTATAGTCAATATTCTTCGCCAACACCACAATTCAAAGGCGTCAATTCTTCTCTGGTCTTCCTTATTTATTGTCCAGCTTTCACATGCATATGAGGCGATTGAAAACACCATGGCTTGAGTCAGGCGTACCTTAGTCTTCAAAGTGACATCTATGCTTTTCAACACTTTAAAGAGGTCTTTTGCAGCAGATTTGCCTAATGCAATGCATCTTTTGATTTCTTGACTGCTGCTTCCATGGGTGTTGATTGTGGATCCAGGTAAAGTGAAATCCTTGACACTCAGGGCTAGACATTTAAATTTGAGACTCATCAGTGGAGGCATGAGGTTAAATTTCAAATTGAAATAGGTTGAAGAGTAAATGGGAAGTAAGACTGTGGAAAAAATGTGGACAGTTCTTTTCAAAATTTTATTTTACTGTACAGGAAAATAGATAAATGAGGCAGTGGCCAAATGCAGCAGCTAGGGACTAGAGTCATGGGGTTTGTTTTCTTTTTAAAATGAGAGCTATTACAACTCATTTGTACACTGAAGGGAAGTCTTATGTAGAGAGTCTAAATTTGTCGATGTAATAGAGAGAAGAGATAACTGTAGAACTGAAGTGCATGAAGGGTGAGAGTGGGTGGGGTGCAGCACGAGGAGAGGAAGGTACCTTTGATTGGATCAGAGACATGTCTTGAGTTGCAACTAGAGGGAAGACAGGATATGAGTTGAGGATGCAGGTAGGTTTGTAGATTTTGTGGTGGATTGATGAAGGGTGTTCTGTCTTATTGATGCTTTTTCTCAGTGAGAAAGTATGACCCACACTGAAGGGATGGGGGAGTAAGATCTTGGACACGTGAGGAGAATAAGGCATGAAGCAGTTGCATAGCCATCCGGAAGAGGGTGGGGCATGGACTAATTGGGAAAGCATGGTAAGATTTCAGAGCAAAGCTGATAGCCCATTTGAAATCTGAGGTCATGAATTTAAAATGAGACCAGACAGCAGGGTGAGGAGGAAGGTGAAACCAATGACATGCCTAGTGTGCAAAATTTAGGACGGCGCTCACTCTCAGAGTCATGCCCAAGGCATCTCACCCTAGTCCTGGCCTTGCCAGTCAAGTTTTATGATTTTCTCAAATATATTCATCTGCTTGAGCACAAGCAAAGAAGTTGTGGAATTGAGTTTAATCATGATTGAGATTTGGCAGAGGCAAAAAATTGTAGAGAGAGAAGAAGAGAGCAGAGGATATTTATTTAAAAGAAAGATCATAGAACATATGCTGGACTTGGAAGGAAGGGAAACCCTTCTGGGGGTGAAGTATAGTGGCAAAATGGGGTGATCAATGAATTGGTCAATTTAAGAGGTCACAGACTTGTTGTAGTTTTGGTGGAAGGTGGTATCCTGAGAGTAGATTTTTAAAAGAGATCTAATAACTAGATACAAGTTGTAGAGTGTGATCATGAGAATGGGTGGTGAGATGAGCTGAAACAAATGATAGCTGGAAGTGAGGGAGTCAGATAACCCAGAGGCCAGGATGTTGAATCATCCAGGTGGATGATAAAGCCACCAGCGATAAAAGGAATATGGGTGGAGTCAATAAAGTGAGTCAGATGTTAAAGTCTTCGAAGAAGAAGGCTGAGTAACTGGGAGGTAGATTAGATAGATGTGTGAGGAATCTGACTTATTCCTAAATAATTAAATTATAATATGATTTTAAATCTAATATGTGGTTTTTGATTTTAGTACATATTTGATAAAAATTAATTGGATAAGGAAGGAAGTGCATGAATAATTGAGATTCTGTGGAAAATGACTATTTCCTATGTGCATTTTGTCAATGACTTAAATATCATGTATTAATTCTTCTGTTGAGATGCTAAATTTACTAAATTAATTGATTTCATTACTAACTTTATTTTTTCCTCTTTATCCAATAGTCTCAGTGGTAGTGAGTGAGAAAATGGACAAAATTTTGGTAGCAATAGGGAGGAAGGAAAGTAATAGACTTGGCAGTAAACAAATGGAGTGGCTTAGACTTATATTTAAAATTTTTGCACGTGAAGGTGAGTGGATTGTTTTTGCAATGCATTTTGTATTGTGGAAATAAGAAAATTTAGATCAAGGGGGCATCATTGTAGTCCAAGGAGCAGATGATGATGGTGAGAGTTTCCGTTTATTGCACACCCACTGTGTGCCAGTCACTGCGCTAAACGTGTGACATGTTTTACCAAATTTAACCATTGAAAGAGCCCAGTGAGGATGGGGTCATTATGCCCACTTTACAGATGAGAAAACAGACCCAGGGAGGGTAAGCAACTTGCCTAGGTCACACAAGTAATTGACAGAGCCAGAAATCAAACTCCAGACCCTGAATCCCATCCCCAAATTCTTCCCCAGCACCATATTTGAAAGAGATGACATTTTAAAATAAAACTTTCATTAGATGAATCATTTTTCCTACAACAGCTTGTTGGAAGTGCTTGAGACACCTAGTAATAATATTTTTTTCATGCATTTCCTATTGAACAGACAATATTCAAGGAGATATCTAGACTCTGAAAGTAGTACCAGGTGCTAAGAGTTACCTCACAACTCTGTGTTGTTTCTATTTCTCCGCAAACAGACATGAATGAAAAGTATTTTAAAAATTTAGCTTAATCAAATACAATTATGTCCTATTTCTTACCCATATTGTTATTAAACCATGATACATTGATGAAGGAGTGAGCATATTGAGAGATTAGTCATTTGAAAATTTTTAATTGACAAAATCTCACTTAATTCAGTTTTGCAGGCTGACCAGTTTCAATGAAAAGGATGATCTTTTGAAAAGATGACGAACTTGTAGGAATTAGCAAATAGCATGGCCCCTCAAGCTACTCACAGGTGCTCTTTTTTACATAGACACTAGTCACGGGCAATCATTGAAGAGGAATGAATATGCAATGGAGTCAGTTCTTCCTGTGAAACGATGGAAGTAACTGCAAGCCTAGACCAAGCCCAGAAATCAGATTAGTAAAACAAGACGCAAGAGTGATTGTGATGCCAGAAAACCCCAAAGAATCCACAAGAAAACTATTGGAACTAATAGAAGATTTCAGCAAAGTATCAGGATACAAGATAAACATAGAAAAATCAGTTGGATTCCTCTACACCAAGAAAGAGAACTTTGAAGAGGAAATCACCAAATCAATACTATTTACAGTAGCCTCCAAGAAGATGAAATACTTAGGAATAAATCTAACCAGAGACGTAAAA
>NW_004444033.1:1406169-1417226 GCF_000243295.1 Trichechus manatus latirostris | reverse complement strand
GTGCTGTCACAGTATAGGGAGAGCAATTAGGGTCACATAACAATGTAAGTATAAATTTTTGTATGAGAGACTAACTTGAATTGTAAACTTTCACTTAAAGTACAACAATAAAGTCTAAACAAAAAAGAGTGATCATGTTGAAAATCAGTTTAGCTACCAATACTTAACTCGGAGACATTTAAAGATGTATCTGTGAATTATATATTGTTGTTGCTGTTATTAGGTGCCCTCTAGTCCATTCCAACTCATAGAGTCCCTGTGCACATTAGAGCAAAACACTGCCTGGTCCTGCACCATCCTCACAATTATTTCTATATTTGAGCCCTTTGTTACAGCCACTGTGTCAATCCATCTTGTTGAGGGTCTTTTTCTTTTTTTGCTGACCCTCTACTTTACCAGGCATGATGTCCTTCTCCAGGGACTAGTCCCTCCTGATAAGATATACAAAGTACATGAAAGGAAGTCTCACTATCCTTGCTTCTAAGGAGCATTCTGGCTGTACTTTTTCTAAGACAGATCTGTTCGTTCATCTGGCAGTCCATGGTATATTCAGTATTCTTCACCAACACCATAATTCAAAGGCATCAATTCTTCTGTCTTCCTTATTCATTGTCCAGCTTTCGAATGCTTGTGAGGCAATTGAAAACACCATGACTTGGGTCAGGCATACCTCAGTCCTCAAGGTGACATCTTTGTTTTTTAACACTTTAAAGAAGTCTTTTGCAACAGATTTGCCCAGTGCAATATATCTTTTGAATTTTTGACTACTGTTTCAATGGGCGTTTATTGTGGATCCAAGTACAATGGAATGTTTCACAACTTCAGTATTTTCTCAATTTATCATGATGTTGCTTATTGGTCCAGTTGTCAGGATTTTTGTTTTCCCTTTATGTTGAGGTGTAATCCATACTGAAGGCTGTAGTTTTTAATCTTCATCAGTAAGTGCTTCAAGTCCTCTTCACTTTCAGCAAGCAAGCTTGTGTCATCTGCATATCGCAGATTGTTAATGAGTCTTCCTCCAACCTTGATGCCATGTTCTTCTTCATATAGTCCAGCTTCTTCAATTATTTCCTCGGTATGCAGATTGAATGAGAATAGTGAAAGGATACAACCCTGACATACACCCTTCTGAATTTTAAACGACACAGTATCCTCTTGTTCTGTTGCAATGACTGTCTCCTGGTCTATGTATAGGTTCCTCATGAGCACAATTAAGTGTTCTGGAATTCCCATTCTCTGCAATGTTATCCATAATTTGTTTTGATCCACACAGCCCAATGCCCTGGCATAGTCAATAAAATAAAGGTAAACATCTTTCTGGTATTCTGTACTTTCAGCCAGGATCCATCTGACATCAGCAGTAATATTCTTTGATCCACATCCTCTTCTGTGTCCAGCTTGAATTTCTGGCAGTCCTTCATGTACTGCTGCAACTGTATTTGAATTATATTCAGCATCATTTTACTTGAATATGATATTAATGATATTGTTTTATAATCTCTGCATTCCATTGGATCACCTTTCTTTGGACAGGTATATGGATCTCTTCCAGTCAGTTGACAAGGTAGCTGTCTTCCAAATTTCTTGGCATAGATGAGTGAATGCTAGTAAGCCCCAAAGAAACCAAACCCACTGCAATCAAGTCAATTCCAATTCATGGTGACGCCATGTATTACACAATAGAACTACTCCATAGGGTTTTCTTGGCTGTAATCTTTAAGGAAGCAAAGACCTGTCTTCTGTGGTGCCATTGGGTCAGTTCAAACTGCCAACCTTTATTAATAGTCAAACACAAACCATTTACACTACCCAGGGACCTTGAACACTAGTAAATTAAACTAGTAAACTGCAGTCGAGTCGATTCTGACTCATGACAACCCTATAGGACAAAGTAGAACCTGCCCACAGCGTTTCCAAGATTGTAAATCTTTATGGAAGCAGACTGCCACATCTTTCTCCCATGAGCACTAGTATGCTCTCAATAAATATCTGTTGAACAAGTGTTTTTGATCAGGTTTGGCGATGAATAATTAAGGTGCAGGGAGTGTTCTATATTAGAGCATCTAGGACATAAAGACATACTTGGGTCCCTGCTATAGCTTTGGAGAATCACGTTTCTAGAAGTGAGTGGCCCTTGAGCCACATCTTGAAGGAATTATAAAGAAAAGAAGGAATTAGAGGAAAGGAATCGACAGAAAATAACTTGTACAAAGAAAGGATGGTGAGAAAGAATGTGGTTAATTTAGAGAACTGGAGTTTAGGTGTATGTGACATTGTTTTGGAGGAGAGCAGAGAGTAGGAAGGATGAGATCTGAGATCATGAAAGCTGAATATGCTTACTGAGAAGTGTATATCTTCTCATGTAGACAGTGGGTATCGATAGCAGCATTGCCACGAAACAATAAAGGAAATGACAGCTAATACTTATATAATGCTTACTATATACCATAAATCAGCCTAAATATTTTGCATATGTTGATTCATTTAACACTCACATATCCCTCTGAGGTAGTAAATACTACTAGCCCCATTTTTAAAACAAAGTGAGGTACAGAGAAACTAAGGACTTACCCAAAGTCATACATAAATGACAGAAAAGGGATTTGAACCTAATGGTCTGCTTCCAGAACTCACACTTGAGTACATTGCTTCTTTTTTTTTTTAAATTTATTTTATTTTTGTTGTTGTTGAGAATATACACTGCAGAACATACACCATTCAACAATTCCTAGGTGTACAATTCAGTGACGTTGATTACATTCTTCAAGTGGTGCAGATATTGTCACCCTCCTTTTCCCTATTGTTCCTCCCCCTATTAACAAAAACTCACTGCCCCCTAAGTTTCCTGTCTAATCTTTCCAGTTGCTATTGTCAATTTGATCTCATATAGTTCTTAAAAGAGCATAGTGCTCAAGGCAGCATTCTTTACTAGTTAACCTAAACTATTGTTTGGTTTTGAGATTTCAGGGGAAATTTTTGGTCCGAGGTTTAAGGTTTAAAGATTATCTTAGAGTAATAGTTCTGGGGGTTCGTCTAACCTCCAAGGCTCCAGTAAGTCTAGATTCCATGAGAATTCTGCATATCCCCCCTTTCGATCGGGATTCTTCTATAGAATCATTGATCAAATTGTTCAGTAGCTGAGCACCATCCAGTTCTTCTGGTCTCATGGCAAAGGAGGCAGTTGTTCCTGGAGGCAATTAGCCACACATTCCATTTCCTCCTCCTGTTCTTCACTCCCCTTCTTCCTCTGTTGCTCTAGGCAAATAGAGACCAGTTGTTGTAAGTTGGATGGCCACTTGCAAGCTTTTAAGACCTCAGGCACTATGCAACGAACTAGGAGATAAAACAGAAGCACTAAACACTTTATTAGGCCAATTAACTGGGACCATGAAGCCATGACCCTAAACCTCCAAACCAAGGAATTAAATCCCTTGAGGTATTGGGTTGTACATAAGCAGCCTCGGCAACTACTCTTTTTGTTGTAAATATATCTACCACACAACTATTGCCAATTCAACTTTTTACAGCTGTAGAACGTATTGACAGCAATTACGTTAATCAGCTGTGCAACCCTACACTTAATCAATGAGATTTTTCCATCACCATAAACTGATACTCAGTTCTCTATAAGCAATAAGCCCCATCTCCTCCTCCTTCTCGCCCCTGGTAAACACTAATAGACTTTGGTTTATAGATATGCCTGCTCTTGTCTTTTTATATAAGTGAGGTTAAGCAGTATTTGTCTTTTTGTGATTGACTTACTACACTCAGAATAATGTCTTCAAGCTCCTTCTATGTTGTAGCACGTATCAAGACTCCATTTGTCTTTCTGGCTGAGTAGTATGTTGCTTTTAATGCAATGTCAAATTTATTACAAGGCTCGTGGTAAATAGCATGCTGTCTGTAATGAAGTTTGAGGTAGCTAAGTCGGGGCATGTTTATTTCTGTGATAATGTGACTCTCACTCACTTGCATTCCTTTCAGTGTACTTTCTTGAGTTGTATAAAAAGAGATGGAGAAACATCTAGCATGTTGAGAAGTATCCGTAACCCAGGGTACGTTCATAAGAGTGTGTTACACAAATGACATTCTTTTATCTTGAGTGTCATTAATGCAAAAAGATTGGTAACTGCTGTTGTAGGAGACGAGGAATAATTCAGTGAAGGAGGTGACAGCATTGGGGATTATTTTAGTTAGAGGAAATTAAATATTCCTTTATTCATGACTCATAGTAACCCTATAGGACAGAGTAGAACTGCCCTGTAGGGTTCCCAAGGGGGATTCAAACTGCAGACCTTTTGGTTAGCAGCTGTAGCTCACTGAGGCTCTTAACCACTGCACCACCAGGGCTCCTATGAGTTGGAATAGACTCCACGGCAATGGGTTTGGAGCCCTAGTGGCTCCGTGGTTAAGTGCTCTGCTGCTAACCAAAAGATCAGTAGTTCAAATCCGCCAGCTGCTCCTTGGAAGCCCTATGGGGCCATTCTCTATCCTGTAGGGTCATTATGAGTCAGAATCGACTCAATGGCAACAGGTTTGGTTTTTTATTCGTGAAGGACCTGACATTAAAATTTTTAAAGTGGTTTATAAATGTTAAAAATTGTTGATAGTGTTAATGTGAAATTTATAACTAATATCTACTTTTCCAGCCAGAAATAATCTCTTTCTCATTAGAACTCCTATAATCCTTTACCTAGACCTTGGGTGGTGCAAACAGTAAGGGCTTGATTACTAGCTGAGAGGTTGGTGGTTCAAACCCACCCAGAGGAGCCTCAGAAGACAGGCCTGGTGATCCGCTTCTGAAAGGTCGCAGCCTTGAAAACCCTATGGAGCAGTTCTACTCTGCACGCATGGGGTTGTCATGAGTTAGAATTGACTCGCAACTAACGAAGGCATCACTTCAAGACCTTTTAACATCGTTTCTATTACTGTGACCTGGTGTGTGTTGAAAACACATATGGGGTGAATAATAATAAAAATTATAATTATAAGAATGATAATAATAAATATCTAATTACCCCATTTAAGTTTTAAACACTTTATACATATTGATTAATTTAATTCTCATAATAATGCTATCAGAAAAATGTCATTATTATCCTCATTTTACAGATGAAGAAACTGAAGCTTTAAGAGATCAACCTGCCCAAAGTCACCAGGAGTTAGGAAAGGTTTTGGTCAAGAGTGGCAAATGAATTTCCACTGGAGTATCTAAGGAATAGCCAAGACAGTGCTGGTTGATTGGAGAGCTTCTACTTTATTCCCCAATTTCCCATCTCTCTCGTTTTATAAAGTCTTTTCCTGCATAAACTACTCCAACTCCTACTAATACTTTATAGATATGTACATCTTTTAAGACTTCAAAACATGTTCATCTTCATCGTTAAGTCCCTCTGGTACAAGTGAAGAAAATGAGACAGACACAAGCTGTGAAAATAAATGCAGGAATTTGGGGTGGGGTATGTGGAGTTAGCACGGACCTGCAGCTGACTCTCAAACCAGTGTTCTTTCTTCCACTCTGTGCCATCTCTTGTGGCCTCAACAGTTTTGTTTTTTAGCAGATATCTGTGGTCTCATCAGAGACTTCACATTGTGTTCAGATTTTAGGAAGATTCTGGAGAACAGAGAATATTAGACATCTATTTCATACTAGAAAAATAGCCTAATTGCTTCTGTGTAACTTTGGTTGTATTCATTTGCAAATTATTATTTTTTTTTTATGAACTCACCCATTTTGTTTGGTAAATATTTTACAATGTTATGATTGTTGTCATTTAGTTAAACAACTGACATAGAACAAGAAACTCATTATAAGATGAGAATGTATACAGTTGACATATATAACCACTGGTAGTATATATTTTTAGAAAGTATAGTATAGAGAAGTGATAGCAAGAAGGGGGAACTTCCTAATACCTTATAGAGATTAAATCTGATATGCTGGGAGAAGAAATTCAGAGATGGGGACCTGCAGAAAGAAGATAGGCACAAAGCAAAGGGATTGGTGTCAGGTGAATTTGTAAGATAGGGAAGAGTAAGCCAAGAAAATCAAGGGGTATCTAAAGTCTGTTTAGAAATGGAAAGTCTGTGTAGATAATGGAACTAGCTCGAGCAAGGAAACATTGGGGTGGTGATCCCTGTCTACTCTTAAAACCTGTGATTATATAAAAGTTAATAAGAGGGAAAGTAAAAGTGAGCAGAAGCTATTAAGAGAAAAGATGAAAGCCTCAGAGAGGAATGGGAGTTAGAAAAGACCACATTTCTTGCATCCTGCTGCTCTGCCACTGTTCCTATCATCAGAGTGAATTAGGAGAACTTTTATAATCTGAGCAGAGTTTGGGGCTTCCCAGTGATCACTGCCTTGCCCATTGAGAGATTCCCAATGGCAGCCCACATTGATATACTCTCCGGCAGAGGTAGCAGAAGCAGAGCCTTAGAAGAGAAATTGAATAGGGCAACTGCTTCAGAGTGGAATTGAAATTGAGATCAAGTAAAATCCTGGGGAATCTGGCTGGGACATTCACCTACTGTATTTGAGTTGCTATTTGTAGCTCATATTGTACCTGGGTCATACAAATGGTTAAGGTGTTCTGCTGCTAACTCAAAGGACGAAGGTTTAAGTCCACCCAGAGGTGCCTCAGAAGAAAGGCTTGCCTATCTACTTCTAAAAAATCACCATTGAAAACCCCGTGAAGCACATTTCTACTCTGACGCACATGGGGTCACCATGCGTCAACTCAGCAAAACTGGTTATTGTACAATAGCTGTTATGCTTCAGTACATTTACACTTTTCTCTATTAACTGCCATTCTCTGTATCCGGTCTTGAATATTTAGCCTATCAATTTTTATTTATTTAGCTGTTAAGTACATCGCCAACTTGGATGCTCATCATTTACTTTCTAATGTCCACAATAAAGCACATCTTCCTCCTGTGGGTAGATCTGGATTTCTGTTCATGTAAATGACATTATGCTATCAAAAATGACCTTGTATGTATTACAATCTTCTTATCTCTGACTACACACAATATATTTTTATCTACCATTCTTTCCTAGAGAATAATAAGCCCAGTGGGCTATCTTTCTAAAACCATTTATTAATATTCTTTTCTAAACGTTTATAGGTAGTGCTGGAACACCCGTTACTTTTAACGAGAACGGAGATGCTCCTGGACGTTATGACATCTTCCAGTATCAGATAACCAACAAAAGTACAGAGTACAAAATCATCGGGCACTGGACCAATCAACTTCACCTAAAAGCAAGTATCAGTATAAATACGCATTTATGTATATAGCTCTAGAGGAGGGATGCTTTATTTTCAAAGATACAATTTTTGTTAGAATAAATTTTCCCGTAAATATATGTTTAGAAAATGTATTTGGTCTTTCCTTCACTTTGAAGTGTTACGGAATATCTTAAAACTCTGCAGAGAAATCTTCTGGTCTCTATAGGGATTTAAGGAAGGATCTCAATTTCTTTTACTTGGCTATACACCAAGTCTGTGTATACTTCGTGTGTGCGTATGTGTATGTGAGTCAGGGGAAGGATGACAGAGTATGTCGTAAATTAAAAAGTTTGAGCTTAAAAGTAATTGTACATCATCTTTGCCACATCAGAGATGTAGACCTTATGGCTCCATAGGATTGATGGTAATGAACTATGATCTGTATTTGTATTACCTGTTTCAGTTGCACAACAGAGAAAGTCAATGTATACAGGGGTGATGTTCAGATTATTTAACAGCTCTTGGGGCTACCTGCTACCCCTGTCTAGCTCCACAGCCCTCAAAGCCCAAGACCTATGGATTTTGCAGTTCCTTCAAGTGGCCATGTGAGGGCGACTTGGAGGTCCTGGCCCAAAGCGAGCTCCCAGGGCCTGGGGTGGTACCTGCTGAGCATTTGCCTGCCAGGGTGCCATGCTTCCACCTGAGGCTCTGTCTCTTACTGCTGGGGTCTGATAAGGACCGGGTGGAGGTGGCACTCAGGGATGGCGGTAGGGCAGAGGAGCTTCATCAGGTGTGTCTGGATGGTGAGAATCCCCAGAGGGCTTCTCCTGAGGCCAGGTGGTAACTCGGGGCAGGGGTCTCCAGGGACTTTGGAGAGAGCTTCCGGGCACTGGCACCCACCAATCATAAGGGACATGGGAGCAGGAAGCCAATTCTGTATTTGATGGATGGGAGGTCCAGAGGGTCACAGGGCTCAGGGCTGACAATGGTGGAGGAGACAGGAGGGGTTAAGAGCAGCAACTGTTTACCACCAGGTAATTGTTTCACATTTTAACAGCCCATACTGCTATATCAGTGCACACCTGCTTCTTCAGGTATGAAGAAGTAGGGAGACTACCCTGTAGTCTGAGCCAAGGATTGGAGTTCATTCATGCAGCACCTTTTGTACAGATATGTAGGGCTTTTTTTTACAATAACTTAGTGGCCAAAGAATCACTATAACAACAGCAACGGTTTCTCTGTAGGCAGATGTTTCTAAATGACTTCAAATAAACTAAGAACAACTAATGTGTATTTCACTATTTCCTCCAGTGAAAGTATCTCCTTGCATCTTGATTCTCAAAGCCCCCATAACACTGTGAGAGTTGAGTCCACTTCCTAAATGAATAACTGAATTCATTTTCTACGTGGAGCTTATCCTAGCTAGTATGTACAAGCTTCTAACATAGATGAGGGTGTGGACAGATTTCACTCTTGTACATGTGAGTTTAATACCTGTGCACATACTTTCTTGTGTTTGAGCCCATTCAAAAGACATCGCTTTTCACTTCTGTGAATACATCTTCACTTTCGTGGGTCCAAATACGGCCCTTGAAGTGCTATGTTTATGCAGCATCAGTCACCCAAGTTCTCAGCAAAGAAGCAGATGATGAAAAATGACAACTAGAGAATTTATGATTACTTGCCCCTTTGAAATAACTTCATGATAATTATCCAGCTCTGCATTCAGTAATGCACAAGAAGAAGCTTATGTTTCTTACTATTCTTGTGCTATGTAAGAGCAAGTAATTTACACTTTACCACACGTTGTAGCCTGATGAAATCTTATTCATTGCCTGGAACCCAAATTGACATTTATTGAAATACCATTTGGGTAACTCCGTAGGCTATTACCTATCTGAAAATCAGTAGACTTTTAGCAAAAGTCTTTTTGAAAGTGGGCCTGTGTGATAAAAAATAAATAAATAAATAAACATGACAAAAGTTAACAAGAGTTAAAATAGGGAAGCTGCTTTAAATCTGACTTTTCCTTATGCCAAATTACATATTATATTCCTATGATTGAAGATTTACATAATAAAATTCAGTAGTGGAGAAATATGTTCAGTAATATATAATATAAAGAAATCTAAAATAATTATACACACCACTGCGCTGCACATGTGCATACACACATCTCTATATATATGTGTGTAATGTATTTATTTTAAAACTTAGTATTGAATCTCAAGCTCTTCTTTTAATGTACATTTAACAGTGCATGAATGTTTTATATTTATTATTATGCTATCATTCATAAAACATATCAAAACAATTTGTAAAAATTATTTCTCATGGGTGATTATGATCATTTATAACTAGATATCAGTACTAGTTTTACCGAAATACCGAAAATGCAACTCACAAGAGAGAGCAGAATGCAGTAGCCTATGGGGAGAAATTAGGTTAAGGATTGAGTTCTGAGGATTATCAGGATGAAACAAAAGGACTGTTTATTCTTGAGGGACAAATCATTCACCTGCTTGAAAGTGGAGTAAGTGCTTGAGAAACTGCTGATTTGTTAAAGCTCTGCTTAATTTTATTAATTCTTAGGTAAGCCACCAAAGCATTCTGCGCCTCAGTTTGATCGTATGTAAAACGGAAGTGTTAGTAATGCCTACCTCATAGGGTTGTAAGAAGAACTAAATGAAATAATACAGTAAAATACTTAGACTAGTGCCTGGTACCTATGAAATCAATAAACGTTCCTGTTGTTAATTGCCACCTAGTTGACTCTAACTCATGGCAACCCCATCCGTAGACAACAGAACAAAATGCTGCTCAGTCCTGCGCCATCTTCACGTTTGTTTTGTTGCTATGCTCCAGTGCATTGTTTCAGCCACTGTGTATCTTTAGTACCTTCCAACCTGGGGGTGGTGGGGGGAGCTTATCTTCAGCACTACATCAGACAATATTCTATTATGATCCACAGGATTGTCACTGGCTAATTTTTAGAAGTAGATTTCCAGGCCTTTCTTTCTGGTCTGTTTTAGTCTGGAAGCTCAGCTGAAACCTGTCCACCATGGGTGACCCTCCTGGTATTCCAAATACCAGTGGCATGGCTTCCAGCATCACAGCAACATGCAAGTCACCACAGTATGACAAACTGACAGATGGGTGGTGATCAGTAAACATTAGCTATTATTAATGCAGTATCTCATGATTCTATATGGTCAGTGGGAGATCTGGTATTGAGTATGCTGAGCAGAGAAGTGAAGACTCTACTTGAAGAGGTACTTGCATTGCTTTACAAAGTGCATAGGTAATCTCCACATTTAAAATGCTTACCGTTTATCCCCAAACTCAATTTCTTCCGCCTGTCTTTAAGATATTGGCTTTAATACTTTAACACACTGACTGCGCTTAAAAAATAAACTTCATGTAAGATAAACGCACATCGTTTCTTTCCTGTGATATAGCATGTGGCAAGGTATGGTCACCTAGATAATTAGTTTTTTTTTTTTTGTTTGTTTGTTTTTATTATACTTCAGGTGAAGGCTTACTGAACAAATAGTTTCTCATGAAACCGTAGTACACATATTGTTTTATGACATTGGTTAACAACCCCACAACATGTCAACCCTCTAACTTCTCCACGTTTTTTTTTTTTTGGTGAAAATACACATAGCCAAAGAGACACCATTTCAAAAATTTCTACATACACAGTTCAGTGACATTGACTACGCTTTTCCACTTGTGCTGTTATTCTCACTTAAGATGAAGGCTTACAGAACAAAATACTTTCTCATTTAACACTTACTACAAATGTTGCCCTATGACAATGGTTAA
>NW_004444033.1:1366044-1406069 GCF_000243295.1 Trichechus manatus latirostris | reverse complement strand
GAAAGGTTAAAGAACTGCAAAGTTCCCAGGGATCCAGGTGCAGCTATGAGGTCTGGGGAAGTCACTCTCAGGTGTTGCAGTACAGCCTGGCTAGAAGGCATAGAGGTATACAATGCCAGGTATTCAGGGAACAGAAAGAGAAGGAAGATATAGAGAGATGAGAAACTGAGCAATGAAGAAAGACAAAAAGGGAAAAAAAGGGAAAAGAAACAAAACAAATTAAAAAAATCAAAACAAGAAAGGCCCCCCAAAAAACAGAAAAAAAAAAAAACCAACATAAACAAATGCCCTCAGAGATCCTTCTGCACGTCTGTGCAAGCCATGTGGGAAGTCTCCTTGCCACGCAGCACCGCCTGGCCAGAAAGGGCTCCCAATTCAAGAAAAGGAAAAGACAATGAACAAACAATTCAAAACAAACAAATGAACAAAAGCCCTGGGATCCCACCAGTGCGGCAGCCCAGACCGGGCAGCAGCTCCACACTCGAACGGAGCTCCACAGCCCCTCAGGAAGAAGCAAAGATGGTGCACGGAGCCAGGTATTTGAACGAAAGGAGGGGGACGTGGCGAGAGGTAAGGAAGAAATTAAAGGAAGCAGGAAAAAAGCAACATTAGCAGCCAACAAATGGCACTCAGAGAGCCAGCTAGTGCAGGCTGGTGTTTCTCGGACAAGAGACTGTGTCCACGGGAAGCAGAGGGGGCCGAGTGTGGGTGAAGAAGGGTAGGGAGTGGGAAAGCGTATATCACAAATTACCGGAGCTCTGCAGCCCCTCAGGAAGTAGCAAAGGTGACACAAGGAGCCAGGTATTTGAGCGAAAGGAGGGGGAGGTGTTGAGAGGTAAGGAAGAAATCAAAGGAAGCATAAAAATGCAACACCAACAGCCAACAAATGGCACTCAGAGAGCCAGCCCGTTCGGGTGTGTGGGATCCAAGCGGCCGGTGTTTCCCGGTCAAGAGATTGTGGCCACGTGAAGCAGAGGAGGCCAAGTTGGGGTGAAGAAGAGTTGGGGGTGGGAAAGTGTATATCGCAAATTACCAGTTGTTTTGTCTCCCTCTGGATGCTCCGTGAGGTTGCTTTCTCTTACCCCGTTTGCTGGTCTCCGATAGGAGTCCAAGATGGCGGATCCGTGCTGCGTTAGCTGGTAGGGGACCTCTGCATGAATCTCTCCTTGGTCTCCATTCTCTGTCAGTTTTCTCACTCCATTTGGTGCTTGGCTGAGTTCTTTATCTCTTCATTTGATGTTTTAGTGTTTCAGGATTGTTGTATTCTCTGTTCGGCTTAGTTTTTCAGATCTTTGCTGTGGAGGGACGGCGTGGTGCTTCTGCCTAGAGTGCCATTTTGCCAGAACCTCCTAGACAATTAGTTTTGACTGGATTTAATAAATTGTGTACATACCATGTGCTAGGCGTTGGGACTAGAATGAATACACGTTCTTTACTCTCAGGGCACTCACAAAGTAGAAGAGAGAGAGACAAACAATAATGTGCACTGATGCATGTGTGTACAGGGCTTTGCCATGGCAGCCCAGAAAATGTTCCCTAATCTGGCCTGGCCAGTGGTGGGTGTTGAGGTGGAAGCAGGAAGGTACTGAGAGGAGACTTACTCTTCTCCATATCCTTCATCTCTCCTTATCCTGTTACACCAGATTTATGATGGGCTTCACACTCTCAATGGTAGATATTTATCAGCCAGTTATTGGACTGTATTCTGCTTGTTTTCAAAGGGTCAGCTTTTCTGTCTAAATTCAACCATAGGATAATTTTGTACCCCGAGAATATATGATTAGGCATATTTGAGTGCAGCAAATTGGCCATAAATATATCTTAGTGGAGTGAATGAATTTTTTAAATGAGTGGATTATTCTTTTTCTTTTTCCTGGAAAATGTGTAAGGTATTTGATTTCCTCAAAAGCATTATCTTTATTGTTTCAAATATTGTTTCTTTTTCTGTTTGGTGGAGCTAGCATATGTTCTCAATTCAGTAATTACAATCAGTTGGTGTAATTTTGTTTATTTTGATTTGAGCTTTCCGTTCAGTAAGCCCCGCCCATGAGTGACAGTGTATTGTCTACGTGAGGGGGAATTTGAACAATTAGGTCTCTCAGTTTTGTTAGGCTGAAAGTCTCAAGAGACAGGTGGTCCTTATTAGTGATTAAAAAACGTATTGTACCTGGAGGTTCAGAGTAAACAGCAGAGCCTGAACAGAAATGAGAACAGCCATATGCTGCTTTGAGTCCACAGGGAGGAGGGGTATTGGGGTTACTGGATGAACTTAAAATAACTCAGGGCTCACTGTTTCTATATCCACCCAGAGCCACTTTCTTGGATTATTGTAGGAATGAGGCAAGTTTTTGTTTATTTTTTTTTCTCTTTTTATTGAGGTAAATAATTTGAAGATAAATAAAATAGTAAAGGGAAGTATCTTCACAAGAGTGTCTCAGCCACAATTACTAGTGGCACAGTTTCATTTGGAAAGATGATTTGAAGAAGAAGGGTTTCATTGACCCTGATTTAATTTTTGAGCAGGCCACTCCATAGATGAGAGGGACTCTTGACAAGTTACTGAACTCCTCTGAGCCTCAGTTTCCTCATCTGTTAAGTGAGGGTCATAATAGGCTTCTTATGAAAATTTAATGCATTGTAATGTATTGGTCAAGAACAAGACTTCAAGTCAGAGAAAAGATGTTTGAATTCTGACCTTCCACCCTTGACTTGTGTCGTCTTGGACATATTATTTATCCTCTCTTAATCTCAGTTTCTTCGTCTGTATAGAAACAGTAATATCTACTTCACAGAGTTCTAGAGCAAATTAAAGTGATCACATGTGCAAAGAGCCTAAAACATTACCTGATCTATATTAAATGCCGTAGAAATAGGATAATAATAATTTTGATTTGTTTTGCCAGTATAAACAGCCTTGCAGAGAGAACCCAGTAATGGGTATTTCAATCCGAATTCAAATGGAAGCCAGAAATGCAGTCTTTTTCTGCTTTTACCCTAATTTTCTGAGTAAGACATAGCTATAAAAAGAGATGTATGCGCCACAGTAGCATGTTGTATACAGGAAGCTCACGGTGTTTGTTTTGGTAGGGGGGGCAAAAAAGTGAACTGGGTGATTCAAATGATTTGGGGACATCGTGGAGCAAAATTTCGGGTATAGTCTCATTAAATTAGTCCTTACTGCTTACTTGTAGTATAGTATTTATTCACATGGTAATTTGATTGGATGTATGTCTTTTCTTGTAGATTACCAGTCACATAGATACATAAATGCTCTACTGGGGGCTTCTTTAACTTAGATTCAGAATGGGAAAATTCCCAAGTGTCCCCATTTACCTCATGTGTTTATTGTTCTGGATGAATGTTTTTATCCAAAATCAATAGATTTCTTAATTTCATACAGGAGAATTAACTTTTACATATGGAAGGCTATTCAAATAGTCTTGAAGTAGTAATGGATCGAATGGAGTGGAAGCAATGCTTGAGGGCCACTTGTCCTTTTATTTGCTTTGACTCTTAGAAGTCATACATTTTATCTTTTCCTCTATTTCCCTGTTTGCAAAGTTGACTGCATTTGAAAATGCTCTTGCATGTTATTGTCAGTGCATGTAAAAAAAAAAAAAAAAAAGATGCATCGTATGACACCAGCATTATGTAAAGTACTCCCATTCTTCCAAAGCTTGAATGTGAAGTCAACTCACTGCGACCTTCTTACTCATTCCAATAGAACATTAATGGCACTCTGGTTTAGTTCCTGCCTTTGTACTCTATTCTGAAAATGCTTTGTTGTGCTTCCTTTCCTTGTAACAAGATTAGTCTTCAAACCTGTATTCTTGTTTATTAGATGCTAATTTATTCTTTTCAAAAAAAAAAGTCATTTTCGGGTCACTGCTTGTATTTCTGTGAGATAACAAGCATTTGGTAAATTCATGTTTTTGACAGGTTGAGTAGATATTAAGGTGATTAAACTTTTAACTACATTCTTGCCAAGCCCAGAGAGTTGGTGCTTAATAAGTATTTATTGAACATGTCATGAATAATATGCTGATATTTTCTAGATACTGTCTGAATGTGGGGCAATGATCCAAGGTTATTGATTAGCAAGTGCACTTGTACAAATTTTATTTATTCAGTGACTGTTCTTTGCCAGGCAAGATGCTAAGTCACTGAGGGCTACAAGATTCAATAATATATACTTTCAGGTATCAAGGGACTTACAATCCATAAAAGCAACTGTGTACTTGAATAACTACAATAAGAACATAATTAGAGAGGTGAAGATTAAAGAATAAACTAGCAAATTCAGAGGATGTAATGGTTACTCCAACTGGGGCGACTAGATAAAGTTTCTTGACAAAGAAGAAATTTGAACTGGATCTTAAATTAATTTGATGACCTGAAATGAATGGAAGAGCATATACTCACTGCCATTGAGTCAATTCTGACTCATAGTGACTTGATAAGACAGAGCAAAACTGCCCCATAGGGTTTGCAAGGCTGTAGATCTTTACAGATGCAGATTGTCCCATCTTTCTCCCATGGAGCGGATGGTGGGTTCAAACCACCGACCTTTCGGTTAGCAGCCGAACGCTTTAACCATTGCACCACCAGGCTCTTGAAAGAGCATATAGGCCATGGAAAAAGCATTCACGCATTCATTCAAGAATACAGTGCTTCCAGTGTTCCACTGCCATGATAAGTGCTGGAATAGTTTACAGGTATTTCAGACTCAGTCCCTTTTATCATAACTGAATTAGCAGCACTATGAAGGAGTAGAATCCAAGGATATCCCTCCTTTGTGAGCCCATAATGCATCCAGCTATGTCCCTGTATTCTTATCATTTTAAACACACATTCTTATGAGCAGACTAGAATCAGTATTCAAAAGGAAAGTATTGTGTCTTGGTCTGAAGACTGGAGAATTGGAGAACTGGTTTGGCACAACTAGTTTGCAGCAACCTTGTGGAGATAGACAGGGAAGACCCTGGCATGGCTTAAAGGGGATAGTCTGGCATTCAGTAATCCCCTACCTTACTTTCTGAAAGCAGATGATAATTGAGAGGAAAGACCCTATTATACTTGTCTTTGTGTCTTCAACAATAAGCACAACGGGGGGCTCACCAAATGTTCATTGAATAAATGAGTGAACTGAAATAGAAGCACTGTTATCTTCACAAAGACATAAAGATGAGCTGACCCTAAGATACTAATCCTTATGTAAAGCATAGCTAAGGAGCAGATTGTGGTAAGAGTGGAGTTAGGAGTCAATGCCAAGATAGCCAAGGACAAACTCAGTTATGAGAGCCAGAATGGAGAATTTAGTTACAGGATTCATGTAATCAAAACAGGTAAGTGTCCAAAGCCACACACAGGAGCGAGGAGAATTCATATATGGGGCCCAGATAAAATTCTGCAGGACTAATGGTTACTGTTGACACTGGCTCCTATTCCTACTCATACCACTTGCTGAACTTCCTATGCTTTGAAAGCCTTATTGTTGCTGGGTGGCTTCTAATACCTACCCATGAGGAGCTAATATCCTTTGGAACAGCAGGCCTACTCTGCCTTCACAAGGACTTCCTTATGCAGTTGTAAGTGAAGTGATAGAAGAGGACTCTTGCCGAGGCTTTCATAGGGAGTAGAGAAGGGCACGGTTTATTTAGGGAACTGAGTGTGATACTGAGCTGCTGGAGCAGAAGATGATCTAAGCAGAGGATGTTGTGGAGAATGGGAACTGATGGCTGCAGCTAAGCTGTACAGAGTCTTGAAACTATGACAATACGTTTGGAGACTTTTTAGGCTGTAGTATTTGGAGGTTTTCAGTAGGGATATGCTCAGCTTTAGACTTCAGGAAAATGTCATTGGCAGCCAAGTACAGATTGGCAAGAGAAGAGGTAATTCTCTTTTTTATGTGAAACAAACACTTGCCATCTAGTCGACTCCAACTCATGACAAACCCATAGTTCAGTGGAACTACGCTCCAAGGGTTTTCAGTGGGTGACTTTTTGGAAGTAGATCACCTTTTGAGGCACCTCTGGGTGGACTTGAACCTCCGATCTTTTGCTTAGCAACAAGCACATTAATTACTTGCACCACCCAGGGACTTCTTTATTTAGCTAAAAGCCATAATTAAGAATTACTTTCTTTCCAATTTTGACTAATTGTATGGCAGATTCTCTCCCTCTCTTATCTATCCATCTACTTGATTTCAGTCTTGTTCCATGAGATATTTTAAGGAATAACTAAATTAGTAATACCTTTATCATGGTAGGACAAACAAACAACTGAGGACATTAGGAAGGAGCAGTAAAGAGAGTTAATGGATTTTAATGAGTGACCAAGTTTGATTTTCTTATCAATAATAATAGCCAATCAACTCTTCCAGGCTGTCCAAGAGAGTAATCAAAACCAGCATGCTAATATTTTAAGAACGTAGAAGATTATGCCATATCAAATCTAAGTGAATCAGATCAGAAATTTTGAAGCTGGATTCTGTTCTCTGGCTCTGGTTGGAGGCAGATTCCTGCAGTCACCTAGTACATAGTATCCATGGAAGCTAGTGGTTTATTAGGGAAAAAAATAGACAGGGCATTAAAATAACCTGGCACTAATAATGGAAACCTTGGTGGTGCAGTGCTTAAGAGCTATGGCTGCTAACCAAAATGTTGGCAGTGCAAATCCACCAGGCGCTCCTTGGAAACCCTACAGGGCATTTCTACTCTATGAGTTGGAATCGACTTGACAGCAATGGGTAACAGGTATCACTATTAATAAAAAAGTAACAAGGGCTTAATTATTTATTTAAATAAATAATAATTAAAGTTATACAGAAAGGGAAAAGAAAGCTAAAAATTGATAGAAAAAGAAAAGCAAAGAATATGGTGCAGCTTAAAGAGGGCTGTAACATAAAATAGAAAATGACTCTTTATATACCAGCACCAAAGAGGGATAAAGGAAGATGGCAACTCTAGACTTTTATAGGGATAATAAAGTAATAAAAATGAGGATAAATGGTAGTTTGATCCTTATTTTAACCTTGGGGGGACTGTAGAATTTTAATGTGACGAGTAGGATAAGTAAGGTTAAAATGAGGTTAGAAACATAAAAGAACATTCTGAAATAGAGGAATAATTGGTGAGAAAAACATTTTCTTATGGTGGATTTACTAAAATACGCATCCTAGGGTGCTTTTAAAAGGTTTAATCGACTTAGCAGTGTTGTGTAAAATCTACAATGTACAAGAGAATTATGACTAAGAACAGAAAAGTATACGTGAGTAAAATATGTAACCCCAGATGTAGATAGAAGCCAATAGCTGATAAGAGCATGAAACTAAAAAGAATAGTTAGTATGTCTATTGACTGAATCATAAGGTTAATATGTCATGTTTAACACAACATCTTGCTCAAATCTTCTACTATTTTAAGGAAGGGAAATACAGCCAGAAAATGCAACCCTCCTTGTTGTTGTTAGTGCCGTTGAGTTGGTTCTAACTCATAGTGACCCTGTCTATGTACAACAGAAGGAAATACTGCCCTGGTCCTGCGCCATGCTCACAATTGTTACTATGCTTGAGCCCGTAGTTGTAGTGCTGTGTCAGTCCATCTCCTTGAGGGTTTTCCTCTTTTTCACTCACCGTCTACTTTACCAAGCGTGATGTCCTTCTTCAGGTACTGATCCCTCCTGATAATATTTCCAAAGTATGTGAGAGGAAGTCTCACCATCCTTGCTCCGAAGGAGCATTCTGGCTGTACTCCTTCTAAGACAGATTTATTCATTCTTCTGGCAGTCCATGGTATATTCAATATTCTTCACCAACACCATAATTCAAATGTATCATTTCTTCTTTGGTCTTTCTTATCCTCCTCTATTTTTTTTTTTTTACTGAGGTTATAGATTCTTTATCTCTAAGTGAAGCTTCAGAAGTATCCAATTGTGTATAAACTTAGAGGTTTGAGACAGAAAATATGTGTTCCTTCTCTAAAGCCTTGTTTTTACCCTGAGCTGTCACTCGTCCTAAAATGAATTTGTGCTTAACTAGTTAATATTTGGAGGAGTTCCTGGGTGGCACAAATGGTTAAGCCTTGGACTACTAGGCAAAAGGTTGGAGGTTTGAACCCACCCAGAGGCTCCTAGGAAGACAGGCCTGGGAATCTGCTTCTATGGAGCAGTGCTACTCTGCATACTGGGGGTTGTCATGCGTTGGAATCGTCTCAATGGCAACTAACAACAGCAACTGTTAATATTTGGGGAATCAATTTCCATGTCTGTAATATTAGAGACTTGGTATAGTCATTAAAATTTCTTCTAGATCTTCTAGATCTCTGGTTGGAATTTCAGATATTGAGCATTGTTAGAATGTGTTTTCCTGTGTGTTTACGTATTTTTTTAAGAGTTAAAATGTTTAGATTTAATAAGTTTCAGGCCTCAGTCGTTAACCCATATAGAAGAAGTGATACTACAGTGTAAACTTCACTGGTGTTTAAGAATTAAGAGGTTTTCCTAACATGATTACTAACTCATCTTATTTTCATTTTGGAGTTTTTATTTTAAAGAACCGTAGTTGCTTATAACCTGTGAGGAAAATTAAAATGGAAAAGGTTAATAAACACCACTGAGTTATTTTCCTTACCTTTACTTTAACAAAAAGAAGCTCCGGTGGCACAGCGGTTAAGTGCTTGGCTGTTAACCAAAAGGTCAGCGGTTCGAACCCACCACCTGTTCCATGGGAGAACGACGTGGCAGTTTTACTCTGTCCTATAGGGTGGCCAT
Organism: Trichechus manatus latirostris; assembly: GCF_000243295.1. Lineage (NCBI taxonomy): Eukaryota > Metazoa > Chordata > Mammalia > Sirenia > Trichechidae > Trichechus > Trichechus manatus. The sequence continues at coordinate 1,397,300 of NW_004444033.1, read as the reverse complement.
GATTCAGAATCGACTTGACAGCAACAGGTTTACTTTAACAAAAATGCAGAAATTGTTCAAAATGACTGTCATATTTGTTTTCTTTTGCCCTCACAGTGGCACGTCTTTATAAAATGCTTTAAAAAAAAAAAAATAGGACTAGGCTACAGGGAAGTGTGGCTTATCTTATTGAAGATCAACTGAATTCAAACAGGGCTAAGTAGAAATGACTAATGTGTTGTGGAAACTTCCAGCTCATTTGAAAAGCACTTTTCCATGAAGATAAAAGAAGAGTTAAATTCAGCATTTGTGGAGAATTGAGGCATGTCACGGACAGAGGGAGCAAGCCATGGATGAGTAATAAATGTGAACTCGGCTTATTTTTACTCCCATAAAAAGAAAAAAATAAAATAAAATGATTTTAGAATTCCCTCTGTGCCATTCAACATTTGCTGGCATTCAGCTTGTAATTTTGTAACACTGAGACAATCAGTCCACCAGGGTTTATGGCCCTTTCACCTAGGACACAGTAAACAGTTTTATGTGTGGAGGTCGGGGTATTGGAACTGAGGTATAGTGACCACATTGCAGTTCGGCCTTCCTCACAGGCGGGAGCTGACCCATCTCACCAGACTCCGCAGAGTTCTTCCCACTCTTTATCAGATTTTCACGTATTTGTATGTTGAACTCTTCTCCTGAGATGAAGTTTCGCATCTGCTACTGGCTGGATAAGCCACTGCTGGCCATTGCTTGAAAAAACGGAACTTCTTCATATCCTTTAAGAGAGTGTGAAGAAATAATTGGCCTTAGAACATTAATACCTTTCTACTACCCTTATGGCATAGTGTCCCACAGAATGGGGTTTTGTTCATTTTTCTGAGCGTATGTGATAACACCGAACATTAGAAGATGGTCTCTTTTACACTGGTTTTTTTTTTTTTTTTCCTAAAACCGTTGGATTCCTGAGGCTGAAAGAACTTCCAAAATGATGGCTGTGGTTCTTGTCTAAGTCAGCATTTCCTCAAAAGCCTTCTCCAGAATGCTGGTTCTACAGGATTTTAATAATAGCTCTTCTCCATGCACACAAAGGCTCACTGGTGAAATAAGTTTAGGGAATGTTAAGAGGACTGTTTTTGTTTTGTTTTCCTGCAAGACTTAGCAGAGCCTTTAGTATGATAATATACGTTAGGGCTGACTGAGAAAGCGGCATTCAATGTATTGCCTACTAAATTGCTTTAGCCATCAAACTCTTAATATGGAGACCATTTTGTGGAACTAATGATCCTTGAAATCTACTTTGAGAAATGTTGGCTTAAGTTGAATTTCCCACCTAAACTGAATTTTCCATGTATTAACTCATATAATCCTTACCATAACCCTGTGAGTTAGGTACTCTTAAAATGGCTATTTTATAGAAGAGGAAACAAAGATTAACAACAAGTTGCGTATTTAAGTTCACTCTGTTATTGGTGATATAGAGGAGATTCAAGAGCAGATCTGACTCCAATGTGCATGCTTTTAAGAATACTTATGGAGGGGAGTCAACCAGAAGTTGGTGATTGATTAACTCTGGGAGACTAGCAAAAGGTAGACCTTATAAGGATTCTTAAGCAGATGGGACTGCAGGAGAAGGAGATTGTAGGGAAACCAATTATTGTTGTTAGTTGTCTTCCAGTTGGTTCCAACTCATGGCAACCCCATGTACAACAGACTGAAACATTGCCTGGTCTCGAGCCATCTTTGATTGTTATTATGCTGGAGTCGATTTTTGTGGCCACTGTGTGTTTTGAGTCCTTCCAAAGAGGGGAAAGCTACAAGGAGGAAGCCACATTTAAGTTTGATGGACCTTGATTGTTCTGGACAAGGGACATGAAGGCAGAGCATGTGGGCGAGGGAGTGGACTGCATCTTTAGGCAGAAAGAGGGTGTCTTGGAATTTTGATGAAAAACAGAAAATGGGAAGGAAAATCATCAAAAGTCTATTTAAAAACAAATTCTGGAACTTATGTCTCAGCTTTGAGTGTGCACTTCCTCCTATGACTAACATCAGTCACTATATGGAAATGTCCTGATGACAAGTGAAGATTAACTGCCAACCATCTGTAAAATAAATAGCCTTCAAAGAGGATCATAATTTAAAAGTGCTATTTGATGATTCAAATCATTAGTGAGTAGGGATACCTTCTGGCTTATTTACTCAAAAAAATTATCCTTTATCTTGACTAATAACTCCTAGTTTTTCATATGGGACGAGCAAGTTTCCTCATTTGGGAGAATTTTTTATTATTTTGAGGTAGGTAGATATTTACTCAGGGGAGCCTGGGTAGTGCAAGTGATTTGCAATTGACTGTTTACCTAAAGGTTGGTGTTTCAGACCTACCCAGTAGCTGCATGGAAGAAAGGCCTGGCAGTCTGCTTTCAGGAAGATTACAGCCCAGAAGCCCTAGGGAGCAGTTCTGTTCTATAGCACATGGGATCACCATGAGTTAGGGCCAACTCCAGGGCAGCTAACAAAAACAACATGAAGTTAGTCAGAACTGGATTTGCATATATTTCAACCGAACTAAACCATTAATGTTTTGTGGCTTCTAATTTTTATCTTTTTCTTTTGAAGTAGAAATCTTATCCTCACTTCAGAAAGACCATTTCATTCCTACCTCACCTAAAATAAAGCCCATGGAAAACTCTGGTGCCGTAATTGGCACACAGTGGAGGTTCTCAGTAAATGTGGGTCGAATATGAAAAATTCCCTCAGACGTTTGTCACTTGGCCATTTCCGCTTCGTTCAGATGGGTAAGGCCAGGATGGAGAGAGAAAAATATTTCATTTTTCCTTTTTAATTATCTTTTTTCTGTAAGTTTAATAATGGTCTCATAGTTGGTATATAATATAAAATACTATTAAAATTAGAGAACTAAATTAAAGACCAAAATTAAAAACTGTAATTTTTCCATGAATGTGCCTTTTTTCAGCCTTTTCATAGATCATATTTATTAGCATATAAAAGATCGCTGCTTTTTGAAATGAGAGCCCTCACCATTCAAGAGTACAGTTTCAGGGCATGGCAGCCATCTGCTGCTGCTCCCTGACGGCTGCCCCTAATCTGCCCAGATTCTCTAAATGTTGAGTGGAAGAAGAGAAAGGAGCAGCTGTTCTGGAGCTCTGAGGCTGCCTCTGCCCTCCTCACCACCTGGCGAACGTACAGCTCGGCTCGTCGGCACACCGAGCCAAGCTCCAACCCTCCACACAACTTGCCCCTTCCCCACACAAACCACTCATCTCTTTTGCCACCTTTTGTCCTTCTCCTTTATCTTATCCATGTTGTTTTCTTCAGGATGCTAAGTGGGAATGGCACTGGGAGACTGAAAGGCTATACTCAGGGGGGTGCAGAATTCTGGCCAAATTCTATTCTGCCTCTCAGTTTGCTACTTTGACTTTTGTAATCAAGAATGTTTGAAATCCTATGTGTCAGGAATGTATATATAAGTGCATCATTTCATTTATCTTCCAAATCAAGCCTTTATGATAGGTATAGCTATTTATATGTAACAGGAAAAATATTAATGTAAGACTTGTATGAGGTTTTTTTTTTTTTTTTCCACTCGAGTTTTCTCTTTAAGGGGCAATAATCTTTGCTGTCCGTAATTGACTTGATGAATGAGAGAGAGAATCAGGAGTCACTGGAATTGGCTCATTGGAGATTTACAGTGAAAAGAGCAGAGAGAGAACTAAGTATACATAGAAGGGGAGGAGAAGAGAGAAAGAACATGCGCTGGTTTGGGTGGGAGATTTTGAGAGTTAAGAAAGACGGAAGACCTAGTAGTCTTTGGGGCAGTCACAAAGGGAGGGGTGGGAGGCGAGAGAAAGAGAGAATGCCAAGTAAGAAAGCATGCTCAGCTGAGTGAATGTCGTCAGTCACAGAAGGAGAAATACTGTATAAGACCACTATTATAAGAACTCAAGAAAAGGTTTAAACACAGAAGAAAACATTCTTTGATGGTTACGAGGGTGGGGAAGGTGGGAGAGGGTTATTTACTAACTAGATAGTAGATAGGAATTATCTTAGGCGAAGGGGAGGACAGCACACACTACAGGGGAAGTCAGCACAACTGGACTAAACCAAAGCTAAGAAGTTTCCTGAATACAATCAAACATTTTGAAAGACAGAGTAGCAGGGGTAGGGTTCTGGGGACCATGCTTTCAGTGGACATCTAGTTCAACTGGCATAACAAAGCTTATTAAGAAAATGTTCTGCATCCTACTTTGGTGAGTGGCGCCTGGGGTCTAAAAAGTTTGCAAGCAGCCATCTAAGATACATCAATTGGTCCCAGCCACCTGGAGTGAAGGAGAGTGAAGAACACCAAAGACACAAGGAGAATATTGGCCCAGGAGACAGAAGAGGCCATATAAACCAAAGACTGCATCAGCCTGAGACCAGAAGAACTAGACGGTGCCTAGCTACCACCAATGACCGCCCTGACAGGGAACACAACAGAGAGTCCCTGATGGAGCAGGAGAAAGATGGAGTGCAGAACTCAAATTCTAGTAAGAAGACCAGACTTAATGGTCTGACTGAAACTGGAGGAACCCCAGAAAGCATGGCCCCTGGATTCTCTATCAGCCCAGAACTAAAACAATTTCTGAGGCCAACTCTTCAGACAGGGATTGGACTGGACTGTGGGACATCAAGTGATACTCGTGAGGAGTGTGCCTCTTAGCTCAAGTAGATACAAGAGACTAAACGGGCAGCTTCTGTCCGGAGGTGAAATGGGAGAGTTAGGAGCTGGTTGAATGGACATGGGGAATCAGGAGTGAAAAGGAGGAGTATGCTGTCGCAGTAGGGGGTAAGCAATTAGGGTCACATAACAATGTATGTATAAATTTTTGTATGGGAGACTATCTTGAAATGTAAACTTCATTTAAACTACAACAATAATAAAAATGATGAAATAAAAAAAAAAAAGAAACCATGCTCAAGAGAGAGGCAAAAAAGGACTTTAAGGTAGTGTGCTGAGTTACACAGAGATTTATCCTTCATCCTTTGTCATTGCTGAGAAGCCTCAATGACTAAGTTTCTTCCAAATTATTGTTATTACTATTGGATATTTATTTAGATACAATAGTGCTATGAAGAGCTGGGCTTTTTGTGGTTATAGTATTTGAATGTAAAGTGTCATACCTGGTGTACCTTGGAGTAAATTATCACCTAAAACTGAGATTAGAGTAGAATTTCACAGTGTTTACAGCCTGAAATTTCACAGAAACTTCCAAATGACTGGACGTTGTCTGTGATTGTCCTTGGGATACCACACCAGAGCTGGAGGGAAACTTTAGCCACTATTTTGAGATTAGAATAATGCTTTGGTCAGGTAATCTATTATTTGTCACTGGATTACTGTGTGTGGATGTATTTTTTTTTTTTTAATTTAGTGTTAAGTGAGTTCACTAAATTGAGATAGCCTAGGAAGCTCCTTTATGTAACTGAAGATTTGAAATTAGCTTTTAACATTATCTCCCAAGATATATCACATTTTTTAATTCAGAAAGGAGGAATGCCTGGACTGGTTTATGTCTTTGTAAGTGGAGGCATCAGTCCTCCTAGTCTAACTTCACGAGGAGGGAAGATAATCACCATTAACATCAGTCCAAGGCTGACCCCTATGAGGTGGAGGTCAGACATACCTTCACTCTCCAAACTTTGTACCAATTCTGACACCAGCTGTCCTCCCCATGACACTCTCTACTTCTCTCCTGTCTTTGATAATTCATTGCAATGGCCACATAGAACTCACAGACCATCCTCACAATTATGGGGTTTATTAGGAAAGTAACAGATTACAGTTCAGGATCAGGATCAACTTGGGAGTAACAGAAACAATCCAGGATACAGTTCTTCGATCAGGACAGCTTCTTCTCTGGCTGTGCCCACAGATAGGTCTCTGCCTCCGGGCCTGACTTCTTGCTCTCGGCCTGGCCCCTCGCTCTCAGGCCTGGCCTCTGCCCTGCTTGGACAAGTGTTACAGCTCTTTCTTTAGCTCTGCCGATGTGCCTAAGGGCAACCCCTTCTACCAGAAAGCCACTTGCCCAAAGACACTCAGCTCTTTTCTCTGTAGGCCAGGAAGCCCACTCTGTAGGCTTGTCTCCTGGTTCTACTGCTGCCGTTTCTCTGCCGCTGGACTCTGCCGTGCTTGATGCTGCTTCTCACCGTCTCCTGCTGTCTCCAGTGTTACAACTGTGTCTCCTGTTCTAGGAGGTTCTCAGTACAGGGATCCCAGGTCCAAAGGACGCACTCCGCTCCTGGCTCTTCTTCTTGATGCTAATGATGTCCCCTCTCCAACCTCTGGGATTGGTTCCCTTTAAGCCTAATGGGATGACAAATCTGACCTATCCCCTACAAGGGTTCCATGAACTTTATTTGCATAGTCCCACCCCCACAAGAGTTCCATGCACCTTATTTCCATAATCCCATACAATCATTTTGTGAGAGTTACAAGACCATAGCTAGAAGGGCCATGTAATAGAAATTCACTGCACCACAGCCTTACGGCCCAGCTCCACAGGCTGAGCTTCTACTCCTAGGGATTTGACTTTGAAACCAGCAATGCAAGGTACTTGCTACAAAGAATTTGAGGAATTGACGGCCAAGGAAAGGAAACAGAAAAAAAAAAGAAAAGACCGAGTTATGGTGAGGGCTTGCCACTGAAATAGGACAGCTATGATAAGCCTTGGAGGTCTTGGAGGCAGCAGTGAAGTGAGAAACTGCAGGCTCTGGATCTCAGATGTATTCCTGGATTCAAATCCCACACAACCTGCGCTTCTGACTCAGACTGCCTCACTGTCCTAGAAAAGGGAACAGCAGAGTAGATGGAGGCTGGGAGCTCAAGTTTAATCTAGACTTAGGCTTTGATAATGAGAGGAGAAGGGTCCCCCTATGTGTTCAGGCTGGAGGAGTTTTACAGTGGGTCATCTTCTGGGTCCGGGAGATCAGAATATTCGTGGAATTTTTTACTGACTGAAAAGAAAATGAAAACATCAAAAAGATGGGAGGAAAGAGAAAGAGATGAGAAGCAGTGTAGACTGATTTTGGAAGAATTTATGTAGAGTTTAAAAAGTAGGAACAGACTTGAAGAGAGCTGTAAGTACTGGAAATATTAAGAGATGGGTGAAGATGACTTTTGCTAAGCTTTGCTCTATACCATGAATTGACTTCTGTTTTGGTATTTGTGAGGGGCGTCAGTGTATATTGGAATCACTTTTGAAAATTTTGGTGGGATCTAATTTGCTGGGCCCAGGCCATGTGGTGCGTTGTCTTTGCAAGTGTGAAGCATATTTACAGATGAGGAAACTAAGTCTCAGAGAAAAAAAAAGGATACAGCACTTGATCCCACAGCTTAGCTACATGCATCATACAATGGCTGCCTGCGCTGATGTCTTTAAATTTTTATTAACCTCTCTGGGAGAAGAGTAGATGGTGGCTGGGGAGCAATAATAATTGAGTAATGGGTGAAATATATTTGCGTGCAAGACTAAAATTCCACTTAGATAATAAGTTGCCATAGTAAGAGAGAAAAGGACATAAAAACAAGAGAAGGAAGTAAAATTCACTCTATTAAGAAATAGCCTGTTCTTTTAAAGGGCTGGGGCCTCGCAAATGTAGGCGTGTAATAGGCATACGAAACCTAATAAATATGGTTCATGTAACCAAATATAAAGAATCTCTGAGTGGTGCAAATGGTTAAAGCACTTGGCTGATAACTGAAAGGTTACAGGTTTGAGTCCACCCAGCGGTGACTCAGAAAAAAGGCCTGGCCATCTACTTCCAAAAAATCCTTCACTGAAAACCCTGTGGAGCACATTTCTACTCCGACACACGAGGTCGCCACAACCCTTAGTGAACTCCACAGCAACTGGTTGGTTGACCTAATATAATGTTTCTAAGTCCCTCATTGACATGACATCTGACTGTTCAACCATAGTGGTTTGGTTCATGTTTTCCTTTCTTTCTTCAGGATTGAAGACAAGATTTAAGGGCCAAGTGGCAGATTTTATTTCAGGCCCGAAATGATCTGTTGTCGATCCTTACAGCGTATGGTAGCTCAGAGCTAACTGGGGAAAGGAGATAGGAAGAACCACCAGAGAATTTAAGATGAAAGCTAGCCAGTTTTGAGGCCGAGCTTGGAATTCAATCTAGCTGACAGAAGCCTGTGAGTCATATTATGCTATCCTTACCTAATAGAGTCAGTTTTCATCAGGGAACCTCTTCACAGGACGTGCAGATAGCATGCTTTAACATCCAGGGAGATTGAGCGCATCAGACAATAGAGGCATTCTCTGGGTCAGTCTGCACAACAGTCCAAAAAGGAGCCGGTTTAAAAAACAAAAAACTGAACACTGTACTTCGTGAGTGTCTAATTCAAAAAGCAGAAAAGCAATTAAATGAAACTCGAGTTGCTTTGGGGGATTTCAGATCACAAAGTACTTGAAGACTCCCTTAAAGATTTTGTAGAAAAAAAAGCAAAGAGAAAACAAGAGTTGGAAAACACATCTGAAGATTCAGGGAGTTAAGACTTCCAACAAAGCCATTCCTGAAAGTATAACTTCATCACTGACCATTTTAATATGTGGGGAAAATCTTTAGTTATGAAAAACGTGCCCTTTGACTTCCGGCAGCAGCATGTGCTCCTGATAAATATATGGTTTTCCAAATCCATCACATCTCCCTTATATTCTTGTCAGTCTGTGTTCATACTTGCTGGACTCATTGCCAAGCTTTAGCCCAGTCAGGATGCAGCTCTCTACGGTCATCTGTTTTCTTGGCTGTAATCTTTACAGAAGCACATCACTGGGTCTTTCTCCCACAGAGCCGTTGGTAGGTTTGAACTGCCAACATTTAGGTTAGCAGCTGAGCACTTAACTATTTCTATAGTTATCTGTTAAAGAGTTACTATATTCCAGGAAATCAGTGGGTTTGCTGATATCCAGCAATGATGAGAAGTTTAATTGTCTGCCATCCTCAATAAGAATGGTTTTAAAATAATGGCTTATTTATTAAACCAACAGCTATCTTTCAGTGTTAGCATATTGAACAAGGATCGTTCATAAACCTGGAAATAGGATGAACTTAGTCCCCAGTTAATCAGTGATGGTGGCAGTGTCATTTACCACTGTGCTGTAAGTTTTACTTTTTAATTTTTATTTTGAACTTTCGATTTTAGAAAATTGCTTGTAATGGAAAGCAAGAGTATCTGGTCCCCCCTCTCCAGGCTCTTGGACCTCCTGCGGAGAGAAAACTCTTTTTATTGTTTCTGTTTGTAGCTTTGCTTGTTTGTTTTTTAAATAACTCCAGATAGTATTCTTATATCTCAAATTCTTCCTTTCTAGAATTAAGATGTTTACTGACACTGTGTTAGGAAAGATAAGGATAGAGTTCGCTTTTGTTACCCTTCATACTCTCTTTTCCTTCCAATGTTTGTTTTTTATAGCAATTGTTTTCAGTTCTGGTAAATTTTGTGACTGCAAAAAAATATACCTAATCTTCTCTTTTGGTTCCAACCTCTTATTATGCCTGTTGCCATCTATCTTGACTCCCTGCTTTCTGGGAATAATATACTAAAACCTGTATATGCTTTGTCCTAGTCTTCTTCCCATGTACACATCCCATTTTTCGTTTCAGTCATGCTTTCATTTCTACCTCACCAGGCTGTTAACATTTCTAGTCTTTCCTGTGAGGCCAACCAAGTCTTCCCTTTCTTTGTCTATAGGTTGCTTCTAAAAGTAGAAAACAAGTACACATTTAGATTGTTGTGACTACGGAAATATTGTTCAAGCTCTGGACCAAGACGCCATTTCCTTCTCTAAAAACTGACGACATGAACCTCTCCTTGTACACCCAAAGGAGAATGTTACTGGCATGAAAGTTAAATGGATTCTCTTGTCTTACACTCAATCTATTGCTTAACATTCTGAGGCATTTTCATTTGCTTTATAGTTACACTTAAAAGATATTTTTCTGGATGTTTCTAATCACGATTGTTTTTGTTTTTCCTTAGGACAAGTTGTATCCTCTTCTCTCTCTGTCTCTGTCTCTGTCATGGGTCTTCCTTCAGCCCCTTGAATATTTTTCTTTGGGAGCTCTCTGTTCCCCTGCTCCCAGCTTCAGTGGTTGCCTTCTGTTTGTTGCACAACTGCCTTCCTGTGAATTCCTTTCACTGCTCTTCTGATACGAATTAGCAGCTCATAGACCCCATATTTTCTTCCTTCTTAGTTTATACCCTACATATTTGGAATACATCCTCAAATAAATTTCCATGATGTGGTGCAAGACAGAGAAGCTATTTTAGTAAATGTCTAAAAAAAGAAAACTTTATTCTGGCTTATATTTGATTAATAATTTGATTGGATTTGGAAGCATTGATTGAAAGTTATTTTCCCTCAGAACTTTAAAGGAATTACTTTTTTTTCCAGTATCCAGTATTGCTAATTGAAATACCAGCAGGGTCACTCATGGCCAACAGACTTCAGTTGAGCTTCCAGACTAAGATAGACTAGGAAGAAGGACCCAGCCATCTACTTCTGAAAATAATTAGCCGGTGAAAACCTTATGAATAGCAGAGAACATTGTCTGATATAGTGCTGGAAGACAAGCCCCTCAGGTTGGAAGGCACTCAAAATATGACGGGGAAGAGCTGCCTCCTCAAAGTAGAGTCAACCTTAGTGACACAGGTGGAGTCAAGCCTTCAGGACCTTCATTTGCTGACGTGGCACTACTCAAAATGAGAAGAAGCAGCTGCAAACATTATTAATAATTGGAACATGGAATGTATGAAGTATGAATCTAGGAAAATTGGAAGTCGTCAAAAATGAAATGGAATGCATAAAGATCAATATCTTAGGCATCGGGAGCTGAAATGGACTGGTATTGGGCATTTTCAGTCAGACAATCATATGGTCTACTATGAGGGAAATGACACCGTTGCATTCATCCTCAAAAAGAACACTTCAAGACCTGTCCTGAAGTACAACGCTGTCAGTGATAGGATAATATCCATATGCCTACAAGGAAGACCAGTTAATATGACTATTATTCAAATTTACGCACCAGCCACTAATCTCAAAGAGGAAGAAACTGAAGATTTTTACCAACTTCTTCAATCTGAAATTGATCAAACATGCAATCGGGATGCGTTGATAATTACTGGTGATTGGAATGCGAAAGTTGGAAACAAAGAAGAAGGACCGGTAGTTGGAAAATATGGCCTTGGTGATAGAAATGACGCCGGAGAACCCATAATAGAATTTTGCAAGACCAAAGACTTCTTCATTGCAAGTACATTTTCTCACCGACATAAATGGTGACTATAGACGTGGACCTCACCAGATGGAATACACAGCAATCAAATCGACTACCTCTGTGGAAAGAGACAATGGAAAAGCTCAATATCATCAGTCAGAACAAGACCAGGGGGTAACTACAGAACAGACCATCAATTGCTCATATGCAAGTTCCAGTTGAAACTGAAAAAAATTAGAAAAAGTCCACAAGAACCAAAGTACAACCTTGAGTATATCCCACCTGAATTTAGAGACCATCTTAAGAATAGATTTGATGCACTGAACACTAGTGACCAAAGACCAGACAAGTTGTGGAATGACATCACGGACATCATACATGAAGACAGCAAGAGGTAGTTTAAAAGATTGGAAAGAAAGAAAAGACCAAAACGGATATCAGAAGAGACTCTGAACCTTGCTCTTGAAAGTCGAGTAGCTAAAGCAAAAGGAAGAAATGACGAAATAAAAGAACTGAACAGAAGATTTCAAAGGGCGACTCGAGAAGACAACGTAAAGAATGACAATGACATGTGCAAAGACCTGGAGATAGAAAACTAAAAGGGAAGAACACGCTCGGCATTTCTCAAGCTGAAATAACTGAAAAAAAAAAAAAAAAAAACCAAAGCCCGGGGTTCAAAAAGGAAGGATTCTATGGGGAAAATATTAAATGACACAGGAGACATCAAAAGAAGATGGAAGGAATACACAGTCACTGCACCAAAAAGAATTGGTCAACATTCAACCATTTCAGGAGGTAGGATATGATCAGGAACCGATGGTTCTGAAGGAAGAGGTTCAAGCTCACTGAAAGCATTGGCAAAAACCAAGGCTTCAGGAACTGTCAGAATACCAATCGAGATGTTTCAGCAAAGGGATGTAGCCAACAACTGGAAGAGATCCATATTTATGCCTATTCTCAAGAAAGGTGATTCAACTGAATGTTGAAATTACCGAACAATATAATTAATATCACAGGCAAGTAAAATTGTGCTGAAGATCATTCAAAAGTGGCTGCAGCAGTACGTCAACAGGGAACTCCAGAAATTCAGGCCAGATTTAGAAGAGCATGTGGAATGAGTGCTATCATTGCTGATGTCAGATGGATCCTGGCTGAAAGCAGAGACTACCAGAAAGATGTTTACCTGTGTTTTATTGACTATGCAAAGGCATTCAACTGTGTGAATCATAACAGATATGGATAACACTATGAAGAAAGGGAATTCCAGAACACTTAATTGTGCTCATGAGTAACCTCTACATAGATCAAGAGGCAGTTGTTGAGACAGAACAAGCAGATACTATGTAGTTTAAAGTCCGGACTTGTGTGTGTCAGGGTTGTACCCTTTCACCATACCTATTCAGTCAATAGGCTGAGCAAAGAATTCGAGAAGCTGAAATATATGAAGAAGAACGGGGCATCAGGATTGGAGGAAGACTCATTAACGACCTGCGTTATGCAGATAACAACCTTGCTTGTTGAAATTGAAAAGGATTTGAAGCACCTACTGATGAAGAGCAAAGGCCACAGCCTTCAGTATGGATTACACCTCAACATAAAGACAAAAATCTTCACAACTGGACCTATAAACAACATCATAATAAACGGAGAAAAGATTGAAGTTGTCAAGGATTTCATTTTACTCAGATCCACAATCAACACTCATGGAAGCAGCAGTTAGGAAATCAAAAGACGCATTGCACTGGGCAAATCTGCTGCAAAAGACACCTTTAAAGTGTTGAAAAGCAAAGATGTCACCTTGAACACTAAGATGTGCCTGACCCAAGCCATTGTGTTCTCAATTGCCTCATATGCATGCGAAAGCTGGACAATGAATAAGGAAGACCGATGAAGAATTGATGCCTTTAAATTGTGCTGGAGAAGAATATTGAATATACCATGGACTGCCAAAAGAATGAACAAATTTCTCTTGGAAGAAGTGTGACCAGAATGCTCCTTGGAAACAAGGATGGTGAGACTGCACATCACATACTTTGGACATGTTGTCAGGAGGGATCAATCCCTGGAGAAGGACATTGCGCTTGGTAAAGTAGAGGGTCAGCAAAAAAGAGGAAGACCCTCAATGAGATGCATTGACACAACCGCTGCAACAATGGGCTTAAGCATAACAACGATTGTAAGAATGGTGCAGGACCGGGCACTGTTTCGTCCTGTTGTACATAGGTTTGCTATGAGTCGGAATCGACTCGACAGCACTTAACAACAACACCATCACTAATAAGAAATCAAATACCTTTGTATGAGCCGGGGCAGGGGGGATTCATCTGTTATTCATCTGGGGACCCACTGGGTCCTTTCAGTGTGAAGACTCAGGTCCTTTAGCACTGGCACATTTCTTTTATTATTTATTGGATATTATACCACCCCTTAATCCTCTCTGATCTCTCTCTGAATTTCTATTAGCCAAATATTTTACCTTCTAAAATGATCCTTTATGTCTCTTACATTTTCTCTCATATCATCTGCTTCTTTTGTCTCTTTGTTTTGTACATTCTATACGTACTCAATTTTAATTTCCAATTTCTTCAACTTTTACTTAAGCATTTATATTATTAATCTCTGAAAGTAACATTTGTGATCTCTAGTTTTTTAGTTTTAATAGCATCTCATCTTGTATTTACAAGTGTATCTTCTTCTTTAATCTCTTACGAATGGGGTGTTGAGAAATCTATCAGAGAACTTTCCTGAACTTTTAGAAAGTTTTATAATTTAGCATCATGGCATCAGGAGAAGGAAAACATTTTACAAAAGCTCTTCAACTTTCCAATAAGTGGATAATAGGAATAGCGATAAATTACGCATTGTTGACCACTAATAAAAAACTTCTTTAGAGACTTTCAGTTCTTTTCAGTGGGTGGGCAGTTTCCTAAGAGTATAGGAGGTATTCTGACTTTCTAAATTTTAGTTTATTTCATAGTCATACAGTGAAGCTGGCTATTGCAGTTGGAGTGGCTTAATACTTTGAGTCCTAAAGTTATAGCTTAAGAAATTCCTACATGAAAGATGTTTAGGACTCAGATCCCACTCCATGCTCATCAGTGCAAGGAGTTTTCATACAACACTACTCTGTGCTGTCTTCCAGTAGGGGAGTTCAGGTGAAATGTGATCAAATATAAAAACCAAAAACCAGAAAATATGAACGTGTGATGTAGAGAGTGGGCCCATGACAAAGAACTGATAAAGAAGAAATGAGATGAGAAGATATAGCTAAGGGAAAAAAAAAGCCAATAGAGACTAATAAAATATAAAGTTAGCTTTAGGAATCAAGGAGATTTGAAAAATGTGATGCAGTCTGGAGTCAGAAAAGTAGGAAAAGGAAAATCAGAACATTCTGGTCCTAAAATCCTAGTGGACAAGTGTTTTAGTTATCTAGTGCTGCTATAACAGAAATACCACAAGTGGATGGCTTTAACAAAGAGAAATTGATTCCCTCATAGTCTAGTAGGCTAGAAGTCCAAATTCATGGTGTCAGCTCCAGAGGAAGGCTTTCTCTCTCTGTCGGCTCTGGAGGAAGGTCCTTGTCATCAATCTTCCCCTGGACTAGGAGCTTCTCAGTGCAGGGACCCCAGGTCAAAGGGATGTGCTATGCTCCCGGTGATTCATTCTTAGTGGTATGTGGTCCCCGTGTCTCTTTGCTCGCTTCTCTCTTTTATATCTCAAAAGAGATTGACTCAAGACACAATCCAATCTTGTAGGTTGAGTCCTGCCTCATTAACATAACTGTCAATAATCCCATCCATCAGCATCATAGAGATAGGATTCACAACACACAGGAAAATCATATCAGATGACAAAATGATGAACAATCACGATACTGGGAATCATGGCCTAGCCAAGTTGATAGATATTTTGGGGGGACACAATTCAATCCATGAAAATAAGCAATAAAGTCACATTTCAGGGGGTTGTGGAGAATTTTAGCTGATAAGTTATTTTTGGAGCTCTGATTGAAAAATCCAAGCATTTTTAAGGATTAGGGTAAAAAAAAGAGTAATTTCTAAGATTGATATTGTTTAGTCTGAAAAGGAAACCCTTGGTGGCACAAACAGTTAAGCACTCAGTTACTAACTAAAAGGTTGGTAGTTCGAATCCACCCAGAGATGACCTGGAAGAAAGCCCTGGCAATCTACTTCTGAAAGATCACAGCTGTTGAAAATCCTATGGTGCACAGCTCTAATCTGAAGCACACGGGCTGAAGGACACGGGCTCGGTATGAGTCGGAATTGACTCTAGGGCAACTGGTAACGATTTAAAAAGCTGGCAGATTTGGAATTGACTTGGCTACACATAATTTGCCTTTCTATATTCAGCTTAGAGTCCTAATACCTTACAGCCAATAATAGAGTAGATTTTCCATCCTAAATGGGTGAGACTGGGCTTTTTGTGGGGAGGGTGTAGGAGAAGACACTTTACAACAGCATTACTGGGAGAAATCACTTGTTCTCTTCTGCCTTCACAGCAAAACTGACCACCTACACTCCTTAAAGAAAGCCTTCTCCCTCAGGATTCTCCATGGGTTTCATCCAAATGTTAGTAACCACATGCCAATATGCCTGTGAAGTAGGGTCTGTCAGTATCCAACTGGCAGCTCTGATCTGAATATAAATATCTGTTTCTTCCCTCAGTAGAATAAAATTAAAAATTAAATTCTGTTTCAGCACTTTTGTCTCTTTTTGAAGTTTAGTGTATTTTGGAAAAACAAAAATTTAGTTAGAAGGAGCCTCTCACTATTGTTAAATACCCAAGTTGCAAAGTACCTCTCTGCAAACAATAGTTGCTTGGTACTTTTGCCAGCTTCATTGTAGGGAGCAAATTAGAGAAGCACTGGCTGGTGGCTGAATTATGAACAAAATAAAACAAAACTAGATCGAGAAAATACCCAGTCTTTAGATTACCCACTATTTTGAAACCAGAAGCAAAATCTCCCTTTTTAGGAAGTTGTGACTCTTTTGTGTGTTTATCTAAACTTTGGGGTGTAAATCTTAAAATATACAAAATTTAAGAAGTAGGACAGAGTGGCATTTTTCTCTCAACCTTGGTTACCTCCTTTTAATGACCTGTTCAGCTTGGCAGTTCATAATTTCATCATCTCTAATTTCTTACATTCATCGTCTGGATCTTATTTCCAAATTTCAGTGCTTTGAAAAAGAGCTTACTGTAAGGCTAAACCAATTGGATCTATTATTTATAAACCTTAAAAGAAAATGCTTTATATATCACACATCCATTTTAATGAACAATGAGAAAAAATCCATGTGTACATGAGGGAGAATGTATAGACCATTGCTGTTGATCAGACCATTATATTATCATTTTGGTAAAGATATGGCATAACAATCTGGATTGTCTTTCTTTTACTACTTTTGTAATTTTATTCTAAGATGATAGAAGATGGAAAGTGCCTATGATGGTCAATAGGTCAGTGGTGAATGCAGGTGAATAAAAAATTGGGTATTAATAGATATTCAAGTGTGTGAAGAGCTGGTAGGATCAGTGGGTCTTGCAGTGAGTCTGTAACAGGGAGGGAAAGTTGATTAACAAGGTCTTAGATAAAAGAGCTTAACCTAGCATGGAACCTCCATTTTCTTACAGTGAACTCAGATTAAACAGAGAGTTTAGGGGAAGCTCACTGACTTCATAGACCCTTATAATAATTAAATTAAGCACAAGATTATAATTATTAGGTGTATTTTATTACATCTCTATTTAGCCAACTTGATATGAGTACATTAGATCCATTTTATTGAATAGCAGCACTCTCCTCATCCTACCTGCCATTAACCCCAGAGTTATTTAATCCTATCTTGAAAACTGGAATGATAATTCTTCACAGTGGTATTTATAATATTATGGAAGGTCTGCTTTATAGCACTTTTGGTCTTCTTAGAGAAACTTGTTATAGAAATTAATTGATTTGCTATATAAGGCCTAACTACCTCTCAAGCTGTGTTCTTATCCAAAAAGGACACATTTTGACCCTTAATCTTATCTGTAGTTTTTCTTTCACATTGCACTTTTTGGTATTATTTGGTTCATTTCATCTCTATGAGGAGATTTCCATTTATTTATTGACTCATTTATTAGTAACAATGAAAAGATACCTAAAAGCACCCTCCCCCACCCTCACGCTGTTTGAAATCTCCAAATATAAACAAGATCTTTCTAGAATTTCTGAACCATGAATATATGTTTTTAGATAGGCTCTTTGCTCTATGATTTTCAATGTCTGCATTAAGTAGATCAATGTTATTTTTGGTTTCTTTAAACCATATGCAATATTAGAAATTAATTGCAATTAGACACCTGGCTACTAATATGACTTCTAGTTAAAAACCAACGGCTTACATAATCACTAATATAGATTAGTGATTATGTAGTGATTATGTGGGCTTGGAAATCTCGCTGTCCAACATTTTTATGTCCTATTATGTGAAATAGAAGTTCAGTCATGCCTTTTAAAAATGAAGCAAAGGCAGCATAGTATGTAAGTGTTGCTGCTGACATATAAGTACAGATTAGCCTTCCCCTCTGACAATGCAGCTTTCTGTCTTTGGGTTATATTTCAAGTGGCAATGCATTTGTTGCTCCAGCTTTCTCAGATCCTAAAATGATCATGTCTGTTGACACAATTATGGATGCTGCTATTCAAGGCTGGAGAGTGATTGAAGAGAATTTCAAAGAGAAAATATAATATATCCAGTTGCAAAAGGAAGCGCATGTCACTTCCAGAGGCATTAAACTCACTTACACAGAGCCTCCACAACAGAAAAAACAAGATTGGGGTTTTCAGTTCTGACTTAAAATAATGGTTGACATACATATCACATGGGGCCCAGAAAATTCCAATTTATACTCAGAAATTCCTATACAATTCAGAGGAGAGATCAAATCAATTGAACAGTTTTCAGTTCTGATGCGAAACAGCCCCCTTCCCGATTACTGTCCCATTATAACCCACTTTTTTCCCATTATAGGTTGTTAAGCCATTGAAATGGCATTTTAGAAGAAAACTGAGGCACAGAAAGACAATTTACTCAGGAATTATCCACCGTGACAGGGCTAGAGATGGGGTTTGAATCTTATTGTTAAAGTTGAAAAGCTTTAGCAGGTTGTGAATAGTTGGTTTAGAAATTACTGGTAGCTATCACTGAAGAGACTCTGAAACTTGGTCTTGAACCTCAAGTACCTGAAGCAAAAGGAAGAAATAATAAAGTAAAAGAACTGAACAGAAGATTTCAAAGGGCGGCTCTAGAAGACGAAGTAAAGTATTATAATGACATGTACAAAGAGCTGGAGATAGAAAACTAAAAGGGAAGAACACGTTCGGCATTTCTCAAGCTGAAAGAGCTGAAGAAAAACCTCAAGCCTCGAGTTGCAATAGTGAAGAATTCTACGGGGAAAATATTAGACGACACAGGAAGCATCAAAAGAAGATGGAAGGAATACACAGAGTCATTACACCAAAAAGAATTGGCTGATGTTCGACCCTTTCAAGAGATAGCATATGACCAGGAACCAATGGTACTAAAGGAAGAAGTCCAAGCTGCACTGAAGGCATTGGTGAAAAACGAGGTTCCAGAAATTGACAGAATATCAATTGAGATGTTTCAATAAAATGGATGCAGCGCTGGAAGTGCTCACTCATCTATGCCTAGGAAGTTGGAAGACAGCTACCTGGCCAACTGACTGGAAGAGATCCATATTTATGCCTATTCCCATGAAAGCTGATTCCACTGAATGTGGAAATTATTGAACAATATCATTAATATCACACATAAGTAAAATTTTGCTGAAGATCATTGAAAAGTGGCTGCAGCAGGATGTCAACAGGGGACTGCCAGAAATTCAGGCCAGGTTCAGAAGAGGATGTGGAATGAGGGATATCATTGCTGATGTCAGATAGATCCTGGCTGAAAGCGGAGACTACCAGAAAAGTGTTTACCTGTGTTTTATTGACTATGCAAAAGCATTCAACTGTGTGGATCATAACAGTCTATGGATTACTCTACGAAGAATGGCAATTCCAGAACACTTAATTGTGCTCATGAGGAACTTGTACATGGATCAAGAGGCAGTTGTTCAGACAGAACAAGGGGATACTGCATGGTTTAAAGTCAGGAAAGGTGTGCACCAGGGTTGTATCCTTTCACCATACCTATTCAATCTGTATGCTGAGCAAATAATCCAAGAAGCTGGACTATATGAAGAAGAACAGGGCATCAGGATCAGAGGAAGACTCATTAACAACCTGTGTTATGCAGATGACACAACCTTGCTTGCTGACAGTGAAGAGGACTTGAAGCACCTACTGACGAAGATCAAAGACCACAGCCTTCAGTATGGATTACACCTCAACATAAAGAAAACAAAAATCCTCACAACTGGACCAATAAGCAACATCATGATAAATGGAGAACAGATTGAAGTTATCAAGGATTTCATTTTACTTGGATCCACAATCAACAACCATGGAAGCAGCGGTCAAGAAATTAAAAGACGCATTGCATTGAGCGAGTCTGCTACAAAATATCTCTTTAAAGTATTGAAAAGCAAAGATGTCACCTTGAAGACTAAGGTGCGCCTGACTCAATCGAGTCATATGCATGTGAAAGCTGGACAATGAATAAGGAAGACCGAAAAAGAACTGATGCCTTTGAATTGTGGTGTTGGCGAAAAATATTGAATACACCATGGACTGCCAAAAGAAGAACAAATCTGTCTTGGGAGAAGTACAGCCAGAGTGCTCCTTGGAAGCAAGGATGGCAAACATACTTTGGACATGTTATCAGGAGGGATCAGCCCCTGGAGAAAGATATCATGCTTGGTAAAGTAGAGGGTCAGTGAAAAAGAGGAAGACCCTCAACGAGATGGATTGACACAGTGGCTGCACAATGGACATAAGCGATTTTGAGGATGGTGCAACACCGGGCAGTGTTTCATTCTGTTGTATATAGGGTCACTGTGAGTCAGAAGTGACTCGACGGCACATAACAACAACAACCTTTTCCTGACTTTTGTCATCTACCCCTGTTTTCCTGATCTCTTATATCTTCTTGATATTGAACAGTGACTTATTGCTCTTTGTATAGGCCATTGGGGTATTTACTGTGATGTTTACCTGAAATATGTTGTTTGGAAAACAGCATGCAGAGGCTGAGAGGGTGGTTTTGTGGTTAAGGTATTTGGGTCTGAACTCAGGTTTCTGTTCTCTCTCTCTCTTCATATATATAAAATCCCCCATGGCAAGTTACATTTCCTCACTATGTGTAATTTTCCTCATGTGTATAAATATGATGATCCCAACAGGGATGTTTTAAGGATTAATGAGGAAATACATTGTGAAGAACTTTGCACTATGCTTGGCACATAGTAGTCACCAGTAACTGTTAGCCATTGTTGTTCTCAATCATTGGTATTCACATATACTTAGCTCTCTAACCTACTATAAATCCTAAGTACTATCTACAGTTTTGGCCCTGCTTTTCCACTCCCTAATCCTGGGTTTACTCAAGTCACAGTCTAGCAGTTAACTGTGTAAATCTACTGAAATGCATCTTGCAAATATAACCTGTGAAAATTCTCAGGACCCAATAAAAAATATTTTATTCCAGGATGAGTGTTTGTTTAAGTCAAATTATTCCCTTCTGAGTTATTGTTTTTGAAACCAGGATTATTTTGTGAGTCACAGTTTGAAGAAACGTATAGTATAAGCTTATATTACTTTTGATATTCAACAGGCACTGAACGAAGCACTTATTGATTTCTCAGTATGTATATTGTCAGGTTTCCTCATAACTCTGGGCATGCAAAGATGAATCAGATATGGCAATGAGAAAATAGTGTTTTTTTTAAATTTTAGATCAATTGATCGCATTGGTATTAGCTAGAGTATTTTACATTTTTATTCTTTTCTCGCAGTAAACACAGAAGGTTGTACAATGTAGGGCCATTTCCAGGAATTTTCCATGGTTGGCACTTGCAGTTGCTTTATTAAAACTGGAAGGAAGGATGTCATCCAGAGAGTGCAGTTGGACACTGGCAAATGGAAATAGAAGCTGCAATGAAGTTCCCTGGGCTGGTGTGGAAAAAAAAAAAAAATGTACAAGGGCGTTAGGAGGGTCAAAGAGGGATTCCAAGGCAGCAACACAGCCTCTGAGCCTGGTCTTGTTGGATACGAATGTTCAGCTTCCTACATTACGTGCTGTCCTTGTGGGTCTGAATCCTGAACTTCACCCAGTCTCACCCTAATGTAACTGCCTTTAACTACTTTTGCTTCGTCCTAATATTTCAACGTTTTCTTCTTACAAGTATCCTAATGAGGAAGAAATGACCAGCCAGGAACTGCCAGGGTCTGATTGTTTTCCGTTGGGAGACTGTGCTCTGGTGAATGTCACAGGAAAGGACCCGTCCTTAGAGGCACAGTCACCCTGCAGGTGGTGCATTTATCAGGACAAGAACAGGGCTGTGTTCTGTCTTTGTCTTTGAGTTTCTTCTTTATGTTCTCTCCCGACCCTTCTTTTTAAAACAATACTTATTATTATAGCTTAATTTTTTCATGTATCTGTATGGCTTCTCAATACAACTAAAGACACCAATGATGAAGTGCTGGCATTTGTATCTGATTAAGAAAATAAACCAAGGACGATGAAGTGCAGATACAATTCTCTTTAGAATCAAAATGCTTTTGTGGAAAAAAAAATTCATTACATTTAGAGTCTTATCTTTCTTTCTTTTTATACAGTCTCAACCGTGATTGAGGTGTGTAAGACTAGAGGTTCCCTCTGAGAGAGAGGAAGGCTTCTAACTAAAACTCGTAAGAGCATATATACTTTTTTTTTTTAAGAGGACTGCTTCTCCATTCAAACACTTGCTGCATTGTCATCCCTACAGTCTATTTTGAAGCTTTACAATGCAGGTGCCAATCTGAAAACCACAAAACAATAATTCTGGTTTTAACTACTTGCCTCATTTTCAGAACTGAAATCATTCAAACATGTATCTGCCCTCACGAGTTATGCTATTTTATGGATTCAGTGTATTTTGTTTCTCATTCAACTAACTTTAGACAAAAGGGTATATTTTGCCAACTCTATGTACCTAGGAACCCTGGTGGCATAGTGGTTAAGAGCTTGGCTGCTAAACAAAAGGTTGGCAGTTCGAATCCTACAGCTGCTCTTGGAAACTATAAGGCAGTTCTACTCTGTGCTGTAGGGTTGCTGTGAGTTGGGACTGACTTAATGGCAATGGGTATGTGTACCTAAAGGAGCCCCGGTGGCACAGTGGTTAAAGTGCTTGGCTGCTAATCGAACGGACGGTGGTTTGAACCCTCTAGCTACTCTGTGGGAGAAAGATGTAGCAGTGTGCTTCCATAAAGATTACAGCCTTGGAAACCCTATGGGGCAGCTCTACTTTGTCCTATAAGGTCACTATGAGTTGGAATCAACTCAATGGCAGTGGGTTTGGTTTTTGGTTATATGTACCTAACCTCAAAATAATTCATTATTTGGGGAAAGAAGGGTAAGAAATCACTGACTCTGGTGTTTTGACATTTCAGAGATGGAAGTTTGTTCACCTTTGAACTGGATATTTTGGTGCTTAGTAGACAGAGCCATTCTACTTTGTTTTAGTATTCTAAGATAGGAGTTTCTCATGGCATGTCCTTTTATAGCAGATCCAATTGCTTTTGATAGGCATTACCAAATTTTAAGCAGAGAAGATTCAAATGTAGTGTCCAAAGTGGAATGCATTCTGAGAGTGTTTGTACTCCTCACTTATTTTACCCTGGGAGGAATAGTGTCTGGGCATTTGCAGCTATACCAATAGCAAACACCAGATATAGAAATGAAACAAAGCTATAAAAGCTGAGCCACAGAATGCTAGTAGAGCCCTCATTTAATGATCTGTAATGTCAAATATCAGAAAATCTCAGAAAAAAATTTTGTCTTTGAATTAATGTAATAATTAATTATAACTAATAATTATAAAAGTTAATTATGATTACAAATAATAAGTTATTAATTTGAACAATTGACAAGAATATGGAATATAGCAAGTACAGTAAATACAGGTGCTGTGAATTGAATTGTGTCCCCCACAAAAGATATATGTAAGTACTAATCCCTGTACCTGTAAATATGACCCTGTTTGGAAATAGTGGTTTTCTTTTTTTATGTTAATGAGATCTTACAAGAGTAGTGTGGGTCTTGACCCCAATCACTTTTGAGTGATGTTTTATAAAAGGAGCAGAACAGGCTGAGACACAAACACGGGGGGCGGGGGATAGAGATGCCATGTGAGGACCCATCTACAAGCAAAAGAACGCCAAGGATTGCTGGTGAACACCAGAAATTAGGACAGAGGCCTACAGATGGAATCAACACAACCAAGACCCTGATTTGGACTTTTAACCTCCAGAACTCTGAGAAAATGAATTTCTGGTTTTTAAAGCCACCTACTTGTGGCGTTTTTCATTACCTAGGCATTATTAGGTAACTACGCAGGTTTTTGTGGTAATTGTTTATTTTCAATAACTAATGGGTGGCTACAAAATGATTTGTATGCGACAAGGCAGGGTTCATAGCTGCTCCCAGTGGGTAGTAATGAAGCTGACTAACTCCAATCAGACCTTGTTGGGTTTCCCCCTAGCTCTTAACCCAAGCTATAAAGACAGTATGTTGGCTGGCCTGAGCAATTTGTCTGAAACTCCTTTCATCGTTGTTATACTTGGCTTCTCTGCATCAGCTATGGACACTTGTTCGCACCTTGTCCTGGGATCAGGCTATCAGTTACACCTCACCCTGCTCTATTCACTTGGACCAGCTTAACCTTCCCATGAATCTATCAAAAGAGTAAATTGCATTTGTTTTGTTCTATTAGTGTTTCTGCCCTAAATAATTTTGTTCTTTACATTTGTTTTGCTGTGTTTCCCTGAATTTTGAGATCATAATTTATTCTAATTGCTTTTACAGTTTTCTTATTTTGAATTATCGGTGATGCTATCATCATTTCCAAGAGATCCTTTTAAAACAAGAGGCATCTTAGCCCCACAAATAGGAATCTCAAATTTCACTGTGTTTTTTCCTTCTTTTTTTCCACAAGAACTTTTTTTAATATTATTTAGAAATGCAGTTATGTACATAGAACAATTAAAATTAAATTAAACTTTATACAAATATTAAAACACTATCTTCACACCCACTGCAATGTAGAGGATACCTATATACATATATATATATTTAAAATAAAGCAAATCCAAACTGACTGTTTGACATCCTGCACAGAGTCAATTATGCATGTGTTGTTTTAAACCATTATAGATGAGTACCATTCTGCAAAGGATTTCATAGTGGTGCAACAGTAAGAAACCAGGGCAGGGTGAAGTGGGTGCCATGCCACCCCTTGCTCATCTCTTCTCACTGCTTGCCAATCTGCATGCTTTGCCTCATGTCCCCTCCAGCTAGCTCTGCTGCTTGGCAGAGGCTTCCATCTCAGGGTTTTCATTCAAAATTCTATTAGGTTTTCAACTGGAAATTAAGAGGAGTTGCTTCCCAGCAAAGCTGGGCCTGCTTCCTCTCCCTTTCTGGGGAACCAGCTACTGCACCACTCAGCCCAAACATCTGCCAAACAAAATACTCTCCAAACATACTAGGCCATGTTTTTTCTTCTTGCATTTATTATGTTATTCCCCCAAAATGGAAATAAAGAATTCTTTAAGACCATCAAATATTAATTATACAATGTCCTTAAAGTTTTCTTAACAAAGTTATCTAATTTCGTGCCCTAAGAAATAGCACATATGGCAATAAAGAAGGGCAGAAAGAAGCAAAAAAACTACTTCTAGACATTTTCATAAAATATAATTTTCACAAAATATAATAAATAATATTTTCTATCCTTAAAGATTTCTTTTTAAATCTTTTTAAGATTTCTTCCTAAAAGCAGAAAACTATTTTGGGGTTATGTTATAGCAATGTGCTTTGCCTTTTCTTTTCTTTTATCTCATACCATTCTTTTGCTTGATTTATTGTTTAGATGGTTTTTTCAGAACTTATGTTTACAAGTTTTGATTTCACCTACACAATTTTTTTTTTATATTCGTATGTCTGTATCCACATCTTTACTCATTTAGAAGGATGCAATTCTCTCTCCCTTCAAACTCAAACCAAAAACTAAAACATTTTTAGGAGCTTCTCTTTAATGCAACTCATATTAAATCTCAATTCTTTGAGAACAAGCTTGGCATGTTGTGTGTTTCGGCAAATATCGAACATTGACAAATTATATGTAGGTATGCATAGGATAGGCTTTGAAATGGAAAAAAAAACAAACAAATAAAGAACATCAAGTACAAAAGGTAATATGAGAACTGGGAACAGAGAAGTAGTTCCTCTTTCACATTACCTGTGGTTTAGTCAGTAATGAAACTAAGTGCTCTACCGTGGGCGATCCAAAACGCATTCAGCTTTTTTCTTCAGGTTTGTGTCTACTCTTACATTTTGATTGATAAGCTGCCATTGATGTGCTTTCTAGCTGTATCCATAGTTACATGTGTGTAATTTTCACTAACATTATCACCTAACGACCCTCTAGAGATAGGAAAATGAGGTGATGTGTTGGAAGTCAAAGGGGTCATATTTCATATTGCAGTCAATACCGTTGGGTTAACCTATAAGAGCTTCATACCCGAGTCTGTAGTTCAGGTTAGTAGGCTGGACTAGATAATGTTAGAGAGTTCACGTCATGCTTTGGGAGACAGAGACACATGATCGTGTATGGAAAGCTAAGAATCGCTTTGTGTTTCATTCGTTCACGTGGTTACTTCACTTCTCAGAAAAATATTTGTCAAAAAAATATTTCAGGATACTCAAGGTAACAACCCTGACATTTTAATAATTCATTTCCATTTTTAAACTGAAAATGGCACTGCCTCACCAATTTAACAGTTGCATGGAGACCTCTAAACAGAAACCATTTGACATTAAGTAGAAATATCATTGTGTTCATTTAATTGAAAAAACAATACTAACTCATAGCAACCCTATAGGATGGAGTAGAACTGCCCCATAGGGTTTTCAAGGAGTAGCTGGTGGATTTGAACTGCTGACCTTTTGGTTAGCAGCCATAGCTCTTAATCACTGTGCTACCAGGGCTCCGAAAAGAATACATCATATAGAACATGTCAATCACACAGTAGTGATACTATGGCAGTGATACACCAGAGCTATAGATACATTTTCTGGAATAAACTTTATATAGGGAATACAACACTTGAGGGTTGTTTTTCCCCAAATAATTTATCTATTGTTTATTATAGTTATTTTAGAGTAGAAAGTAGAAAACAGAATCTCTATGCCATTCAAACAGGAAAAAGGGGATGTGTCAAGTTTTTTTTTTAAAGATGAAAAGCACCATTTAAAATGTCAGGCAGAGTAAGTAGAGGAGTGAAGAGGAGGGGGATTTATGGTGGTAGATGATGATGCTTACTATGCCTACCCTGTTCTAAGCCTCCTGATTGGATTCATCCATCCAATCCTCAAAAAATCACTGGAAGTAATTTTTGTTGACCTATTTTCACAGATAGGGAAAGTTGAGCTCAGATAAACACATTTAGTACGTTGTAATGCAGAGATTTAAACCCTGACCTTATTCCAAAATCTAATATTGATTTAGAGATGAAAATATTCAAAATGTCCAAGTCAAATATGACTTTTAAACTCGGTAGCATGATTTCGTTATTGGAAACTAGAAAATTATAATGACATAACAACACAGGTACATTTTCATATTTAAACCAAACCAAACCACCAACATATATAACTATTTTAAATGTGTGTAACCAGCTAAAATGCTTTGAGTAACATCTGACATATAGCAAATACCCAGTAAAATTGGTCATTATACATTTTGTTTTATATTTCAGAATGAGGTTAACTGGATATTCAAGCCTGGAAGACATGTATGATGGAGAAAAAGTGTATAAAATGAATTCTGGAGTGTTAGTTTGTACTGTGTAATTCTCAAAAGTGCATAGAAGGTGATAGTGTATATTTTCTTTATTAATCCTTATTATTTCTTAATACCTCAAGGTCATATGTTAAAAATAATTAGCATCTGCTTTTTATGAACTACTAGACTAAGTAATGTAGAGACAAATTATATGTAAGGCACGTATTAGGCACAGTCCCAGACTTCAAGCTAATAAAGGAGTTAACTATAAGAGCATAAAGAAATTATCATACAAATGATACTAACACAATTGTGTGAAGTGAGAGGAGGGATGAACCACTTATGGTTCAAGTGATCAAGGGTTAATTAATGGAGGAGGCCTTTGAAATCATTCTGGAAGAAATAGTGGTATTTTCATAGCCAGAAATGGAAGGATGTCATTCGAGGGAGTGGCAACACAGGAGTAAATAGTCAGCGGAAGAAGGCAAGAGGCATATTTAAGAAAAGATGAATACAACAGTTGATTCTATGGGAATTTTATGTGATGCTTGAATGGTAGATGGGGCAGAGAGTTGGAGAGTAAAGTCATATTTCTGATTTTTTTATTTTGCTTGGTAATCAGTAAGAAGTCATTGTAATTTTCTATCAGGGAAGTAAACAAAGATATTTAAAATATTTATCTGACCCTGATCAGTATGTGTAGGATAGGTTAGAAGAGAAAGGACAACCAGTTGCAGGCCCTTTATAGTAGTCAAGAAATGACATTATAATGAGTGACTGCGGTAAGACTGGGCAGAGCAATGGATGGATAAATGAGAAATTGTACAAGGTGGCTGATATTGGATATGAAATCAAATTGAACAAAATTATATGAATCAAAAGGAAAACTCCTTAGGCCAGATGATATGTCTGTTTTTAACATGATAAACTTTATATCTCATACTTTGCCTCTGATCACAGTGCTTGACCAGCAGGCGATTGGAAATGTTGTACTAGTTCACAGATAGCAAGATTGGGATTAAAAAGTACAGCAATGACATTTAAAGCCAGGGAATTGTTGAGACCTTTGGCAGAGAAAGACAAGTCAGAAGATATTAAGGATAAAACCATGGGCAGACTTAGGGAAACCAACAAACAAGATGGAGAGCCAGCATTCATGACTATAGGTGACAAACAAAAGAGAGAGTGTTTCAGATGCCAGGATAGAAGGGCTTCCAGAAACAAAGTGGATTGAGAAGAGGTCATAGAATTTGAATGCTGATGCCTTTTCCCCCAGAGTGTTGAAGATGAGGAGATTCTAAAAGCCAGCTTGGATGAAGATGATAAAACAAAGAGTGTGGGTGTAAAACATTGCCCCTAAATGATTGGTCAGGAAAGGAAGAGAAAGAATGCAGCAGCCAAAGGGTACAGCTGTATCAAGTACGGTGTTTTCAAGGTCAGGGAGGTCAGTGTATATTTAAAAGGCAAAGAGGGCAAAGGGAAAGTGGTGAAAGTGACACAAAGGTGATCACTGAAGGAACTGAGTTCTACTGGAGACAAGTAGGCCTTTGTTCATAGCTACAGGACACCTTATCTTCTGCAGTAGAAAGACAAAGCTAGAGAGGACACATGGACGTTTAGGGAGTTTGCGCCTGATCTTAATTTTGTTGGCAAAAAAGGAGGTGACATGGAGTGAGAGAATAAAAGTTGAGGAGTGGATGTACTGAAACTATCTTCTGAGGTCACCTTTTAGCTAAATAACAGATTGGCCCAAAAAATGAAAGATATTACCTGTGAGTACGGGGCTCCATTAAAAAACCATCTATATGAGACCAAAAGGTCAACAATTACTCAAAAGCAAAGATGAAAAACAAAGGAGGCAGGGAAACTAGAGTACTGGAAATAGAACAACCAGAATGCAATTAATGAGAACGTTGACACTTGGGGAAAAAATAACGAGCGTCACTGAACAACTTGTGTAGCAATTTTCAAGTGGGAATCTAATTTGCTATGTAAACTTTGACCAAAAACACAATAAAATATTATTTAAAAAAATAAAAAAAGAGTTGACGTGTGGGGAGAAGATTCAAACGCGCGACTACAAGGTGTCAGACACTATACTGATGTTTTCACTTCTGATTTGACAAGTGACAATGGCTGGGCACCATTGAACGCTTCATAAATGCTAGATGGCATGATCTTTTAGCAGGTTTGGTTGTCACAATCACCTGATTTTCACCAGCAGCATCTGGAAGTTAAGAGGAGGAACAGTTTGAAGTTGAGCATTAGCAAGATAGTCAAAGTCTGAAGGGGTGAACTACTGTAGGTGTATTAGTGAGGATAGCATTCAAGTGGTAGCATTCACAGCATGTAGAAAGTTGTGGTAATTAAAAATAAAAAAAGAGTACATCAGATAAGCATGGAATGGCTGTCAGGAATGGTTTAATTAAGGCAGAGAGCTGTGACTCAAATTTTTGTGGCTTTATACTGTTCAGTTATGTTTTCTCCTTGTCTCAAATATGTCCTAGATCCGTTTCTGTCATATTTTGTAAGCAGTTTTTAAAATTATACAAGTGATGTTTGGCCAATATAAAAAAACTAGAAAATAAACATTGGCAAACAGCAGAAAATAAAAATGATAGCACAGCTCATATATACAAATTGAATTTTCTAGTATACTTATAATTTGTAATTTTATTTTATATACTCAAGAATATATCATTAACCTATTTCCGGGCTATTCATGTACTTCTACAAAATCTTCTCCAAGGCTTGCCTAGCGTTCCATCATGTGATATCAACATGTACTCAATTAATCTCTTATTTTTTTGGCATTTAGCTTTTACTAAGTTTTTAGCATTTATAAACAAAACTGTGTAATCACTTTACATATATATCTTGGCTCAAGCTTCTCGTTTCTCTTAAGATACATTCCCTAGTATTGAATTTCTGAATCAAGGGCATGTTTGAGGCTTTTGATATTTCTGTCCAACTTTCTCTCTGGAAAGAGTATAGCAATTTACGTTCCCAGCAGCAATACCCTAACTATTCGGAAGAACACTAACTACAGGAGGCCCAAGAAGTTACATTTTCTTTGAAGGTTTGAGAGAACTCACCACCCAGTGAAGGAGTGGACTCTCATGTAAAGCAGTCTCAGTGGGAACTAATTTAAAGAAATGATACCCTCCACAGAGTTAAAGCTGTGAGAAGGGTTGTTCAACTTTGTTCAATCCAGTTTACCGAACGTATTTGAACAAAGAAGAATGCCGCTATTGCTGCTTTTCCTTCTCTTTCTGCTTCCCACCTCCTACTCCACAGCTGTTCTGCAGGATAAGGCTCCATTCTATTTGATTTTATCTATTTCAGAGTAAAGAGACTACTGCTTTTATAATTAAAGCTTTATAATTCCTTCCGACAATCAAGAGTGCAGGCCATCCCTCCATCCTCTTCAAAAACTGTTGTTGTTGAGTTGTGGCAAAATGGCGCTCTAGGCAGAAGCACCACGCCGTCCCTCCACAGCAAAGATCTCAAAAACTAAGCCAAACAGAGAATACAACAATCCTGAATACCCTAAAACATCAAATGAAGAGATAAAGAACTCAGCCAAGCACCAAATGGAGTGAGAAAACTGACAGAGAGTGGAGAGCGAGGAGAGATTCATGCAGAGGTCCCCTACCAGCTAACGCAGCGCAGATCCACAATCTTGGACTCCTATGGGAGACCAGCGAATGGGGGTACGAGAAAGCAGCCTCACGGAGCATCCAGCGGGAGACAAAACAACTGCTAATTTGAGGTGTGTGCTTTCCCACCCCCCACCCCTCTTCGCCCCGGCTCAGCTTCCTCTGCTTCCCGCGGCCACGGTCTCTTGACCGGGAAGTGCGGGCTGCTTGCATTCCACACACCCAAGCGGGCGGCTTTCTGGGTGCAATTTGTTGGCTGTGGGTGTTGCTTTTTTCCACTTCTTTTGATTTCTCACTTGCCTCTCGCCACCTCCCCCTCCTTTC